>NC_081444.1:8469160-8548323 GCF_007210705.1 Tigriopus californicus
ACTCTTTGGTAGTACCAGAGGGCGCACTGGTATGAAATCCCAAAGCTTTGCACTTCTCTATTTAAGAGTAGTGGGTGCCAATAACAACAATAAAGCTTCAAATATCATTCTCCCATGATCGATCCAAGGCTTCTTTGTGGTACGTATTTGTTGTATTTCAATTGCAATATCAGTTGCTGCTTTGCCAGCTAAATCTGAAGAACTTTGTCGTTCCCGAGGGTGAGGTGAGAATTAATGAAGGTTGTGATAACGGAGCGGGAATATCCCTTTAATGGGGCACCTATCATCAGATGGTAGGCAGACCAACTGAGAGAACTGCCATCTATCTGACTCACTAACAAAAAATCAAGGCTATAATATTTGACATATATTTCACAGAAAAAAATATTGGTGATGGTAAAAAAATGACGGTTCATTTTGTAACACTTGTCGTATTTTCTTTTCTAAAATAATAATAATAATAATAATATCTTTTGCTGATTGTCTTCGTAAAATTATAATATTTTTTTCCCATTTTCCAATGCAATAATTATCTAAAATGGGAAGCCCTAGCCTAAATAATTCTTGCCCAGCGCTAGGCAAGGTGCTTCGTTTTAAAATGATCAAAACCAGTAATAATATACGGTTTTGCGGTAATGTGCTTCAATATTTCGGCCAAGCATGCATGTCGACTCAAGACTAGAGAGACAGTTGGGTTTGATTAGCAGAGGCCAACTAGGAAAATATGAAGTGAAGTAAAGTCCTTCTTATTTTTAAAGTAATCTCATTTCGGAGGTTTTCCTAAAAGTATACCTTTGATTCATTGAGGTAAGGCATGTGTTTTTGCTTTTGATGACTTATGAGTGATGACTAACTTAGGGGCATCTGATAAAATTGGTAAAAAATATCACACCACATTGCCCGGCAATCGCATGGTTAACTTCTTTCAATAACTTGAACAAAGCAATTTACTCCGAGTTTGAATTCTTGCATATTATCAACTTCATTTCATCGGTTGGGCTCGAGAAACGAAGTTCTTTTTTCACTAAACTCTTTTCAACAACAAAATTCGTTACCGCTGGACGACAAGATCGTCAAATTTTACCATGGATCTTGTTATGGTTGTTTAAACATGTCTTAAAAGATGAAAAATCGTGAGGTTTCATCATTACAGACAGCATTTTTGATCAGCCAATACAACGAACAGACATGTTGCATCGTTATTCGATTTATTTACTTACTCTGATGATGTTGGCTTGAGATCAATGTGCTGTGTATATAGTAAGGATACCTTGTATGTAGAACCTCAGCGCTCGAATGTGTACGAAGAGAACTGAGCCCGGGCTTTTCGTTTGAGTGTAGGTTCTGAAAAAGAATCTATATTTGAACTGATTGAGATCATGACTGTCATGAACATTATTGGAGTGATAGAGAAACCGTGCTCAGGTTAGCGGCGCCATTCGGCGTAAAGGGAATGAAGGTCTGTCTGCCCGAGACAAAGCATGCCAGAGGGCTTTGAAGCAATTACTGAGGAATCCAACAGCGAGATCGTCTCTCAGTCTGAAACAAGAAGTCAACTCTTAAATGTCAATTAGGCAGAGTTTGAAACCAAGCTGATGAATTTAATACTAAAACTTCTCCAGGTTGGACCTCAAGTCAAATAGGACACGTACGATGTACGGAATGAGCAGATGATATTGTTATTATTGTTTCTTCGGTGTTGTCATGTGTACGTAACATATTAGAGGAGAGGAAGTGAACCTCATGAAGTACCACTACTAAGCACTTTAACTCGTTCACCGCTAGTTGGTGCTTGTTCACAGGCTCACTCAATCTTCGAGATTCACTTACGAAGATGTTATTCACTCATGTGAGTAGTGTGTATTAGTAGGCGACTCGCCCGTCGGATCATTCCCTTCTTTGAACAACTAATCTCGTCCTCACCATCGATCCATTAATTAATGGCAGCTTTGCTCAAGTTGTTAGAAGGAATGTCGTGAGATAATGATGAAGGGAGAAACTACTGCTAGGACTGCCACTACTTCTGCTATACGTAGTGAGTATAGGAGAAGTTGTCTGAAATTCCATCTGGGGTGTTCGTTTTACTTCTTAAACGCTCCCTCTTTACTGGTCGCACATTCCAGTCAGATCTCACGATGATGGATAAAAGTGTCCAGGAAATGACTTTTCTCTGAAATACTATATTTCCAACGTCGTAGGAGAATTGACAAAAAGCCAAAAAAGGCTTACAGATTGAACCGAGCGAAGGAACGAACAAACGGTTGTTTTTAATGCGTGTCGTTGGCCACTCAGAATGAAGCCTTCCTTTCACGAGATTTGGATTCGTTTGCGTGTGTTATTGAGTTATCACACAACGGCAAAAACAACCGCCAAAGAAAAAAATGAAAAGGGACTGTTCAGTTGGTTTCTCGAGTGGTCGTGTATTTAAATGATATTTAATCGTTTATTTGCATCTACTTTGGCAATCGAATTCAACGATAAAGATTGGTTTCTAAGTTCTGGTTGAATGTAATGTCGTTCTTTCCCCGAGGACGCTGTATTCCAAAAGTCTCCATAAGGCGTTTACTATCTTGTCCCCTTATTATTTGACATGGCGTTACTCCCAGCCTTTCGGGTCATAGTGGTGAAAGGAAAAGTGGTCATTGTGTTGTTGTTGTTGTTATTGATGATAATGTTGTTGTTGTTGTTGTTGTTGTTGCCGTTGCTGTGGTGGTTGTTGTTCTTGGGATGGCGGCGGCGAACGTGGCGGTAGCGGCGGGATGGTAACGATAATAATAATAATAATGATGATAGAATAAACTGTTGTGGCGATGGTGATGATGGTGTTGATAATGTCGAGAGTATGGGCGAGAGAACAGGAATTTGACTCTTTGGGAGCATATAGTAGGGGCCCACTCCGGGTGTCAATAAAGACAACCAATGCACACAAACACGCACACACACCCGTTCGAAGCAAGAAATTCGCCTCTGGTGTCCGAATCACACAAAATTGAGTTGTTGATTACGAAACGTCCAGAATAATGAGTGACCAACTTTCTTCAGTCCCATCATCTTGTTCAAAGGAGGAGAAGGAGGAGGCGGCGGAGGTAGCATTAAGAGAAACTTGTCCCTTGTGACTGTGACATGAAGCTGGGCATCAAAGATGGTGGCACAAAGCCAAACTGAGCAGCCAGAACGGCTGCATTGGGATTGCTGGCTATACGAACTCGGTCAGCCTCGGCCTCTAGGAGTCGTTTGGATTTGGCCCGACGATTTTGAAACCAAATTTTGACTTGAGTCTCTGTCATTTTGAGATGAGCGGAGAATTCTGCCCTCTCGGCAATGGAGAGATATTGTTTCTCTTTATATTTGGCTTCCAAAGCTGTCAATTGTTGCGATGTAAAAGGGGTGCGAGGCTTGCGGTCGGCTTTATGCTTTCGGAGGTGACACTTGATGGGCAATCTTGGCTGATGTTCGCCATTAAAAACCAAAGCAGGGTTGAAATGAGATCGAGGTAGTGGGAGCCCTGTCGAATAAAGAAGCCAAACTTAGCATGAAACACGTCTAGTCAAAAGCTGACACGGCCGACATGAAAATCAATAGAAAGCAGAAATAAGTCACGTAATAATGACTAACTGAAAACTTTGGGACCATGTTCTCAGAAATCCAAACAAAGGAGACGCAAACTGGGGTGTAAAAAGTTTGTCAATTAACTCTGGTGGGAACGCTTAGCACGAACTTAATAGTGGCCCTCGCCCTGCCCGTCACACCCACTCATTCGCCAACGGTACCCCTCTGATCCCTTTGTCTGCGACCATGTCTCTATTTCCTATGATTAACTTACCCACAGGGTTAGAAAATGGAACACTACGATGAATTCCTAACAACGAGGAAGGTGAAGGTCCCACTCGATGAAGTAGCGTGGCGCTGAGAAGTTGTTGAAATTGCAAACATGCAAGAGGGTTATTATTCTGTTGTTGATGTTGTTCAATGTCCGTGTCTTCCTGAGCCGGAGATTGGCAACTTCGAGGTGTGCTGGCTGGAGATTCAGCCACACGAGAGTCGTCACGAATGCAAGTGGCGGGTTCAGCCTCCTCATCCGGACCCAAGGCCTCTTCAGATGAGTGAAACGATTTGGAGACAGTCTGATTAGGCGAACCCGTGGTCACATTTAGGTCACTGCTGTTCGAGTCCGAGCACTGATTGTCCTTTGTTTTGGATTGCAGAATGCTTTCTATACTAAAAACTGTCGACATCTTTCTTTTTTTCTCCATGAATGTGCTTGGAAATTGTGATAGCTCTGGCACAGACGACATTTCTTTCAATCTAAGTGGTGGTACCTTGATTGGAATTTACACCACTTAGTGGAGAGCGGAACTGGCGTGCTAAGAGCTTTCGCACTATCCTATCCACTGGCGCACCACCCACTGGATGCCAATGCGATGCCCGCTGCCACTCGCATCACTCGCACCACTCGCACGACTCCAGAGCACGGCTGGAAAGAAGCCACTCAACTCGATGGAACTCGAGCGAGACGAGCGCAGACCAATCAACAAGCTAGCGCTCCTCTCGAAGGAAATTTGCCCTGCCGCAAGCCACAAGCCAATCAACCCACCACTGGCCTCTGCTCTTGGAACACAGAACAATTCCCACTATTGCTTACTAGTAACCTATGAAGAGCTGCTACTTCTAGGACGACGACAAAACATCGGGCTATCGAAAAACGAAGGAACATGCGAACGTAAGATCGCTACACAATGAGGATTGAGCGGTCTAATCTTTGGCGGGTGGATGGGTGGACGGGTGGACGGGTGGGCGACTTTGAGTAGCTGGCTAGCTGGATGGCTGGAGCTCTACTTAGCCATCCATGAATGGATCCAAATCGCCGACCGACGAAGCCATTGAGCATTGAGCAATGGCATTTGCTTTGGGCTTCAAGCTCATAATCACTGCACGGAGTCAATTCCAGTTACAATCAACTTACCAACTGCTAATAGTGTAGTTGAGTCATTTTCTAGGGCGGCTGCCGATCAGTCACTCACTCACTTACTCACTCACCCACCCACCAATGGAAACCCGCTGTATACACACTATACGTAGGGTAACAGGAGCCATACACATTGGACAAAGATTTTGAAGTTGTAACACACCTAAAATCAATTTACAACTGAGCTGTAGAACCCTCGAAAAACAGTCAGTTCCGTAAATCAAACTAAACACTTGCGTACCATCAGTAGTCAAAAGGCGTCACATCAAAAGTACTAGTGTCACATCAGCGCATCAACATTGTTTAAACAACTCGAGTGAACTTTTTCTCGGTCGGCTCACATTCATACACACATATGTACATTTTTGAAACGACTCCGAGTCTTATTTTTGTTTGCCACTCTTCTTTCCGAATGAGAAGAGATTGCTCCGTCTCTGTTGGTCCCATGTGACTGTTCCCCACCCAAAAAGGTTTTGTTCCACTATCTCAGATGATTATCAGTGTTTGAAAGGATTCTGTAATTGCATTTCATCATTATCAGGAACAACTTATTGAAAGCGAATGTTGAGTCATCATAAACCTCATGTTGAGTCTTTCTCCCCATATAATTATTATTCAATACTATCGCAAATGGCTCACTCTTCGGTTGTAGACACATGCAGAGTATTAACAGATCGTTGGAAACGATATTCGTTCATTCACTCTGCGCTCTGTTGAGATATGTCCCTAGGAATGGTTCGAAAACGATGGAATGATAAATATCGCTGTTCAAAATATCCAAGAATTCGGATTTGTTCTCCGCTATTTGAAAGTGATAGTTGCTAGTTGATATACAGTTCATACTTTCATTTTGGTTGTGAAGAAGTCCCTTGATTCGAGGTAGTGAGTGAATAGGGATGCTTTTCCAACAACTGTCGAGATTCATTTGCACTTTTTCAATGATGAAAAGACTGGCGACTTTTCCCGTCCTTGATCCGTTCGATGAGAATATCCAAAAGCCAAGGTGAACGAACAACTCGATGAATGGTTGGATGGCTGGATGGCTGGATAGCTGGATGGATAGATCGTTGGCTCGCAATTATGAACTTTCTCTTGTTCACGGCACCTTTGAGCGACGAGCACGATAAAACACGAGGATTGGTATTCGTCAAAGTCGATCGTTTTCAATCTTGATGAAAAAGGCAATACTCCCAAACTTCCAACGTGTCGAGCATTATATGGCAATAGTGTTGGCGTTGATGTGATTCATCTCCGACATACGTTCCAAGATCCTTTAGCGAGTTAAGAGGAATGAATCTCATTTTGCACGAGCTTCAGGGATGAAAAGCAGCCAGTAGTAAGCAATCCGGCTAGTGTGGCTTATCTTAACCATTATTACGTGCACGTGGCAAGACCATCATCTACCATACGTGATGAACAGAGCCCGACATTCTATGTGGAAGAGAGTTCTGAAGCACAAGATATTGCTCGGCACGGAGAGATCGCATCGTTGTGCGGCCATTGGAATGTACAAATCAATGCTGGAATGGCCGTTTTTCCTCAAAATTCGATAATGCTACTTAATCAAAGACCACTTTGGCGATATTCTCCGGAGGAGGCGTTTATTGGATTAGTGAATAAGAAAGTTTTAGCTACATCACAAATAAGAATTATTTCGCTCTTGCACTTAAACTGCCGGGCTCTGCGTCGGAAATGTCTAACTTAAAGTATGAAAAAATATCCATGGAAAGATCGTTTAACACTTCGTGTGAAATCCCTCCCAAATGGTATTGCTTGGATCTTCAATCCAAATGTTCGGGGCCAAATATCATTCCCATTTCCTCTGAAATCCACTTAACCATTCCTTGGAGGTTATTCCAAATGGTATTCTCGACCCATTCTCGGCTATATCAGGCCACGTGTCCTAGAAATTGATAAGAGAAGCTCTGGGAGACTCATTTCCTTTCTTCTTTTGGTCTGGGATTTTTATTCACTTGATCCACAGGATTACGGGGCTCAAAACTATGGTGTGTAAAATACATACACACACATGACTGGATTATAAGACTTAGTGCCTACCGTAAACGCCAAAGTTTCGCCAGTCGATAATATTAGATGAGTTATTGATTGAATGAGCTGATTTAGCTTTTTAACTGCCTAACACGCTTATTTTTACTGCGTGAAAGCACAAAGATCTTTTCATTCGGAACAAGAGGGATCAAGTTGTTTTCAAGCTTACTCAATTTCACATAAATAAATGTAGTATGACACCAAATTTTGCCTGCATTGGAGCTGCTCGTATCGAGGTGGAATAAAGGTCTGACCATTGCTCCTGGTTTGTGGATTAGATCTTCAATTTGGAGCTGATTAGTGGCGGTAGTGATTTGGAAATAGTTGCCTTAATTCCTTCCAATTGGCAATTTCAAAAGTGAGGGCAAAATTTGCTTAGGTGATTGAAATGCCTTCATTGGCTTTCTACCTGCTTTTGCGCTGTGAGGCTGGTAGATTGGTTGGTGGCCTTAGTAGAGACAAGAGTCTCGTCATTAACGGTAATGGTTTTTCAACTCTCTTTAAACGTCCGCAAGTTATCTTCATTGGTTCATCTTTGAGAGACCCCCCTTCTTCATCCCTCGGGTCTCTGGTAGACAATTAAATTACATCTTGGGTGGCCATCCCCTGGCTAGAAATGCTTCGAACCAACCTCCCCCTCGTCGGTGAAGACTTCGTGGCCGTCCGTCTCCTCGTCGTCGTCGTCGTCCTCCTCCTTGCTTAGATAGAGCTTAGATCCTCACCACCACCACCACCACCACCACCTACCACCTACCTACCAACCTGCCAACAGGTTCTCACCGAAGTTGTTAACAGGTCTAGTTTTTCGAAGAGAATTGATGATGACATTTAAAATTTGATTTCTTCTTCTCTCTGTGAGCTCAAGGAATTAATACAGTGATCAAAATACGCCAAGAAATAGACCAACGGAGTGAGTGTACAGTGAATGTATCCGATGGATTTCTCCTTCACGAGCAGGGATAGCTTCTGGGATGCACATACGGCAATCTACTACGTACTTCTTCTTTGTGCATTCAGTATATCTATACACTATGGAGTGAAATGGACTAGCTGGTAGTACTATCGTATGTCTGTCCGTCTGTCCGTCTGTTTCTGTCTTTTCTTTCCATTTGCCCCCGTTCTCGCGTTCTCGCTAAGCGGGCACTCAGTTATCACGTCTGCCTATATCCTTTGGCACTCAATCGCTTTCTTTGACTTTTCGACTCTCTGTCGTATTTTTGGTCAATTGAGAGCTGGTATTCTAAAGGAATTCTAACAGACTCTTTTCGATAGGATGAATAATCGTCCGAATTCCTAGTGGGTATTGAGCCATTCAAACGGATACACAAAGAGGTTTTCCCTTTTTGATTTGCCATTCACTAAAGCTCACAAATGCTTTAGCGACGTCGCTTGGACCAAGAGGAGTTAGTTGGTGGTGCAGTAAGCACCACTCACTCCTCATTGCTCAATGCTCAATGAAATGAAGACGTTGGCGAGTGTCTGGAAGTCAATTCGGTCTTAATGAATCTGTGGTCAAAATGCTCTTGAATTAGGGCGGCAACTTTTCCGTCAATCAACTGTCGTGAAGATTAGTAAATTTTCATTTGAGTGCAAGCAGCCCAGCAGTGCAAACTTCGGCTCTTGAGCTTTGAATAAAACACTGCGCAAAAATTATACCTTCAGACCAACAACGAGGGGCAAAACTCCATCAAAAGTTTGGTTCTGTCACTACGTTAATAGTAAGCCAGGAACGACAACGACAATGAGGATGAGGAATGGAGAGAGAGGGAAGGAAGGACGGAAGGAAGGCACACAGGCTCAGGCAGGCAATGATTGAATTACAAAAACTTAAAAGTGACCACGTTGACAGTATTCGGAACTTAGCAAGCAGGTACAAAAGCATGGCTTGGCCCAAGAAAGAAGCGTGAGAGCCAAACCAATTAGTTGAACTCTTGAAATGGAGTACTAGACAGTCAATATCTTAAATGAGCTCAACGTTTTTCTAAGTGGCACTAATAAATGACCGCTCTGTCATTCCTGAAGTGGAAGCGTAGCCGTCTCCTAATTGGATTTGACCTGTGGAGCGAAGTCGGGACAATTTATTGGGAATCAATGACATTTGGGTTCGAACGAGCTCCAGCTTAAGTGCATATTAGGGCTTTGTCTGCGTTTGCTACACATTCAACGCTTAAGCCTAGATTCTAAACTGGAAACAAGGACATAGACGCGAGTCGCAAGTAAACAAATGAGATGAAATGAAATATTTTCCAAATCCTGTACATTGAGTTGTAATGGAAACAGACAATTCAGTAGTGACAATGAAGACGCAGAGGAGAGAAAGGGAGGGAGAAAAAGAAAGAAAAAAAAGAAAGAAAGAAAGAGAAAGGCAGAGAGCCAATAAGTACGGAAGTAGCATTTTGGACATGTTTTGGATAAGCGAAGAACACGTGGGTAACGGGACATATTGTCTGCTGAGCAGATCCAGAAGTCACAAAACAAAACAAATGCCTTCTTTCCAAGTGCATGCAACTATTTGTGTCCACACTTCTTAAATTACTTCCGTAATGTGCTTGAACTTCGAACCAATGTCGGAAAGAATTAGCTCAGTTGAACACGCACATCCTATCAGTAGACAGATGGAGAGAGAGACAAGAGAGAGCCAAGAGAGAGCGAGAGAACGAGCTCCCTGACTTTTCTATTTCACTTCATATCCTGCAAGTACGAGTACGTACGTATCTTTGTATTTCCATCTTAATTCAAGAACGCTCTCCTGTTTGCTTATTGAGAGGTTGACATTTTTCTGCCGCTTTCAGTCAGTGAATAGGCAGACTATCTCGGAATTGTATCTTTGACTCCATTGACTCCCAGAAGCAGCTGCACGCATTTCAAAGCCAGTCGACAAGAACCCGACCGACCATTGAAGAAGGAGCGACGACGACGACGACGACGAACCCTCCTCCTATTGCTCTTCTAAGGAATGTCAACCAAAGCAGGGAAGCCAACAAGCATCCAAAGCTCAGCCAGCCACTCGAACAGACCCAAACCTATCTATCTACCGACCTACCTACCTACCTACGTACTACTGTGGCTACCCCCTAGCCATCAAATAGTTGCTTTTAATTCGGCTGGCGTCAAGCTATTGACTTGTTTGTGTCCCCAAACACGATCGACACTTGAAAATGGTTTCCAGCCAAAGAATGATGATCCATTACTCCCTAATCGACCGCACTCACTTTCACTGTATTCAATCGCTCGTGAATCGGATAGCTCACCAAACTAGATGAACTCGGCGGAAACGACCATCAGTTTATGAACACCAAAGCCAGCCAGTAAACCAGTCAGCAAATCAAACAGCCAGCTCTAAGTGAGCCTCAAACATGAGCACGTTGGACATCATTTGACAAAATAATATTCAAAACCACGCAGATCAGGCGCCATCGAGAATGCATGTTGTCCTTGACCGAAAGAATTACGAGGATCCCTAATCACACTGGACGGGGTTGGGCGCGAATTGCATTCGAGTCAAGATACAAATCTCAGGAGAGACGATTCGTTCAGATTAAGTCAGCACTACTACTACGGGTTAGCATGCCCATCGTTCTTGTTTTGGTTCCGAGATAAGAAAAGCAATTTTGACGTGGGGGGGGAAACAGAAATGTGGTGGACGAAGTTGCATGCACACAAATTAACAATACTTACTCGCTCGGGGTGTATTCACACAAATTGACTCNGACGTGGGGGGGGAAACAGAAATGTGGTGGACGAAGTTGCATGCACACAAATTAACAATACTTACTCGCTCGGGGTGTATTCACACAAATTGACTCGATACCATCCACCGACAAGAAGCTTAAAAGATAGCCCACAAGCCCTCAAATGACTCTTTATGAACTGGTTTGCTTGGCTGGAGTGGCTACGTGGGTACGTACGTACGTACGTACTGTATACCTATCCTATATACGTACGTAGTATGTGTGTACGTAGGGTTCGTCCATTCGGGCTCGGTCCGAGCTTCTTGCTTGCTCGGCCACATTAGTTGCCTCACATCATGAGGAATGCATTGTACGCTTACCCATAGAAACCTCCAACAATGACCCCACTGGATCACCAATACATACAATTAACATCTTGAATAGACTTCAAATTATCCTTGAATGTGCCCCCTGGTGAATGACAAAGGTCTGACGCTGAAGTTGATAAGAATTTAAAGGCATCCTAGAAGTTGTGTAGTTTCCATTCCATTCCCTTTCATTTCTTTTCGCTCTCTTGAATGTCGGCCGACTCCAGAACCAAAGAATACTTAGAGTTGATCTTCTTTTACATTCTCACCATTCCAGTAGAACTTAAACGAGCTCACTCATAATGTTATATTTTCTCTGAACGTAATCTAGAAAATACGATTGATGAGTTAGCTGATGGTGAGACCTTGTAGATCATGACGAGAAAAAAGGCTTAAGCTTTATGAAACGAAACTTTTAGTGGTAATCTATTTGGCCTATTTGGGCGAAGGTAGCTTTCGGGCATTTTTGATTGGAAAGATCGGGTTCAGTTGGGAATTTTTCTTCTCACTCGTAGGTCATCTATAGCTATTAGTGTGAGAGAACTGACAATTGTAACACTGGCAGATACCTCTCCCTCGGTTACCCTACGATATCGATTCCCGAGCAGGAGTCACCCTGACGTCGGAGGAAAAACAGACTCGAACCCAGTAGTGAAAAGCAGCCATTGTCGTAATCTCTATTTGATCTCGTTAACGTCTGAATATATATGGTTTAGTACGCATCTCGTATCGCAATGCATTTCTATCCATCAACAAGAAACTCCCAATTTCTACATGTTTTTCTGCTATCATTTCATGTGTTTGTTGTATAATTAATGTATTCAGGTGGATTTCTGCCTCTCTTTTACAACCATCGTCATTGACACATCAAACTTGACTTGAACTGGTTCTAGTGTTTTAGTGTTTCGCCAATTGTTAGACTTCTATTGCATCATTAAAAGTATCAATCGTTGACACTTTAAGTAGATTAGAAGACAGATTTAACCATAGGACGAGGGCTAGAAAATACTGAACGATTAACATGACCGACAGGTTTATTCATGCTCTTGAAAAAACTGATGGATAACATTTGCCAAATAGTCTGATTCCACTTTGCAGGCCAATTCTTTATTGCAATGATAATCATTTGTTTTGAAAATCTATTTTCATGACTTAAAACATATCAGTGCACCAAAAAATACCAGCATTACTCCACATAAAATCTAGAATAGGGATTCGATCATGAAATGTAGGTTGATTAGTGACATGCTATGCTGATTTTTTTTTATGTTTGGGTTTTCATCGGGTTTTCTGACCGCTGCAAGGAATGTAATCCTTGTAAAAACGCAAGAATCTTCTCCTCAGGTGTTGTGGGTTCATACCCTGTTGTTGAAAGTTAACCTTTGGGTGGTGAAGACTTGACTTAGTGGCTAGTGCAGTTTCCTAAGGTAGAAGAGGTCCCTGGTTCAAATCCCTCCCCGGACCTACACTAAATGAACCTTTTAGACTCTAATCGCACCTCATACGGAGAACTAATCTGATATGGATACGACACTGCCGCTTTGAAAGAATGGGCGATGTGATGGCCGACTTTACTGGCTAGGTGAGGTTAACCCTGCTGACCCTAATATTCAAATATAAAAAAGAATCATGTGATGTTCTCGAGATGAAATGATCCTATCCATTTAAAAGAAAGCTGGAAAATGAAAACGGGGCAGACATTGTTGTCAGCGTGCTTCAAAGCAGTTCCCTGAAATCATCATGTTCCAAATTTGCCCTAAAAGTAAGTTCAAATTACGTTGACACTGATTAAATCACTTAAAGGTTATTAGATACCTAAAACGTCTGATGAACCTCAAGCGTACGATCTCCAAAAATGATCTTCCTAATTGCGCTAGAGGACATTCTGCATCAAATTAACATAATTCAACAAACTACGTTAAGCCTCACGGTATAAGATGTGAAGAACTGCAATAATCAATTCAGTTTGTTGCAAACAAGAACACGAGCAATGAAAAAAGAGTTCCGCTAACAAAACCAACATTGTGAAAATAAGAAGAGGACTTTCAGATAATTCTAAGCACTTTTTTTAAATTGTCATTAACATTTCAGGCATATGAAATGTTGGTAAAGTTGATAAACTAAACAAGGGCTATACATTTTTGGCTGGCAGAAATTGGTCTCACTTTGATTGATTTGACTAAATCCCTTGGGGCAAATGATTTATTGGGTCGAATTCTGAGAAAAAAAGATTCATCTTGTAGTTTTTTTTTCTCTTTCATGTTTCCTTCAATCCCTGGTCTCAATCGTGCTGCCACTTGTCACTATTTTAAAAAGTAGGCAGTGGACACCTTTGTTTATGTTTTTATCTTTTCATTGCTTAACCCAAAACGTTTTTCACTAGAATTTATTCACATGTAAGAAATTTGAAAGTCCATTAATGCCAACGTTTGTCAACATCCCTTGGCAAATAAGCCAATTATAGTGAAACTTTCTTTAAAAGGAGCTATTGTTTCTTCATTGCAAAATCGTAATGTTATACTAAGCAAGCAAAGGACTAGAAGACGCTTAATAAAAAAAAAGAACAGAATAAAAAGAGAGGGAATCCAAAACTGCTTACACCATTTTGTTGGCCAAATCTCTTTTTTCTCGACCACAGAGGTAGATAGAGAGTGAATAGTGGGGCAGGCCACGTCAAAGTTTCTGTTGATCCTTTACAGGTAAGGCCGGCCAAAAGTTGCAAATAAATATGGTCTTTGTATGGCTTGTCAAGTGAACGCGTCCATGAATTACTGAAGTTATTCCATGGAGTAAGATCAAAGACATCATGTCCAACCAAACCATACCGTGCATGCATTGAATTTTGACATTTATTTCATTTCAACTGCTTGTCTAAGCAAATAGCATTTTGGTATTGAGCCAACTTGATAGTGCATTCACCGAATTACACCAAACAGCTTACTCAAAATCACTTGATTGTTAAAAATTCAATGGGCGGATCCTTCAAATTGACAGTGATGTTTGTCTTAGTTCTCCCTCCCCTAAATCAGGGTTTCGAACCACATTTTTCGTTGAATTTCCTTCACTGGACGTGTCCTATTGGCAGCAAATTTGCATTAAGAATCAACTGAATTTGCACAAAAAAATGGAAATAAACTTGTCAAAACATAGGCTCCGACAAGTTCTGTTGGGCTGTAAGGGCTACTTTGCCTTCCATATCAAGCAATAGCCGATGAAAAGGAGAGTTCTGCTATGATAGCCCCCGTACGCTGCACGAAATATGGTTTTAGTTCTGTACTTCAGAGGCGCTTTTTGAGCCAGCCTCTATCAAATAAAGGGCCGATTGGGCCGATTCCTCTTCATTGAAATATAAAGCGTGTGTGTTGTTTTTGGCTGATTCTTTCAAAATTTTATGTACAAATAGTGACTTGGGTCACATAATGTCCGGTAAAGAAATCGCTTTCATGGCACGTCACGAGGAGTTTATTTAGCAATCTAGCGTACGTCTTCCAGTTCTGTTTGGGCTGTCTGACGTTGCAAATAAGGGTCCTTATAACTTCAGGCATTAGAATTTAATACCACTGAGCCTGGGGAGAAGATTATTCAATAGCCTCCTCTTAAACAGATCGGCTAGACCAAATCTTGCATTATGAAAATAAATCTGAGTTCAGCAACAGCATATTGATAGTGTCAAAGTGAAGTCATTACACAACAACTTTGTTATTAAGGGTTAAGTGTCATTACATGTTAGATATAAGGTATCTGGCGAATTCTTTCCAAATAATCATCCACAGCCATAGTTCGATATTTTGCCAAAATGTTTCAGAATCAAGGGGTTTTTCTCCAGATCTGGTGACCCTGTACGTGAGCGGCTGTTGAAAGACTATGGTCAGCAATTGCTAGTTGTACAGGGCGCAGCCATCAATCAATGGATTGCTTCATGGTTATTCATCTGAGGTGCTGTAAAAAACACAACGTACTCGTATTTAGCTTTCTTTTTATACCTTTCTCAAAACTACCGATGCCAACATTAAATGAAAACAGTTCATCAAGACTCAATGCATTGCCAGTAACTCATCTAAGATCAAATACACACAACAATTTGAGATTATAGATAATTTGCCATGCGTACGTACTGTAAAAATGTATTTCAAGCAAAAATGAGACATTGCATCTTGTTTATTTGAAACTTTAGGAGGTTAGTACTGACCCTTTTCTGGTCTTGGCCTCAGTATTGCTCCATGGATTCAAACATTTTTTTCTTTACCAGATAACAAGATATATATCGCAATTACATTAAGAATTAGACAAGACTTTTTTTCCTAAATTAATCTCAGTAAACTATCTACTTCGAACTTAATTCAGTGTTGTGAATTGCTTCGACCATTGTTCGGGCACAAACTTTCAGTATTTTTCATAAATACTCCCAACAGCTGCAAATGGAGGGGAATATTGCATTTGTAGATATCTGTAACATAGACGCGTTTACTCTCTGTGGTTTAAAAACAGGGTACCATGAAGAAAGGGTCAGCCATGTTACACAGGCTTGAAATGAGTAAGCACAAGTGACACCAATACCAACAAACAATCGAGCCTGACTAAAACTGTCGCACCAACACGCAATTTGTTCTCTTCTAAGCCCTCCGTGGTAAATTGAGCTCTAGTCCACCGAATATCATAATCGGTTGACCGGGTTTCTGGACCTAAACTTGACCCAAATTCTTGTCGAGCTTCTCCTCAAACTATTAGGGTAAAATGAACTATACAAAGTACAACTCTTTTGATAAACATCCATGAGGTGTTAACCGAGTAATATTCGTCTTTAAAGCATCTCAAATACCTACGTTGTTCATCTAAAAATTAATAAAGGCGTTTTTCAGTCAATGCCCTACTTTGGAGATAATTGGATGCAAACACTTAGGAGTTCAAGCACTAATTGAGTTGCTGTCATCGAGAAACACATCTATATAAAATGGAGATGTTTGCTCTAAGAGTATAAGGCAATCAAAAGACTGGCTAGGGGTGTTAGGCCATTGTCAGGCCCAGAGGCGTGTAAATAGCCTCAATGGTATTCTTAGAGCGTTCACCTATTGTCAATATCCGAATGATTACCAAGCGCCAATGCCACCGTTTCCATCGAGTGGGTACCGACTACCGGGGCTACCCACTTGTTCACCGAATCGGTTTCTCAAGTTCCAGTGCAATGCCTGGTTGAAGTCTTTTGTAAACAAAAATAGTATGGCTTTGTGACTGCCTTCCTCTTTATTAGGCTGTCAGAGCTCTGACCCGTACGTGAAGAATTTTCGATATGGAGCAACAGTATAAAAGAGTCATTGTTAATTGTTCTGAGAAACTTGTAAGGACCAAAGAGAGACCTGTTTCGTCATTAGGTCCTTGAATGGATTACCCGGTGGGTATGAAAGCTCAACGGCAAAAATAGATCATTCAACCGATTTTTTTCTCATTGTTTTTTCATCATCGTTTTGTATTCATTAAACGACATTTTCTCTTGGCGTTGAGAATGTCTAGTCTTGAACAGTTATTGATGGATTAGGCATAAACGTAAAGAACCTGAGGCGAAGAATTAAAAGTATTTTGGCAAGCAAGCTATAACAACCAAGATTTTGCCATCTAAAAAAATTACAAGACTTCAAAGTTATTTGAAGCCAGGTCTGATTAGAGGTGTCTATAAATGAAATGGCTGTACTTGGCACTCGAGCCGACTTCATGGCGTTAACAGAAAGTCATTGAGGTCTTCTTTTCGTGAAACAAAATAGCTATCTTCGTGAACCTTGAACCCATGATTAACCGTTCTTAGTATCCTAATTGACTTAGGAGGCGGAACAATCTCGACACTTACTAACCCTAAATTCGACTGTCTCTGTCTAGGGTGGATATGCGATTTGGAAATCATTGCCGACACCCAATGCAAACTGTTTTGGTTGAAGAGTTAGGAGCTAACATAGCAGGCAAGCAACGCTCAATATGCTAAGTGTGCAATATTCACAAGCTTCGTAAGTCGTAACGAGGTCGGGCCTGCCAGAGCTCAGAATTGGAGGACCGAGGAGGAGGAAGAAGAAGGAGAAGAAGAAGAAGAAGAAGGAAGAGAAGGGGAAACTGCTCCTCGAAACAGAATCTCAACCAGTATCAACTAACTCACTTTGTCACGCTCATTAAGTCGATACCGCCTATTAGATTCTTGAACGCTTGAGGAGCGGTGGCAAACGTATGTGGCGCACATAACTCCTCCCTACGCGTCAAGGCGAGATAAAGCCCGAGTCGCAGGCTGCCTGACGGAAACACGGACGAACAGACGGACGGACGGACGGACTAGGACCGACGGACTAGGACCGACGGACTAGGACCGACGGACCAAGCAAGGGACCGGGGTGCTGCTGGCTGAGTGACTGACTGAGCAGTGGGAAAAAGCTGTTGGCCCGCGTTGTTCGCCCTGGGCTAAGAAATGCACGACGGAGCTCGCCAGAACTAATATCATCAAGTACAGAGGGGCACGAAGAGGGGAAAGAAAAACTCGCCCAAGTTCCCGCATGACAAGACTCCCAGTTTTTCCTCCCGACGTTATTGCCGTTGTGATAATTGAGATGTTCCCTCTGCATAATACGGCAGAAGTGGAGAGTTAGTGATTTGCTTGTTCAGCCATTAGATCTATATGAGGGAAATGAAGATACTAATGTATGGAAGAAATGAAGTGAAGTGAAATCAAACCATGATCGAAGAAACCATCGAAGCAATGCAGCGCTCAAGCCATGAAGAGACAACCACGGGAGCTTCCACCAAGTTGAGTGACAAAGCAAAACGGTTTTCTCCATTCAGCGTCGATTCGCTACTATCTAAAAAGCAAGCCACAACTAGGACCAAATTTTTGCATTCATATCAGACCGAGGAAGCTTCAAATGTGCCATATTCCCAAGCGATCGTGGAAAATCAGTCAGATGAAGAACAGAACGAAGAAGGTGAAGAGGAACACAAAGAACTTATCGACGAGGAGGAGCAGCAGCCTGGTGATGAAGATGAGGAAGAACATGACCATCAACCACAACCGTCCCATCACGAGGAAGAGGATGTCCACATCGAAGAGGACGAAGACGATGTCATCGATGAGGATGACGTCGAGGATGGTGGCGATGATGATGCTGGCGTTGGCACGCTAGCTGATTCATCTCAGTTATCCGACCCCGAAAGCACACTTGAAAAGCTCAGTCATCCTATTCCGTTGCACCCGAGATTTCCTTTGGGTTTTCCATTGGCACCAATGTCACTATGGTCACGGTTATCGAACAGTTCTTATACGGGAATGACACCCTCGAGGGCGGCGGTGACGGCAGCATCAACACCGCCGTTCACTTGGCTTTCCTCCCACCAATTCCGTGCGCCAACAAATTCAACGCTCTTTGCGGGAAGTAAGTTGACCCGAACAAAGTTCAATCTCTCTCTGGATCTGTCTGCCTGCCTGTCTCTTTCTCTCGCTCCTTCCTTCCCATATCGAATGAATGGTAGCACAATAGTATTGATTTTGTTCAGATACTTGAGGGTCACTTTCGCATTCATTGACTAGAAAACTGAGCTGGTGTTGAAGTCAAATACGCCTTGATGGATCACTTATTTTCTTGTCTTTCCCCCTCTTGAATTGCCAATTAGCTAAATACAACATAACTTCACGTTAAAGAGACAGTTTAGTAGCGGAAATATCTTTCAATTCTGTTATGCCATCCAAAACTAGTTTATATGCTATATGCTAAGTCTTCGGAGTGCGAAAAATTTGCAAGAGTGGTTGATTTGACAAGGTCAATTCATCCTGAATTGCTTTGCGTCTATGTTTTTCTGATTTACTTATACATTGGCAACCAGTACATGAACAGGATTATGTGAATAAGTATTTTCTAAAAAAGCATATTTCAGGAAGAAAAAAAGCATCGATCTTATTCACTTTTAAGGCCTTCAATCTGTTCGAATAACCTTCGGTTTGAGGGTTCAGGAAGTGAAAGGTAGATCATGAATCATTATTTAATCAAATAATTATGATCTTGAGTTTATTTAAGAAGGATTGATAACTATGGAGTTCTTTTGATTGGATCCCTTTGGTCTAATTGCTCGGAGACTCGTCCTTTTTGCCTTCTTCAACCCTTCCTCCCAATTCAATGGGTTGTTTTAATAAAGAAACCCAAAGACCCAGTCCATCACTTTCTTGTGATTAAGTAACTGCGAAGATTTTACATACGAGTACATAATGCCACCTTTTGACCTTAGAACCAAATTGGCCCGTCAGAAAATCTAAGAGTTGGAAAATAGTTGAAAAAGTTTTACAATATCAGTAATGATCTAAATAGATCATAGTCTAAGATTAGTTTCATTGTTTGCTTTTGTGTTAGGGGATATTGTATGTCATAGGCGTGAATCTGTCCATATAAGTTAAATATGGATTATTTCTTTCACAAAGAATGAAATTCTTAAAACGTATTTCTATGATGCTTTTCTAGTGAAGCATTCGAATGCCAAGGAATGTAAAACATGAGTACTTGACAAGCAATCAAAGTTCGCGGATATAACAGATTTGCATTATTGAAAACAAAAGCAGACACGGCTGCTTGACCAGAAATCCTAGTGCTCCAGCTGTCCATGTAAGCAACGAAATCAATTGTCGAAATTGAATCAAAAATTCTCCAAAGAATATTTCTTATCGAACGCCCTTCTAACTTAAGTTAATCTGCAGCTTTTTCAGCTAATGTAATTTTACTAATTACAGGCCGAATAGCCCTTGGAAAGGTTCACAAGCATTGAAAGCAAAAACTGCCCTATTTTAGAGTCATAAAATATGTGTATGGCAAATGTTTTTTTTAGGATCGATCAATGTATGGGTTAAAGACTTAGCCAAAATTTAGTGTTGTTATTTGATTTCATATCCTACATAGATAGAAAAAAATCCAATACCAATCAGCAGTCATCATTGTGCTTGACACGGATGGCATGGTTGAACAGGTCGTCTGAAGTAGAATTAAAATTGGGGGTATCTAACGTTCAGTACCTTTGTTGACGTTTGAAATTGGATACGGTCTAAAAGTTATTTTATCAAAAGTGGATGAGAGACTATCAGTAATATTACAAGGTATCTGACATGAACGGAACACAAGTTTCCGTTGCCATGATAATTTTCCGCAACACCCTCATGTTGTGTGCCATGTTATTGGTCGTAGTGAAATGAAAGTTGCATTTTCAATGTGCATAAAAAGGGGAAAAAATGTTTAGACACGCACACATGGCTTCCCATAACGTTTCTGCTTTCTTCCTCAAATATTTCTTCGATAAATAACTAGATGACGCTATTTGTTTGGGTTTGAGCCATGCCGAAAAGGTGATAAATGTTCTCAAAATCAAAGACATATAAAACGGACTTCTAGAGATGTGGCTGCGAACGGAAGCAAAAAGTTATTCTCTCCTAAATCATTCACTTTATTCCAAATAAGCACTTAATACGACCATAAGATCGTGTTGAATATATGAACTTGGCCAAATATGAGCCCAAAGCTATGCTTAGGGGACGTACGGTGTCCAAAGTTAAAAAGTAAACACTACTTAAAATTCGATTTTTCGGCCTGCCCTTGTCAGCTACAAAAGCTTTTGACAACATAACTTCGAAGCAAACCACTTTACAAGCATATGATAAAAAATGGACCTACCTCTAATTGAAGGGATTTATGTTTCGTATAACATTATTTTAAGTCGAAAAGTGGCTCAGAGTTGCTATGATCAAGAGCAGGCCGATTGGGCTGGTAGCTCGTTCACAGTCCATATTTCTAAAAGTTCTTGGATATGACAAAAGAAAAATCTGAACAGGCCTGTTCCAATTCATAGAAAGGTCTAGTTTATAAACCTTTGTAGATTCGAAATGATTTAATAAAAAGTTAAAGGACATAAAAGCAGAATGTTTCTCTTTTTGGAGGAATACAAACACTTGAACAGGAATTAGCCTAAATGAAAGTTCACTCTTTGGCAAAAACTCTGTAAAAGTAATCTCAAGCATGTTTCAAGTGATTTGAACGATTGTTTGAAGGGTGGAAATATTCGTTAATAACAATCTTGTTTTTCCCTTGAGCTTCCGAACCGAAGAGTAACTATTAGTATCCTTTATTTTTTATGGGTTCTGGATCGGTCCCGTGTTACCATGTGGAACCTTACTCAAACTGAGAATTGAGCTGCATCGGTGAGCTCAAAGTTTTGAGCAAGCGCTACATACGAATCACGCCAGGCAAACCAATAAGAGTCAAATAAATATTGGAGCTAAATACTCATTAAGTGAGTACCTGTAATGTATAAGCAATTACAATGAGTGAATTCTTTTATTCTGTTAAGAATCTCAACAATGTTTTGAAACGCCACCCTAGCACTTTTTCCTAAATCCTGTTTAAAGTGCATGTTTTGAACTAAACAATTAACCGGTATGGTTATAAATCAAGCAAATCGATCATGTCAAGGTTGTAGAGGCTTTGTCAGAATTTTGAAGGCAAATATTAGATTGGATAGGGCTGAGGACTATATTCTTCGTTTTTGTTTGGAACGTCGATACAAGGTCAGGGTGGTTAAAGTAATTTCCCGTGGATCTCGAAAACGGACACTCGATCAGCTCTGGAAATTCATTTCAAGTATGAGCTCTCTATCGTTTCTGTCTTATTACCTTGGGACCGAACATTTTTTTATTTATTCTACGCTTTCTAAATTTTCAAATTTGACTGAAACTGCATAAGTATTCCATTAGGACTTTTCTATTTGAAGAATACATATTCTTGGTGATTAATAATGAATGTACTGTTTCTGATCGATTTTACAGGGTTCGTAATAATGTAGCAATAGTTTAAGCAAAGGCTATAGTGAAATGACAGTGAGTTTTTTTTTTGCTTCCAAGAAGTACTGTATGTTTACAATGGTAATTCATTTTAGACACATTGACCCGACGCTTTCGTGCCAAACTGCCAAATATACAAAATCTCACTGGCCTGGTGGAAGTGACGGTTCTGGTCCTAGAGCTCTAGTCTAAAGATCTCATTTTGCCATCCCGTGGAATTCTCTCACTGGAGCAACCCAAGCCTGACCAAAAGAAAAATACTATTTTAAGAAAGGGACTAAAATTTGGATCGGCTTGTTTAGCAACGTCAATTTTTTCCTGGAATTGCTAGTCCCTTGACTTTTCAGTTTCAACCAGTAACCACTTATCACACTTGCCTCGATACAAATGCGTTTCAAAGATATGAAGAGATTCATTGTCACGAAGTTGTACATCAAAAGAGTTTCATAGGATGCAAGTACGATCCCGCCATTGATACATCACATGTGGAAATTCCATTTCAACTTCCGATATAACGGAAACCGTCGCACAAATCATCCATCATCGAGGGACAAACTAAATCCTAAATAATATAGAAAATGATCACTCAATGAACAGCACTTGCTTTAAAATTCAAGTATGGCTTCGAGGGTTTGATATCAAAGATAACGTTGAAGTAAAGTCACGCACTCCATGGTAAACTCGAAAAGCATCGTAAGCATCAACACCAAAATATAATTGATTTTTAAGGTGACCAATTTGGATGGAGCAAATCACTTGTTGGTTTAATGTTTTTAATGAACCTCTTGCTCGCGTGCACATGCCGGGTTGGCTGATGGAGCTCGTATAGTTTCGAATGAATGTGTCTGCATTAGCAGCGAAATCTCATCAAGCGGAGCATACCTGATCTGACTAGATGGAATGAAGTTGTTGTCGCCTTTGCTAAAGGAATTCCACTTCAGAGGAGTAATGTGATCTTTGGGAACTGATATCGACATTCCCGGCGCTGCAAAAAGTGGAAACTAGCCAATTGATTGTGTCTTTGACTCGTTCCCAATTGCCAGCTACGTAGTAGAGTGATCTCGTCGGCGAACATTTCCGTTCTTTCAAACGCAACTTTCGCAGCAGAGATTAACTAATTTCTGCTCAAAGTGAATGCGAAACAAAGACTCTTCCCGACAGGTGCCTGAAGCTAAATCATGCAACTCAGAAATTGTAGATCGCCACGACTCTATAATCATCTAAGTTAAGCCGCAAACGGCGCCGTCACAGCAGCAATCATCACACTGCCCAAACGTGGACACAGAGAGAGAGAGAGAGAAGCCGAGGGAGAGAGATCTTTTAAGTCCATTATCCACCTCGTACGTTCCGTCGGCCCGCATGCAGCACATCACGTTTCGGCCTCTACAAGTGCTCATACTACAAGGTAGATAGAGACCCAAGCTAAAGCGAGGGTTTAAATGTGACGTGAATGAGTTCATATCTACTGGTCATATGCCCCTCTGTCAAGGTAGTTGAAAGTAACGCGCCATTCTCTTAATTGGATCTAATTTGAATAGCTTGCTCCGGGGCAAGGCAAGAAAAGTCGGCTAAGGCGTCGCAAATTGGGCAAATTATGTCTTTATCAAGCACTTGACTGTCTTGCTTGCTTTGCCTTCACTCTAGCCAACCCTTGTGGAGGATGGATGCATGTTAGCTAGCTGGCTAGCTAGTCACTCACTCACTCACTCACCCACCTAGCTATCCAGCAAGCTAACTCAAAATGGCTCAATAGTCAGGCGTCGTTTCATGGCCTCTCGTGACACGGACGAGATTATAAGACCTAGTTCAGCGGAGTTTCGTTGTTCGCGTGAATGAACTACTAAGGCAAAAAAAGAACATGGAGAACCGTTTGCATGAGTTTAATTTGCCTCCTCAAAAATAGCCCTGAAAGATGCTAAGTCCGGCAAGATTAGCTTCAAAGCCAAGAAAAAATTCGCAACATTTCATGATAAATTGGAACCAGAATGGTTATGAAGGAAACTGATTGTTGTCACTGACTTGATGATCAAGAAGAAGTACTGTCTATATTTCAGTCACTATCATGCTCATTATTTCCATGTGTGTCCAGCAGTCATCGAGAGCATGTGGAGTGTTGGTTTATTTTCAGCAAAAAAAGGTCCACCTCAATCATTGCACGCTCTTTCCTCGAACATTTTTTAAATCTATTTTTGCACTAGCTTCAGAGGGTTCGAATCCAATTTCTTGCTTTTCTATAAATCTTCATAACTTTGGTCGAAAATGGAAAAGGCGCCTCATTGATGTGGGTACTCAAAATTGATTTGTTTTTAAGCTAGACAAAATAAAAAAAGTAAACAGATAACGTGCATTGTTAACGAATCTTTATTAAAGGGAGGCCCCCCAAACTGCAATTTTTGGAAATATCATTGCCAAGACCGGCATAGCTATCAGGGGAACCCTTGAAATTATTTCCAATCATGGTGGCCGTTTCTTTGATATAAGTTTTTCACCGATTTCTGGTGAACTTTTAAAGCTTACTGTTGGTTCCCCTGGAAAATGTTATTTCGTTGAAAGCAGGAAACTTGAAATGGAAAGACTGCAAGTGATACAAATCTTTTGAACTACAAAGGGTTTTTCAAACTTTTAATCGCTCGTTACGCGTTGTAGCATTCAATAATTGATTTTGCACACGATTATCTGTATTTTATGAAAGATTCGGAATAGTAGTTTCAACATTCGGTTGTTTTTGAAAAATGGATAAAAAAACGGATGAAATAAAGGAATTTTCTTTGTTTGGCGGGCTTTGTTCATTCAATTCAGGCGATCATCAAGATAGTCAAGAAGCTAGAATCAACGGTCTTATTATTGTTGTTGCCTTTGTTTCAGGACACGATATGCCGCGGCCTCATCTTGGACCACTGCGATGTACTTTGCGGAAGCACAAACCCAACCGAAAACCGCGGACTCCCTTCACTACTCAGCAGCTTATGGCTTTAGAAAAGAAGTTCCGAGAAAAGCAATATCTGTCCATTGCAGAACGGGCAGAATTCTCAAACAACTTAAATCTCACGGAAACGCAGGTGAAAATATGGTTTCAAAACCGAAGAGCGAAATCCAAAAGACTTCAAGAAGCTGAGATAGAAAAGATACGAATGGCCCACAGACCCTTCTTTTCTCCCTCGATTGGGCTTTTCCCGTCTTTGAATAACTACACGTCATTTGGAGGATCTTTAGTACAATCATCTAACCTTGCCATAACCACTCAAGACTCCAGAAGATCCTTTTCCCCGCAGAGAAAGTCCGAATTTCATAATTCTGGGACAACATTACCCGCAGTTTCCGCTAATAATTCTGATTGTTGAATAAATGAGCCATCTCAGTATTAAAGTTCGTGTTTGCTGTGTGTTGATCCTCCGCTCTCCTCGCTCGTGAACTCGTCTTGGTTGGAAATTGTATGTCCTTAAATTGTATGCATATTTCCATACGGGGTAGAAAATCATGTGTCCTCGTTCAATTCAATTACTCATTACTGATACTTACTAATTCAATTACTCATCTTTTCTACATTTTCTTTTATTATCGTAACCACGAAGTGCTATGATAATCGACGTAGTTGTTTTGCCCTCGAAGATGTCAGCAAGGTCACACATTGAATTTTCTAAGGTTTGAATTAGCATACAAAATTTGAACTTGGGAAGTTAAGGGATTCAAACCAATGGTTAAAACAGATTGGGAGAGGAAACCGTTGCTCTACATACAACAGCAGTGTGGCAGTGTGCACAAACCTTTGAGTGGCAGCAAATTGATCAATTTCTCGAAAAATGTCAAAAAATGAGTGATTACAAGAAAGGCTTCAAGAAATGTAATTGATCACAATTACGAGCTTTCAAAATGTAATTAATTTCCATGTTGTGTCCAGTCCATTTTCATTGGGACGTAAAGTACAGTCATCTCAAAATTAATGAATGCACTTGGTGGCTTGTAACAACATTGAATAGCTAAATTATTGGACTAGTCGTTGAGATGATTTTGAAAGGGGCATAACATTTAACACGTACACATTCGATAGACTTAATAATTCGTGCACATTCTTTACTCCTGATTTAGTTTTGAATGGGCTCCAAAACACCCTGTAGAAATGCTTGTGGGTTTTTTCTACACTTCTTGTTTAAAAAGCTCTTTCCATTCCATTGAATCACTTTTTTACATCCTAGAATCATGAAAAGAAAGGATCATCCTCAAATGCCATGTAAATTTCCCATTCATTAATCCCATTGCATTAAGATATAAATGCGCCTAGGATGTGGATTTATGCTTCATAGGCCAAACATTTTCTTGCGGGATGTCACGATTTCATTTGCGCATCCAACTTTATCAGATTAACATTGTACAAGCATTGATTTACTTTGACATTGGGATTTCCTTGGCTTATATGTACAGGGAGATCTTTAACCTGATAAAAGTACCTTCTGGTTTACAATTAGAGACTCCGAATATTTCTAAATTTTAGCGTTGAAATATTTGAATTATGCACATTTACGTAAAGAAAGGCAAACTATTTGATACATTATTTAAAAAGAGGTCTTGCATTCAAAATATGATAAAAAGTACCCATTTGGGCTCCAAAGAGTTCAGCAGGTTTCCAAAACGTCGAACAAGTCCAAAAATGTTTCTCTAAGAACATCACAGGAATGAGTGAGGTCTCGCATAGCCTGCTTACACTGCATGAAATATGGTTTACTTTCTGCACTTCAGAGGGCGCTTTGTGAGTCAGCCTCTACTAGGTCCCTAGCCTCTACCAGTACAGGCCCGATTGGGTCGATTTCTCTTCATAGAATTATAACGCATTTGTATTGTTTTTGGCTGATTATATCACAATCTTACACATATTTAGTGACCCGGGTCACATACTGTCCGGAAAAGGAATCACTTTCATGGCATGTCACGAGTAGTTTATTTAGCAATCCACCGTGACTCTTCTCGTTTTGTTTGGGCAGCCTGACGTTGCAAATGAGGGCCCATATTGGGAGAGATGAAAGAAGTTGGGACTGTGCAGTGTTCATAGAAGGTACAAAAAGTATCTGATACTGTACGTTTTCAAAAGCATGAATGAGCTTTGTCCCTAACCAGGTTTTAGGGTCAATGGTAGACGTTGAGATCATGTTCTGAAGTTTGACACTAGGGTGTGCTAGGGAGGAGATGTCCCAACAAAGCGAAATGTTGCATGGGGTAGAACAAAACGCCTTGCAGAGGCACCTAGCTATGTCTCGCTCTCCTTTTCTCATGTGTTGAAGCCTACTAGACCACTCGAACCTTATACTGATGGGAAGCTTCACATGGGCATCAATAACTTAAAGCAATTTGCCAACGGTTTCTTCAGGTTGACCAGATTTAGGGGAAGACCTTTAGATTTGAGAAGTTTTAGGAACACAATTTCCAAATTAGCTATCTTTTGCGCCCGTTGTAGCCTGTTTAATGCCCAGGTTATTTTTTATAAATTGGCAATCTATCTTCTTGTAGTTCAAACTATGGCTGTTGCTAAAAAAATTCCCGAGTCTGGGGTTTTCTCGAGCTGGTCATTGGTTCATCTTGGGTTTCCAAGTACTCACGTGACCTCTGACGGCCAAATAATCCCTGACTTAGCGACTGTAGAGAGTTAATGTGCGTTTTGAGAGCGCATTCAAGCCCTCGAGAATCCAGGCTTGTTCTAACAATTGAGTCCCATTCTCTTCCGTCTCAGTCTCCTTCATTGTTTAATGTGCTTCTTTATAGTATTCGTAAGGAATACGGAGATATTGTTGATGCGGTAGCTACTTTCAAGTCAGACTTGGACAAAGATTCCAGATTAAGCCTGCATTCAAGGACTAGCTCGGTCTGCCAACTCAAATTCGTTGGCAGCCCAAATATCATATTTGCAATATATATGCAAGACAGACAAGTAAAAATTTGCCGAAAATAGTCTTTCATTTTTAATAGTATAGTACTGGGGATAATATTCCCTGTAGCGGTTAGACAGGGTTGTGGAAAACCAAGCCAAACCAAAAATATGGAGGTAGTTTTTTAGGTAGCTAATAGAAACACAGTTTATGTTGGTGTCTTCTTTTGGGATAACGTCTTACCAAAGCAAAAAATCCATTGACAAGGGACTTCATTAAATAGATTAAATTTTTACTTTTTGGTAACACTGCAGAACAAAAGGAAACACTGTCTAACGGAATTGAATATTCGGTGTTGTACGCCAAAGTGAATCCCATAACCTCATTATTTCAACTTCTTAACCTAAGTTCTACTCCTCCCAAGTGTCAGAATTTCAAAAACTATGAACCACTTAGGCCCTTTCATTCTTTTTGACGGACTTATCAACCGCTTTGCGAAATGATATCCCCAAGTGTACACTCCATTTGAAAACTTTGCAATTTACAGTGTTTGATACAGCTCTAGACATGAAGAAATTCAAACCATGAAAATAAGTGGTTTTCTTGTGATGGATTTCCTTGATAAATGTCTAGGCCAATAATCCTAGCCAAAAAATGGGATAAATGGAGTACTATGCTAAGAAGCACAGTTGGTAACCTAACTTTGTTAAAATTAAACAAGGCGTTAAGACCACGATGACGGGGCAAAATTCCCAGGCCAAAAGGTATCAACATATTCTAGCTTCTCAAAATGTAACCATTGTTCAACATTATTGGCATGTTGACGTGAAAACGTCAAATTTTAGGATTGAGAAAGAAAGATGTTCATTTTCCGGAAATTTGAACCGAAAACCTCTTGAATATTAGAAAAAATGTCCCAAATGCTATTTGTTCATTATCTTATGTGTTTTATCATTTGGGACTTTTTTTAACATTCAAGAGGTTTAGGTTCAAATTTCCGGAAAATGAACATGATAATGAACAAATATCTTATTGCCTGATTAATATTTTTGGAAGTCTCTAGATATGAGGCAACAAAACATACATACAACAAAGTTATGCTAACAAAAATGGGGGGAGCCGGCCTCGTCTTCAACTCTGAAAAGACAGGCTGAATGGTATTTAGAAGTGATGGCAACATAAAAATATGGTACAAAGGAACCACAGTAGAAGAGACCCCACGCCAAACACTTCTGGGAGTCAGAATCTACACAACCAACACATGAACAGAAGATGTAGAGACCTTCCTTAACGAGCTGAATTCCAAGGTGGGGATACTGAGGAGACTACAAAAACACATCCCCAAGGACTCCGTGGTCTAACTCATGTCTAAAAGATCTTGAAATGAGACACACTCGCTCTCGATTATATGGTGATGTCAAAGTGCCCAGATATGGAGAGAGCAGCCAAAGGAAAATGAGAAAATATGCAATGTCATACCACAACACATTAGAACGGCCAACAACACACGTACAATGCAAAAAAAATATCAAAATGACGCTTCCAGATTTCGTACTCAAATTAGGGAGAAAAAAAGATAGTTCCGTGTCAGTTGTCATCAAGAAGCCTATTTTTGACATAGCCTTTCTTTACTTTTTGTCAAGAGAGATTTGAAATACATGCCATTTCGAAACAAATGCAAAATTCATGAAATTGTTAATGATATTCTCACTCCTTGGTTCTAGGGAGTAAAAAGGTAGACGACAATCCGTGGTAAAGAAAAGGAGTATTCTGTCATTTTTCATTAGCATGCCTCATGAGTTGCCAAAAATGTATGGTATACTCCCTAGTAAAACTACCCTCTTCACAAAATGGTTCACTAAACATGGTCTTCACGCCTCCTGCAATACCTATATATGGAAACACTTAACCAAGAGTTACACGAAAGTATCAACTACTGATGGGAAAAGGGCAAGTAGCAAGTCATCACAGACACCCAAGTACTACTTGTTTACAAGCAAAGCTTGGCCAAGTACTAGAACTTGGGCAAGCTTAACCCAAGCAGAGATCCGCTGCTAACATAGGGTGCCCAGACGGTTAGCTGAGGAAAACCGCAAAATGAGGATTTTTTGTTCGTAGCTAAAGTCAGATTGCCAGAAACAAACCAGTCATTGAACCAAAGCCACGTTGCTGCGTCACTGTTGGTGCACATTATTGCTTTTCTTGTATAAGCTGACTTAATTTGCCCTGGTATAAAATTTCTTGCGTAAGTTTGGCCCATTTTCCCCTCAAGTGTCTGTGTACAAACCGTACAAACCCAAGTTGGGGCAAGTTCCTACTTGGGCAAGTAAAGCACCGGACTACTTGCCCTGTCGGTGCTTGCTTCAGTAGTATCAACCATCGGTCTCAATCAACGGTTGAGTTATTATCACAACGCTGTCACTTTTGCTTCAACGATTGAATCTTTTCTCGAATTTCCGATTTTTTCGTCTATCTTCATTCGAAAGAGTTTGAAAAAAGTGAATTTCGCAATCTAACGTCAACCAGAGACCATTCTAGCTTGCATGGACCCTGCCACCGTGCAGCAAACAACATCCTACATTTCAGTACATCGTTACGTAAAAAAACTTGGACTTCAAGTATGCAAGAGGCCAACGTAACCCAAATTGGCCCAAAATGATGAAAAGGTTCAAGTTTGGGCGGAAATTCAAATTTTGGACAGAGGAAGACTGGAACAATTAATGTATGCTTCTCTGACTAGTTCCCTCTTTTAATTTTTCACTCTCTCCCAAAAACAAAATGATCGCGTTTAGGCTGGAAATATTTAAAAATCCACATTTACAATTGCCTGACTGCTGAAACCCCCAACTCATTTGATGGTCTTCCGAGTGTCTGGGAGAAAGGTGAATGGCATAGCTAATCTGAGATTCAGAAGCTACCCATTGCTATAAATTTATGAGTTTACAGAAGCAATTGGAAAAATATGGTCTAGAATTCCTTTATTTCTTCTTCAAAACCTGATGAATTCAATGCTTAAACGAATCAAGAGTTGTTATGAATTGAAGAGAGAAAAGACTTAACCGTTGTGATAACTAGCCCAAATTATATTCGCACTTTTTCAAGTGGTCCACTTCTTTCCCAATTCCCCATATAATGAGAAAAAGACTGTTTAATGTTACATAAGCTTGATCTTGTATTGTAGGATTCAGATGTTGCGTTGGCATTCTTTTTCTTTTCAGTAAATCTCTAAACCCCCTAAATAAGGATAAAATATGAAAATTAGATCGTTCCAATAAGGGCATTTCAAGTGAAGGAAACTCAAGGAAAAATGTGGTCCGGCACCCTGATTTTGGGCATTTGGGGGAGGGAGAATTAAGACAAAATAATGACTTTAAGACAAACATTATAGTCAACTCGCACTATCCGCCCATTGAATCTTTAATAATCGAGTAATTTTGAATGACCTGTGTTACAAAACCCACAAAATGAACATGTTTGGTGTTTATCGGTGAACGCACTATCAAATTGGTTCAATACCACAATACTATTTGCTTAGACAAGCATGTAAAAAATGGAATAAAATTCAATGCATGCACAGTGAGTACGGTTTGGCTGGGCATGTTGTCTTATATTTTACACCATGGATTAACGTCCGTTGTTCGTGAACGCGTTCACTTACGCAGTAGTTTGTTCAGAAGTTATAGGGTGACATAAAAACGGGCACTCGAAAAACAGAAAAAGGCACACCAATTTTTTTGAAAAATGCACCGATAATCAAACTTGCACAGAAATGGAAAAAAAACTTACACAAACAAAGAGAGCACATAAGAAACAGAATTTGGCACACAAACAGACCAAAAATTTTGCTAGCTAATGATGGTAAGGCGACCCATTGACCTTGTGTGTGCACAAAACATAAGCAAGGCTATTGTTTTTTAGCCTTATTTTTCTTCGTGACTTTTTATTTTTTGGTGAGCCTTTTTATTGCTTGATGTGCCTTTTACCTATTTGGTGTGCCTTTAACCTAATTGATATGCTTCAAACTAGAGCTGTGCATCGGATACGACAGGGTCTCCGAATCCGATCGAAAGTAATTTTTTTGCTATCCAAATCTGAATCCGAATCCGAGATTTATTTGCTTAATCTCACTATAATCCGAAATATTTTGTAAAATCTGATCCAAATCTGATGTCACTCAATCGACCAAAATAGAATCATTTAACTTCACTAAATGTGCCTATTAGCTACTTAAACGTTTTAAAATGATGAGATTGAGTGGAGTTGCCTTAGTCAAAAAATAATCCTACTGTTGCAATAACGTAATTTCTTGTAACAATAATGCAATAGTATGGCTTGTAGTATGGTTGTAGTATGGCTATGTCTTGTATGCTTCAATTGTAGTACTATTAAATATAATTATGTTATCAAAATGGTGGGCTTGATGTGCTGAGGTATTCTAATTTCCTTTCTACCATTGACTGTATGAATTGCAAATACTTTAATCCTTTTCCTATTTTCTGAAATTTTGGGTTTCTTTATTACAACTTTTAAGATGTCTAAAGAATTAAAATGTGATGTTCTTTGATTTCTCTCACATTTTGAGAGTTGTGAAATAAACCATTCTTAAGGTAACTTTACATTCATTTAGTTTATCTTGCAATTTTGGACTTGGATCAGATCCAATCCCAATCCGACTTTATCAATTGCACCAATTCGAATTCGAATCCGAATATTGTTGGTGAATCTGAATCCGAATATTGTTGGTGAATCCGAATCCGATCCGACTCCAAGTCCGATCGGATTCGGATTCCGTTCGAATTGACCAACACGGATTGGAATGGGGAAAAAAATCGAATTCGGATTCAGTCAGATTGAACATTCGGATCCAATCGGATCTGGAAAGTCGGATCAAATACACAGCTTTACTTCAAACTAGACATATTCATCGGATCCAAATCCGATCGAATTGACCAACAATTGTTTGATTCAGATTCGGATTTGGAAAAAAAATCGGATTCAGATTCGGATTGGGTTCGGATCCAATCCAAGTCCAAAATTGCAAGATAAACTGAAGTATATCAAAATTAAAAGCTGTGAATAGACCTACTATCCTCAAAGTTATCACAATTGTGTGGCAATCCCACACAAATGAAGAAATCCAAATTTTCATAGAATAAGAAAAGGATCAAAATATTTGCGGTCCAAACAATCAATATTAGGAAAAAGGAAATTAGAATACTCAGCATATCAAGCCGGTTAATGAACAACTTTTGCATCATTTTGATATCAGAATTATTTTCAGTAGTACAACAATTGAAGCAAATGAAATAAAGTCAAGTTATGCTATTCAATTATTGTTACAACAAATGGCATTATTGTACAGGAAGATTATATTTTGAGTGAGGCAACTCCACTCAATCTCGTTATCTTAAAACGTTTAAGTGCCACATTTAGTAAAAGTTAAATGATATTTTTTTTAATGTCAATTGGGTGAAAAAATCAGATTTGCATTAGATTTTGCAAAATATTTCGGATTTTTGTAGTATTAAGCAAATATATATCGAATTCGGATTCAGATCCGAGAAAAATTTCGAATTCCTTCGGATTGGGCAACGCTCTCGGATTCGGATTCGGATTTGGTCGGATTGGGAAAAAATATCTCGGATTCGGATTACAGAAAAATCACGTTGAATTGGATGCGGAGACCCTGTCGGATCCAAACCACAGCTCTACTTCAAACCCTTTTCCGTGCGCTTGATTCAAGTGCATTACCTTTTTTCTTTTGGTGTGCCAATTTTTTCACTCACCTTTTTAACATGCCCTTTAAATTTAATGCGCTAATTTATACTTTTGGTGTGTTCATAGCTATTCATTCTATTGTGGGGGCATTCTTTGCGTGAAGTTTATAAATGTGAGGCTTGATGAAAGATGACAAGGTCAAGGTGTCTTGACCGACCAACTTTTTGAGATCCAAATCGCCGCCGCTATTGAATACACAGTTTTCTTTTTTACAAGAACCGGTTTTCAAGGTAAAAATTTCCCTCAAAACCACTCGAAGCCAAATTTGACCTTAGAGAATGTCTATTTTCTTCTCGAGTGGCGGGAAACTTGGGTTCCGGATAAGATTTCTAATGGTGGCGTTTGATTTCCTCTGTNAAGATTTCTAATGGTGGCGTTTGATTTCCTCTGTGTGCCCGAGACGGAATTTTGTACCGCTGAAAATCGGTCCTTGTAAAAGAAAAACACTTTTTTGTGTGCTGACTGTCGTTTAGCACATTTGGTGCGCCACTTTCTACATTTGGTGTGCCATGTTCTGCATTTGGTGTGCTCCTTTTTGTTTTTGGTGTGATCATACTTGAACTTCTAGAAATATGGACTGTGAACAACATTCAGGTTACTCCATATATCACATAAAAGAGCTAGAGCTCCTTGCCCAACTTCTCTTTCTTCTTTGCCAGCTTGTTAGTTTCTCTTTGAAATTTTTGGTTTGCTTGAATCCACTTCAAATTTGATTTTCCTTGTTTATCCCTTGCATCAGTACCTGCAAGTTCATGCTTCTTGGCAAAGGCTGCGAGTTAATCAAACATAGGGCGACCGCATTATCTCATTTACATAGCGCCAACTTTATTCCCAATATTACCATATTTCATCTCGCACATAATCTACTTTCCTACGGATCTTTCTCTTGTTTCTTACACAAATATTCTGCAATATTATCCTGATTATCGGTGGAAAGGCAAAGTCTATTCTTTTACTCTTGTTGTTTCATGAATGCGGCAATTAATGTTTATCTGTCGGTCATCTTGACCTCTAATGGACTACCATATTTTGATAATGAAATCTACAAAATATGAGACAAAAGTGAACCATCGGATAGTTATGGCATTAACCTCGATATCATCATTTCCATGACCTTTTTACATGTTTTTGCATTGATGACTCCAGGAGCATTCACTTTTTTCTTGCAGAGCCTTGCTCACGGAGCAATATTTTCCTGAACGTGCAACCTCGAATGATCTTTGTCAAAATGTCGTTTTCTTAAGTAAGATCATGGTTGGATGGTTGGATGTAACGTTTTTGGAAGAAATAAATTTCCTTGGTCTTGAAAAACGCAAACTTAAAAACACGACAACAAAACTTGTAATTGTAGACCAATTCTACAATTTGCGAGCCCTTCACTTGAGCGTCATTGCAATAACATGAATCTCCAAGTTGAGTACGAACTCAAATGTGGGTAGGAATGAACCAAAAAAAGACGGGCTATTCCCGATCACGATCTTAGGATATGTCTAAGATATGATATCTTACAAGAGATCTTAGGGTGGATTTAACTATTTGCCGTTTGTTAACATATTGCCTGATGCGAGAGGGAGCAAGCGGTTTGAAGGGAAAGTTGGGTGAATAAATACGAAATGTTCCAAGTTTAAACATCATTAGGCGGAGCGTGACAACTTATTGTACCTTGAAAACGTCCCAAAAAGCAGCGTCTTACTTATTGTGCCTCAGCTTCTTCGAAAATGACGCTTACTGTGCCACGCAATTACAACAAAATATAATGCAACTTCTAAAATGGCATGAAGTTGGTCATCTAGAAAGATCGACGAAGAGTTGTCTTGTTCGACTCTTATTACGATCGACGTTCGGCCTTCATCTGAGAACGAGTTTGGCGTTTGAAAAACAATTGTCCTTTTTTTTGAGCAGAGGAAACGTCCTCTACTTTGTCTAGGTGGGGACAAACAAATGTAAAAACGAGAGAATACGCTCTAAGATGCCAGAATTAATCAAGAGATTATTAAATGACCAACTTATTGCCCAATTACTGTGAGACAATGAATAAGTCATCACCTCTTCTGGGAGATGTTTCAAATTATCTATGGGTAAAATTCCAAACAATTATGACATGTAAATAATCATCTTGCAGGAGATTGTTTACTGTGTAGTTGATAGCGCGTCAACACTTTGGCCATCATCATTTCCAACAAAAAGTAGGAAAAGCACAGTTTGAAAAGTTTTTGGGTGACTAACTTAAACAATATCGATTTCTTAGCTATTTTAGCACAATTGAATAGAAAAAGATGAAAATGATCAGAAGTCGCTGATATGCTACAAGTATACAATATATAGCTCTTTGTGTATCCCTATTTGGATGTCAAAAGTGATTGTAATTGTACCCTAATAGGATTTGAAAAGTCTCTCGGAAGGGTGGTTGGTGTATTTATGGCGTTAGAATAGATCAGCAATAAGTTGTTCAGCGAAAAACACCTTGTTATAATCAGGCATTTCAGAGAGTTTTCTTGCATTTCTTCGTTTGTTTGTCCGCATCGAGAGGAGGGAGAGGAGAATGAAAAGGAATTTAGGATCGAGCTGTTGCTTTCGCGTTCTTGGTCGAAACCTTCTAATCATTTTGGCTTTAGAGCATTAAACTTGTTTGCGGGAGTACGGGAAGAGAGAATACAAACCAAAACGACTTTGGGCTGCGCTCAAGTAATCTGACTCAGATCCCCCTGAACGACTCCGTTGTTGGGGAAAAAGCTATTTTAAACTAGAGTACCCGATTTCACAAAAAGCGTTGAGTTCTGAAGCAAATGGTGAAGAAGACGAACAAAGACCAGCGGATTCTCCAATGAAAAAGTCAATTGAAAAGTTTTTGGCGATTGATGAAATCAAAAGCCTTCTTAAAGTCTACGAAAGCTACTTAAGTTCTCAGCTTTTGGATGAGCCTTTCCGCAGCCCCTTTCCTCAAAATCGTTGTCGCTAATATGATCTTCTATGTCCTCATGGCCTCGGTCATCAACTGGCGGCGGTGGTAGGGTTAGCTTTTCATCCCCAGGTGTTGATTGCGCTCCGGGACCTTGATGGTCTCAATTTAGTTTTGGACTTCATCTCCTCCAGGAAGTCTTTAGATTTTATCTTTTTGGTTGAAGAAGGACAAGCTTGACTGTCAATGTCTCCTGTGGCCCTACGCCAATGATGGTTGGGAGCGTTGACTGAGGCACACGGGCGCAGCCTTTGGTGTTCTGGCTTTCTCTATCTGTTCTGGTGTTTGTTAGAGCAATTGTTCTTTAAATGAAATTGAAATTGAAATTGAAACTTGTCCCAAAGCTGACTTGATCGGTCCAAAAGTAACAACCATTGAAACGTCAACGTGGTTTTTTTGAAAGCGTTTTTTACACTATTTGATTAATTAGGCATGCTTTACCTCGTATCGGTCATAACTTAAGGTCATTGAAGTCGTTGAGCAAACCCATTTGAATAACAAATAGAAGAGCCAATTGAATCTGAATTGGACTTGATATGAGACAAATACTGAGTCTGGATTATAGGTTATGATAAAATTAACAAAAAGTGACGTTTATTTCAGGGAATTTTGCCGATTGGGACATCTAGTCTGAGTAATTTTTCTAGAAAACATGGCACCGGGAGAATTTGCCTCAAGAGCCTCATCTTCTGCGATATGAACCACGATTGATGGCGTAGAAACACTTTTTCCCAACAACTTCACTTCTTTTTTGGGATGGAGCTCATGTCTTTGACCTAAAAATGATCAAATGTTGACAGATAGCTGCAAAGAGTTGCAAAGCAAACAGACACATCCTCGTTTGAAAAAAGAAGGACCAGATTTCTTGAACATGTAATGTCTTTTCAGCTTAAAAATGGCAATTAAAAATGGCAATTAAAAATGACAATTAAAATTGACTAAAACAGCAAATGACCCAAAAAGTGACAAACGAAATTTGCTGCATCGGCAAAGAAATGACAGCAAAATGTAAGAAATGGACATAAACTATCAATTTCATCATGCTCTTTCCACACTAGTTTCTGATCTCTATATGTCGGAAAAATAACTTGCTTTGCCGTTGAGGGTAAATTCCAGATGATTGTCAAACTATCTTTCCTTGCAGTAACAACTCTTCACTTTAACTTGTGTTCAGCCTTATTAATCACTCCAGAAAACTTAAATTCTAATTCAAAGCTTGTCGCATTAAGTAATTTCATCAGAAAAAATACATTTGCCAATACATATAATTATGAATAGTTAAATAATATATTTTCAAATGGCGCGGGATGGTGCAAAATGTGAAAAGGTTTAAGAGGGGTTAAGAAAACCAATAGGTACAAATAGCGTAATTTAGGTGTTCCATAAAATAATGGTTTGAGAGTAGTAACCGAAGTTGCTACCCCTTAAGACCTCATTGGCTTACATCTATCTAGTAAAAGATAACTTATTCACAAACCTGGACCTAATTCAGCCATCGCCGTAAGGAGGTCATAATTAACAATAGGTTTGTCTTCCTTTGGTTGTTCCCATCCGACAGGAGGGCTTGCTGGTGGGGATATTAAAAATTGCTTCTCCAATGGCGGGACGTGAAGGAAAGGATCCCCCAATGGGAATGGACAAAAGACCTAGGATTAAAACAAATGTAAAAAATCATCTAAAAAATCATGTAATCATATTTGATCAAAAGGTTTGAGGACACCGATCGTTTAGGTAGTAATTTCAAACAACGTATGAACATCAATAACATGAATACTGAACTTTTCATAACCATTCAAAAGAAAAGAGCTAAATTATATACTGAGCCCGATTTTGAAGCTTCGTTGCTTACAACCAAGCAAATATTGACAAACCAGACTCACAGAGGGTTCCAAAAATAAAGAAAATACCTGTTCTTCGCACCAAATAACAGCAAACCCAACTGTTCAGAATTCAGACATTGTACAAAAAGACAGCCTGCCTGTTGACCAAAATTCGCCATCGACCCTACATTCAAGGGCTAATCCGGTCTATCAACTCAAATTTGTTTGTAGAAAACTATCGTATAAATTTTTTAGTGGCAGCATTTGGAGGACCGAGTACAATCTTATATTTTGATAGTGCCGGGGATTGCATTTCTTTGCCCATTGACATGTACAAATACGGCAATCAATGAGAACTAGCTCAGAAATATCAAAAGAAGTCTAAGAATGGCCTTCAACCACAAACGTCCTACCGATTCAAGTTTAGAAAGTCTGTACTTCAAGGTCCTGAGATAGCTCAATGTTTCGCTATATAGTCTTTGATTAAGAGCCAAAAAGGTTATCAATTATGAAAAAGATCAAAATCGCGAATATTTTTTTTTTTTTTGGTTTTTCACAGGCTTTTCTAACCGCTGCAGGGAATGTAATCCCCAGTACCATTTAAATGAAAGGCAGCATAATTCGTCTATTTATTACCTTTCAATCTTTATATGATATTTGGTCTACCAACGAATTTGAGTTGGCAGACCAAGCAAGTCCTTATATATTGGGTTGATCTGGAATGCTATCTAAAAAAATGTCCAAGTCTGACTCGAAAGATGCAACCGGATCAACAAGGCCTAAGTATTCCCTACGAAAATTAGAGGGAAGCAAATTAAACCATGAAGGAGCCCGAGAAAGGAGAGAAGTGGACTTCATTGTTTTGACTAGCCTGGATTCTTGAGGGCTTGAAGGTGCTCTCTAAACGCACATTTAGCCTCTGCGGTCACTAGAATTGACCCTAAATCCTGGGTTGGGACAAAGCTCATGGATGCTTTTGAGGACGTACAGTACCAGATACCTTTCGTACCTTCTCAGCTTGTACACTTCAAGAAGTTGCTTGAATGACCCCAAGGCTCAAATTGTGAAAAATATTCATGATAAGAGTTGCCCACGTCCGAAGGACCACTGGGCGAGGTGTCCCTGTGGATATGTTGCACAAAATGGAATGTTCCGGTAAAGATAAGAGAAAATGAAGGGCCTGAAGATCACTGAATGAAAGTCCTTTGGAATGAATTACCGAAATTAACGGTCGGTGATCCGTGAACACTTTAAAATCAGGTCCTTCAACAAAAGTGCAAAAAATTAACGTAGCCTATTTCACAGCTAACAGCTCTCGGTTGAACGCGTTATATCCGGCCTTTGTCTTTGACAAAGCACAAGAGAAGAAGGCTAGAGGCTCCCATCGAGCATTGGATTGTTCTGTCAACACAACACTCAAATCGGAGTCTGACGCATTTTCTGTTGGCACGGCCAAATGTGAATCCGGTTCTTAGAAAGCCAACACGCTTGCCTGGAGAGTAAAACCTGGAGAGTAAAACCTGGAGAGTAAAACCTTGAGAGTCAGGGTCAGAAAAACGGACTGATGTTGTGATGTCCAAACAAAGGGTGTTGTGGATTGAAACAAGCTGCGAATGCTGGGAAATAAAGCGATGATATTAATTGAACAAGCCTGGCAAATTTTTTCAGGTGCTGGGTACTCAATTTTGGTTTCCTCGCAGCCAGGGAGAGATTTAATAACCATAGCTGATACTTTTTTTTACCAAGAAAAGAGAGTTCCCTTGCATTAAAGACACACTTTTCGTTGCTGACAATAAGTCCATACGATCCCAAGCGACAAAACACATACTTCAAATCATTTTCGTGATTACATATTGTAGAAAAGGCAACATGAATATCAATAACATAAGCGAATACTCCATCTAATCCCCCGAGTCACTTCATCATTGAATCGCTGAAATTTTTGGCCACAGTTTCTTAATTCAAAAGGCATCCTCAAATATTCAAAAAGGCCGAAAGGTGTTGTGTCCGTTTTGTATCGATCTTCTTCATCCATAGGAATTTGATTATATGCCTAGACTACCTCAATCTTCGAGAACACACGAGTTCTCGCCAACCGAGATGAGGAACTATGATTGTGAGGCATTGGATAACGATCTGGTAAGGTACGGTCATTTAAAAGAGGATAATCTCCACATTTTCTCCACGACCCGCTACTCTCTGGAACCATGTGCAGAGGAGAGGTATAATTCGACGAATGTGATTGAATGATTCACAAAGCCATAAGTTTTGTCAAACTCAGTCTTTGCAATATCCAATTTGTTTGCCAGCAACTGCCTCGGTCGCGAGAAATATGGGGGCCCTTAGTTTGAATGTACTGTAGTGACAAATGCTGTGGCTTGCAAAAGCCGTAGAAAACGAAGGCTTCAAAAGAGGCATAAAATGGCCAATAAGCAGCATAAACAGGCATAAATCACCGGATGACGCTTCGTGAATTCCAACTAAATCTCGACAATCACCAATCTCCCATGGCAGCAGAGGCGTTACAAGGGACAGTCACCAAACGTTTGTTATTAATATCCACTAACAAACAGTGGCGGCGTAGAAAGCCTGCCCCTAAAATAGGCGATGATACATCCGCTTAAGTAAATACCAATTGAAGAGAGAACACAAACCAATGTCAATATTCCTCTCCACAATGCCGTATGAAATTATTCCGGAGCCACTGGCATTAACAAGATTGATTGAACATTCCGTGGGACCAACTAACCCCGAAGATCAACATGCACTCGGAATCAAAGAAATAGATGCATCAAAATTCACAAGAAAACGGGTATTTGACCAATAATCAGTAAAGAAGATCAACTTTGAATCCACGGAAGATTTAATTGGGGTCGATAGGGTCGATCATTACTCAAAAGCCGGCGTGCTTTAGAGTAAGACCGGCCAAAAAGGTCGGTCTGGCTTAGCTCAAGTTCAAAGATGAACATTGGCCGTTGGTTATAGAAAGGTTAGCGGAGCTTGATCTCATTTCAATGCTGAAAAAGGAATCGTCCGTCGCTGTAGCCTTAGACAAAATGATTCTAGTTTTTGAGGACGTCTGTTCCACTCTAGCAATCTCTGAATGTGTTCCACAGGGCGGGGCACATTCTAAAATTCCGAAGTATAGGAAGCATTTGTTCAAAAAGAGTTGCAAACTAGCAAAAAGGCTCCAGAGCAATTTGAATCCAGTAGTTGTGGCTAGCCTTCAAAGAAAGTTGGATTTAATCCAAGGTAGAATTAAGGCCTCCATTGAGACAGATCAGTTGCACAAGGAAAGTAGAGTTGTTCAAGAGGTGAGGTCGAATCCGAAGGCTTTTTTCTCTTACGCAAACTCTAAGAGAAAGATCAAACACCCTGTAGGGCCTTTTAAGGTCGATGGGAAAGCCATAGACAATGCAGAGACTATGGCCAACATACTTGGAGATCAGTTCTTTAGTGTGATTTCAACTCCACTGAGTTTAGGAGCAACAGTCCATTGCCCTATTGATAAGTTTGTTGGGACTGGCAAGGCTTGTCAAGTTGAGCAATTAGATGATCTCGTAGTCATAGATCAGGATGCTTTAGAGGCCATCAGGGACTTGAGACTCTCGAGCTCCCCTGGCCCTGATGGTGTGACATCTCAGTTTCTGATGAGATGCTCACTGGTTCTTGCTCCTGTTTTCTCGTACTTGATGCGTTGCATCTTGGACCAAGGCAAGTTCCCCTCTTCTCTGAAGGTAGCTCATGTGTTTCCAATTTTCAAAGGGGAAGATAAGTCACTCCCCAGTAACTAAAGGCCGATTTCTCTCACTTCGAATATTGCGAAGGTGTTTGAGAAGATCATAAAGTTCAAACTTGTTGAATTTCTTGATATCCATGAAGTCCTTCCTCCTAGACAGCATGAGTTCCGAGCACATTTTAGCACGGTTACCCAACTGATTGAACATATAGAGCAGGTTATTGAGGGACTGGAGAGCCATGAATCAGTCGATGTAGTTTATCTCAACTTTGCCAAGGCCTTTGACAAGGTAGATCATGGCTTTTTAGTTAACAGGCTCCATGAGATTGGGATCCAAGGCAAGGTTCTCAATTGGCTAAGAAGTTTCATTTGTGATAGGAAACAATTAGTTAAGGTTGAGGGATCCCTTAGTGACGTACATGATGTTAAGTTGGGTGTCCCTCAGGGCTCCATTTTGGGTCCTCTCCTTTTCATTATCTTCATTGCTCCGCTTCAGAAGCTTGGTAGTAGTAATGTCAGTATCTCTTCTTATGCTGATGATTCAAAATTGGTAGTTGGTAGGAATGGTCAGGATTCCGGTTGTCTAGCAGAGATCCTAGACCAAATTTATTCCTGGGTTGCTGCGAGTAACATGGCACTGAATGGAATGAAATTTCGCTCAATGACCTTTGGGTCGACGCCATTAGCCACTCCACTATTAGATGATGAAGGTAAGGACATTGAGCAGGTCTCATCCATGAAGGATTTAGGTGTAGTCCTCCAAGATAATGGAAATTTCGATGAGGATATCCAGTTGTAAGGCTTTTCAAACATGTGGTAGGATATATCGCACATTTAAGTCCAAAGATAGTATCACGATGCTAACTCTGTACAAGTTGATTGTTCAGCCGCATCTTGAATATGCCTCTCCCATTTGGACTCCAATTAGTTCAGCAGGTTTGCAAAAGCTCAAGCAGGTCCAAAGATGTTTTTCTAGGAACATTGATGATATGAGAGAGCTCTTGTATTGGGAGAGGTTAGAAAGGTTGGGATTGTTCAGTACTCAAAGAAGGTACGAAAGGTATCTGATATTGCACGTTTTCAAAAGCATTCATGAGCTTTGTCTCAACCCAGGATTTAGGGTCAATTGTAGTGACCGTAGAAGCTTTACGTTCGTTTTTAGAGCACCTTCAAGCCCTCGAGAATCCAGGCTAGTTAAAACAATGAAGTCCAATTCTCTTCTTTCTCGGGCTCCTTAATTGTTCAATTTGCTGCCCTCAACTATGCGTAGGGCTTATGTAGGGGTTGATCCAATAGCAGGATTTAAGTCAGACTTGGATAAGTTTTTTATTAAAATTCCGGATCAACCTTATATTCAAGGATTAGCCAGATCAGCCAATTCTAATTCGTTGGTCGATCAAATAATATATATAAATTAAAGTCAAGTAAAATGAATAATCCTCTCGTCTTGAACTGCTGGGATTCCAATCCCGACAGCGGTAAGGAAGTCCGCAAAAAATAAGAAAAATAAAAAGAAAATTGAGCGTGTGGCTGAAGATGCCCGAAAAATGCGCAGTAATTTTTCTTGCCAAAGATACTCTGTTACGTATTTCGCATCGTCCAGAAGAGATCTCAAATAAGCATAATTCTCCACTATGGACATGGATTCCGGGACAACATCCAAAAAGGCACTCACGCGTTGAGACGGCTTAGGAGAAAATACCTTTAACAAATTATCCATCAAAGTTGAATAAGGATCGTCATGCCCTGTTGTGGTTCCTGCATATGCACTTGGTTCAAAATTGTCAGTCACTAATGTCGAAAAAGAAAAACTGAGTCACCAATATGGCGAATTAGCATGGCGAGTTCCCAGAGTCCAGTGAGGTGGCATGCTGTTTAGCTCAAGACAGCTTGGAAAGCCACCACAGTCCTGATGCAAGCCTTCAACACCCCAATTAGGATCATGTAAGGGCCAACTGCTGGCATTTGCTACACAAGCAATATGTTCATTTTGGTCTCATTTCTCAACTTGTGCACGTCCACACGGCAGGAAGCAATGGCTACCTTAAAGGGTGACAATATCTCTAAGGATGCTGATTACCAAAAAGGGTGCTGATCGCCCAAAGAGTGCTTATGGCTGGAAGGGTGCTAATCTCCCTAAGGACGCTGATTGCCCAAAGGTGCTGATCCCAAAAGGTGTTGATCCCCCAAGGGATGCTGGTTGCCCAAAGAGTGCTGGTTGCCCAAAGAGTGCTGGTTGCCCAAAGGGTATAATCCCCAAAAGGGTACGATACCCCAAAGGGTATGAACCCCAAAGGATATGATCCCCAAAAGGGTACGATCCCCCAAAGGATATGATCCCCCAAAGGGTACGATTCCCCAAAGGGTATGATCCCCCAAAGGGTATGATCCCCCAAAGGGTATGATCCCCCAAAGGGTGCTGATCCCCAAAGGGTGCTGATGCTTAAGTGGTGCTGATGCCCAAGTGGCGAGGATTCCCAAGGGGTCCTAATTCAGGAGGTGCTTTGTTGGCAAATGTAACAAGTTGGGTTTGTAGAAGTGGATTTTTTTCTTCAGTTAGCAGTCTATTGAACATGAATGAGTCTGAGTTTGGGAAGGTCTGAAAGTGATGGCGGGAAACAGACATGTAATACAATTCAAATACATTGTCTCTCCAACTCCAATAGATATCATTTAATAAAATCACATGGTGAAATAAACAGTTCGTTTTTTTTCTTCAGCTTTGTCTTGGTGATGAGAATTCGGGTTCTTCTGGTATAGGCTCCAGCATCGAACCTCTTGAGGTATATTCCTCCACTCCAACATTTGGGAATTTGGCGGACAGAAACTGTAGTCTGCCATCTGTTTGAAGATTGACTGGGATTCCGTAGTTTGCAAACACACGTTTGACCAATAACCCAACCTCTCTTGAATTTGGCGTCCTGACAAAAACGTCCAAAGGGCTAGGAAGCATCGACTACCATATTCAAATAAATCGACACTCACAGACTCTAAGGGGCGTTTTGCAGGTGGATCGGACTTCATTGTCTCTTGGCCCAATGAAGGTTGGTATAATTGGCAGAGGTCACATATTTCCACAAGTCACAATCGTTCCCCATTCCAGGCCAAAAGAAAAGAGCAAGGGCATGGTTGAAAGTGCAGGTCACGCCTGATTCGGAAGCTACAAAAGGCGGAGCACTTCTCTACGCGCCAAGGCGAGAACAACTGTCCTCTGGCAATCAACCAGGACCAATTCATCCTCAACCGTGAGTCTGTCTCACTGGACGATGCAAGTGACTCCTGGACATTGAAGCGTCCAGACGGGCATCTTCCAGTGCCAAATAGGTTGGATCCTCTTGGCCGGTCGTCTTGAGGTCAAGTGCAGGAGCAGCATCCACATTGCTCATCTGAATGGAACTGACAATCATGCCGCGCACATGTACCGTCTGGTCCAATGTCCTCATTATTCCCACTTCCTTCATCCCCTCTCACGGGATCTTTGACGGGGAATGCATCAATGCATCTGCAATTCCATGGGTTTTGCCTTTGAACTATTCCAACATAAGCAAGTACTGATCCCATTTCTCCTTCAGACATTGAAGGGAAGGGTTCTCAACAGCATCAAGTGAGAATCCATTCATTATAGGGATCAAAGGCATGTGGTTGGTAACCACCACAAATTTCTAGGCCGCAAGAAGTACAAACAACATTGGTGGATGGTCCAAACAATGGCCAACAGCTCCAACTCACAAACAGCATATCTGGACTCCGTGTTGGGTACAAAGGGGAACGACATTGCACCATCTTTCAACACCGTTCTGCTCCATATCCGTGGTCTTGCATAAGAGCAAATCCAAGATCTTGTAAACTTGACACATTGGTCAACATTTTAATTGGAATACGGAATGTTTGATCAGCTTTTTGTAGTCAACGACTAATCTGACTCCGTCACCACCAACAAAGGTGCATCCCATGGTGATGGTTCATTATTGCCATCCTCAATGATTTTCATTGTATTCATGCGGTCCAATTCGGCTTTCGTCTCATCTCGAAAAGCATACGGGGATGGCTCTTGCCGTCGTGCAAACAAACAGTTTATATCTTCCATGTCTTTAAGTTGAATTTCTATGGGAGGTTCTTTCATTGCCTTAAATTCGTTCATGAGGGAATCTCTGGTTGCCTCCACCTCCTTTGGAGCTGGCACAGATGGAAGAACGGTCGAACTGACCACTTTGACCACATCCCGTACATAGCGGCGTCGTTTTCAGAACAAGAGAATAAACGAGGAATCATCCTCAGAAGGATCATGGCGGACCAGCTCAAAAGTGCAACATTTGTGTCCTGACTCATATAAGCAGTAATGGAGGTGTGGTAATGCAACTATGTCAATTCAAGCTCAACCAATCCATCACAAATGAATCCAGCACCATGGCAACCTCAATCACTGCCCTTGTAGAGGACTCCATGATCTCAGAGACACAACGGGAAAATACAGTCCGTGGCTCCAGTATCTGGTATCTACAGTCTTAAAACCTAACTCCTGACAAAGCAAGAGCACTGACAATCGCGGTTGAGGAGGCGTTTTACGCTTGGACACTCCTCACCGACACACCTTCTATCCAAGACACATTGTTTGGAACTGGCCTTCTTTGCCACATGCATAATACAATTGATCGTTGGCAGGACAACCATGATCTACGTGCTTGTTAAAACCACCTCTATTGGACGGCTTGAACCCAGTAGCAGGATTTCCACGACTATCGGATTTTACTATCACGTTGTTTGACTTGTTTCCTCATATTGCACGTCGAAATTTGCAACCGATATTGACAACCGATCTACCCTGGAGGGCAACCAGATTGGCACCTTGACTTCGGACCGACTTGTATTGTCCATACACAAAAGTTCGCTCTGCAAATCTTGGCTATTCACAGCCAAGATTAGGCGAGAAGTAGAAACTTCTGCCCAACTAAGACAAACATAAACATGTCGCTCGCAAAAATTCTCCCCTTGCTTCTGCTGCAGCGCGTTGAAAGCATGTCTTCTCCTGACAATATTCAAAGACTTGGCCAGATTTTGTTAAACTTACTCAACACTTCCACAATCGGTTCCTCCTCGGTCACATCCAAGTACTGCGAGATCATTTGGATTATACCAACATCCATGCAGCCTCGCAACAGCACACTGTTCCCTCAATGAGAATTACTAATTTCATTACAGAAATGGGGCCACTTTTTGTCACTAGTAGCACAGAGTTACCAAAGCCGTATTTCTCGTGCAGCCGCGGCCATGATTTTCGAGGATGATTGACCTGGTCCGACGTGTTCGTTTTTTCTCACCTGACTCTGGTCGAGGAGAAGAGGGTTGTGCCCAAACAACTCAAATTTCCCTGCATAGCAATACTTATTATCACTCCTTTATGGTCTCATGTTTGTTCCTTCAGCATTTTAATCACTTATGTCTATTCCAGACTAGATGCCCGACCAGTTTATGCATTGAAAAAGAACTTTGTCTTTTACTCATAATAAACATTCATTATAAACGAAAATGAGGGGTTGCGCATTATCTTTCTGAAACTTAAGGAGCATACTTATTAGATCGGGCCTGTTAAAAAAATGGCGGATTGTAAAAAAAATGCTCGTAATTATCTTAGTTTGGTCACGCTCAATTTTGAGCTGGATGGTTACGCCCAATTCACCAAGAACCCATCGCAGAAAATTGGAGCAGGTTCCAACTCAAATATGTGGTAATTTTGTCGACAATATGCCATGTGAAAACCGTAACGGCAATATGTATCGAAACAAGCCGTTAGCAAAAATGACTTTGCAGTCGCTAGGAACACAATTTTTCGAAAATATTATCGGACAAGAGCATTAAATAACCAAAATACAATTATCCGATAGTAATGAAGAATAAATAAGTGAAATTGCGGACTACTTGAAAATGTAACGGCAAATATTGGCGGAGGAGCAAATTCCTACATGAAAAAAAATGATACTCTCTCCAATTAGCGAATCCTAAACCATCCGAGTCCAAGCTTCTTTACAGTATTTGAATTCCAGCATAAGTTGCTGCTTTAACGGTTTAAATGGACGAAGCTGCGGTCAGCTCGAGGGTGACAATAATTAATGTTAGCTGTGACAACGAAGTGAGAATATCTCTCAATTGGGACACTCATCATCAGATGACTGGCCGAGCGAGAAAGCCGTCATCTGACTTCGTAACAAACAAAAAAGATAAAAGGATGATTCTGTAACTCGATCTTTTACGCCTAGATTTGGCTCTTTCATTTTGTTAACGTATTACATACAGTTACCTTTGGGTTTATGTAATTATGAGGTTATTAAATAAGCTAAACCTTGCTCTCTGAGTCGCAAAAAGCCACTTCTCTTTAGAGATTCATTAAATGCATCTGGTACTGTATGTATATGTGAGAAAAGTAAAGGCAAAGAATAATCTTACTTGGAGGAAATAGCAATTGATAACTTTTCCACAAATAACGAGATTATGTGATCTTTCTTTAGCGTTGGAAGCTGCTTTGGCTGAAGATAGATCGATCCTAACGCGTCCGAAGCTTTTTAAATAATGAAATATGACATCATCATCATACTCCGTGAACAACTTTTCGAACATTTCCTACAAAGAGAAGAAAAAAAAAAGTATTATTTCAATGAAAAAGGGTGTTATGAAGTATCTGTCGTCGAGAAGCAAACAAATATTAGCAAATCAGAAAACAGCCTGCATCTGATCTAAAGAAGAAAATAGTCAGAATACTTGATCTATGTCTCATAAAAGGAGCATAGCATACTAATGACTCCCTTCCAACACTAACTGTAGGTTCAAATGTGCAATTGTACTTTATAAAATCGGTGAACTCCAACCCAGCAAAGTTACTAAGTTGCATTGAAAGATACTTGATTTGCTCTCCGTTCACTCTCGTCACAAACGACACCTCAATTGCAAATCTTGCGGTCGGACAACTGATCCTTCCTATGCTTTAATTTACACGTTATGTTGGAAAGACTCCGATTGCATTGATCGTATGTTTGACAATAGTATTCAGGGCTTTTTAGGTGGTCGTCAAATCTAGATCCACTCTGTTTATGCGATCAAGCAGCGAGGCTCACGTCATTTTATTGTGTTGATATCATGATATTCAAGGGCTAGTGTTATACTCATCGCGCATTGCTCTCTGCTCTTTTTCCCCATTAGTTTAAAATCTAAAATTCTCCAAGCAAAACCAGTAAGCTAAACTGAAGCCATTTCATCCCAGGCCCTGTTTAGTGAACCCAATAGTCACACTTTTTTCAATCTTTAAAAAAGCAATATAGACTTGCCCACCAGATGGAGGCGTCAGTCGGTTCACCTTAGCAACGGGGTTGTCAAAAATCTCCGAGTCCACATTGGTGATGATCAAAGACTTGGAGGCCTTCTCATCGGGATTGACGATGTGCAATCGCGAATCCGTCCACCCAGAGAGCGAGTGGTCTCGCATCAAGTTCTCATCCGTGGTATTGGTGGACGCAGTGGAGCCCATGCCATCCTCTTCCTCGCCGCCACTTCTCGCCCTACCCGGATGATCCTCGTGAGGCTGAACAAAGTTGTCCTCGTCTTCCAATGATTCCACCGAGTCCTGGTCCATGGAGTGCACGGGACCTTGAACGGGTTTCCGGCGCATCGCAAGGCTCAAGCCCACTGTCACTCACACGCCTCTTCGTCGCTTTCGTAGAGATCAGAATCCAATGCCAAAACCCGAACCCAATCCGTGCAAAGACGACAAGTTACTTACATATGAGGTAATGTCTCCTGTGTGTCCCCACAAAAGGGAGCCTCGATCTATGTAGAGTCTGTCCAGTCTCGGTGACAGCTAGTGCTTCCCTTGGGTGAAAGGCCAATAACGCACATACCTGGCCATGTCTTCATATACGGATTCACGGACATCTATCTAAAAGAATGCACTCACATTGGATGGGAAGATTTGGAATCTTTCGAACCGTTCAGGTCATCCCAAATAGCTATTCATTCGATACATCGTCACGGTTGGTTGGAAGCTCTGGCCCAATAAATGGATTTGACCAAATCTACGAGAGGCGATTGAAGTTATAAACTAAAGACTAAAAAGTCTATAAATTTCGAAGGATCAGCTCATATTAGGTCAGATAAATAAGCATTGGACAATACAACTTTTGAACGAATCTTTTTTTACCGGAGAATTTCTTGTTTTATAGATATATTATGAAAAGGGACTGAGAGTTGCTCCGACTTAGATTTGCCCAATTTTGGGAGGAAGACCGTTCAATGAATGAAAATCTAGAATAAGGTAGAAAATTTGAAACTTGAAATAAGTAAATGCAGTCATTCTTATTCGAGTGGTTCATGCTCGATAATTGGCCGCCTGCAAATGCAATTTGAAAACTTTGAGAACGGGATTACTGCATGTAGGCTCGCATCATGCAAAAGCTTCCTTCGATCGACAATCGGTCTGCAATTCAATGTTGGGGTTTGCGTTTTGGTTTTATCCTAATTTTTTTGTAGGCCATCACTTTAACCTGTCTGAAACAGTCTCTTTTGAGACCCTCAATCATATCATCAATCATGTACATCTTGGGAACAACTCTTGCTTTTTTAATCATAACTTGAAGACCAAGATCTTACCAGATTTCAAGGAAGCTTCAGTACCAAAGGGAAACATCTGCCGTGGACAAAATGTTATGGCGCGAATGAGCGCGAGGGCAAAGAGTTTGGAAACACTGATCAATTGTATTTTGGAGAAAGGAGGGCAGTGCTGCCAATCTGTAAACGTGAAATGAGCCAAAATCCAGGATCGTTTCTTATGAGGTGGAATAAACGTTCAATTCGCATCCAGAATCTGACAAGTACGTGTTTAGAAATACAATGATAGAATGGCTAGCTATCAAAAATAAATATTGCGCCATATCCAGGCTAAAACTGTTTTTCCTTTGATCCTCATCGAAAATTTTGACTGCATGTTTCAAAAACTCTTTCAATGGTTTATTGCATCAAATTTTCATTTTGAAAATAGAAAATTATTCACAAAATAATCCTACCGAATGATTTCGGCGAAAAAAAAAAATCACGGATTAGGCATGGATCATGGCATGGATGCTTAGTTTGCTCTTAAGGCACGTGACTTCTTAACAGGGTTGCCATGCTGTCAGTGCCCCGTTTCAATGATCAAGGATGCTTTGCCAGATCAATTGAACTTCATCACGACGATTCGAACAAATGTTTGTTAGGTATTGGCATGATTTCCCAAACATCATCAATCTTCTACTGAAAATTGCATTATTGACGCATCGTTTATTTTGTCTTTGTTATTAAATGCATTACGTGCCCCAGATATCCCCGTGATCCCCGAGCTTAACAGAATCACACATCCGAATAATTTTCAATTAACGGCAACAAAGATGATGTGATAATAGACTTTCTATTGCATATCAAATTGCACTTCTACCACGCTAACATGGAACATTTTGCCAATAGTATTTCTTTTACAACAGCCTGTGAAGGAAAAATCGCATATGATATTATCGTCTACCACAGTTTTTGTATTTCTTTCTTCATATGTCATTAATTCAATAGCTGGCTTGCCGAATGAAACGCGTTAAACTTGTTCTCCTAGTATATTCTTATCGAGCACTACCGGGACAAAGCTTTGTACCAGGACAAGGCGCTTTAGAGGTTAACAAGTTGTAGTGCCACATAGTGGTTCAAATACCCTTTAAATTTTTGACAAAGAAACCAGACACATTTTGACATTTTTAACACGCAAAAACTTAAAGGTATATTTAGTTTTCTTGTTTGTGGAATTCTAAGCCACATAAACAACTTACATGTCTCAAAACATAAAAAAAAAACTAAAAACAAATATAGAGATCTGTTAAAATACAACTGTGGCATTTTGGAGCTAAAAACGATGAAAAATGGATCTTGAAGTCCCATTTAACTAAGTAGCAGTTTACTAGATGGCATCATAATCTTCAAGTAAGAGCTATCTAAATGAGCTCCCAATTTTCATTAATTAAGTTTTTGAAAATTATATTCTTTTACATTCTCTTTGGGCATGTATGTTGTCTATGTGGCTAGAGTACCCTTATTTACTCCTTATTTGGTGGAAAATCTCAAAATGTGTTTGGGTATTTTACCGGAAAATTGATAGAGATTTGACCATCCTGACCAAATAGGCATTCCCATCTAATTTGCTCAAACGGAACATATGAAGATAATGAGGGCTTCGTTCTCTCGTTGCAAATGAGGATCATGAAGGACTCTACCTACTAGCTAAAGATTTGAAAGTCAAGAAATCTCTAGCATGAAGAATAACCTACGTATAAACAAAAGAATTTACTTTCAGCATATTGCAGCTTAATTTAAAAAAAAGTTCATATATTATTTTCCTTTTGGGATTATCCGCTCCGTTGATTTAATTTAGCTTTTAATACGCCTTGGTAAAGGCCGGGTCTGACCGCCAAAGTACATAAGCAGAAAAAAGGCACTGGCACACATTTAAGACAGGCAGCCCCTTTGTCGCCCCCCTGATGCTAACTTTTTCAAGTAGTAGAGTCTAAATGTTTGGCGTTTTTTGCCAATTGCACCTCTGTTGTTCCTTGTCTAGGCCCTCTCTTATCTATTTTACGCACTGCGTGTTTTAATGACACTTCTAACGCTTTTTACTTGCAACCACAAAATCAGCAAGTTATCAAAAATCAACCACCAGAGAACTTCAAACCAAAGAAGAAAAATGATTGAGTGCATTGCTTTTCAAATTGTTTATGAACATGCAATGACTTCAAAAAAGGGCAATGAATCGTCATCTGTATTTCAGGTAAATTGTAATTAATTAGATGTTGATTGTTAGAGAACACCAAACTTATAATGAAGTAGACGGCGCTACCTGTATTTACTCTTGAATCACATAACAATCTTGCAATAAACTAAACAAATGTATTATATGAGCCCATTTTAAGTGGCCTTATTACATTTAGACATACCGTTTATAGACACTAGTGCTTCCTACACTGTTGCGGCCCCCAAAACCATTGCTTTTTCGTTTAAATTTGAGTTGGGTTATTGTTGCCCGAGTGTGATGTCGTAAATACTTCCCCGTTTGATTGATATATATGGTTGTGAGAGCAAGCAGTTATCGGGATGCGTCTAAGAAGGTTATGAACTGCTCATAACTACAAATTGCATGTTAAAACATAATCGTCGCTGACACCTTAATTCTCTCAAACCCATAACACCATTTCAGGATTGGATGAGAGTAGGAGGTTCAACATATTTCCAATATATTTTCCTCCGATATAGGTTGGTATGCATACAAGCTGACTCGGGAATCAATTAACGAGAGCACCCAAGAAAATGATATCATCAAGAGATCCTCTCCCTTGCAAAGTGTTCCACTCAATATGAGCGTGGTTGAAATCTCCGAAGAGAAGTCAGTAAGGACACATGTATGTATAGTTACCAATTTGAACAACTGTCAGCAAAAGTAAAGAAAAAGTTCCAGATACTGTGACAGGACAACTTGGAATAAGTATTAGGAATTTCACACTCATTTTGAGATGATTTTAATGTTTCATATTAAATATTCTTGTATCAGTCATGCTTTTAGCATTGCTAGAAATTTTGGTCATGATTTCATATAGTTATAGGTCATTATGGCTAGACACCGGAGTGTGTCAATTGTGTTGTTTGAATTTGTTGGCGCCAGGTAGCACAGGTACGCAAGTCCTGCTTCAAGTCCTGGGCCCGCATGAGCCATGAGCAAATTTTACTACTGACTAGATGGTAGAGAAACAGGCATGGGGTGCGCTCTGGAGAGTTGGTACTACCTAGGGGCGTAGTCGTTTGTTTTTGAATCCCGCTCTGTGATTCTTGGTCACAAAGAAATAAAGCTGTGACTTGAAATTCGTGAGAAAATGTTACTACCTTGAAAATGTTTTACTTTCATTTGAAGAACGTTTTAAGTGTGTTGTTGCTCGCGGATTTGGCTAGGTGGAGCGGAGATGCACAAACCACGGACAACGAAGGTGTTTCAAAAGAGGAACTTGACCCTCTACAACTGGATTCATCGACATTGTGGCCAAGGAGAGATCCTTTCGATGAAATTCAAAGCAAAATCAACTCTGTGAATGAAGACAATTGCGCCATCAAACATGTGGGGGATCTCAAATTGCCGGCTGATTCTGTCAGCCATTTGCCCGATATTAAGGAGATTAATATCAATCCCGTGTTTCCAAATCGAACGGCATTACTCCATTTACACAACATGGCTCTCAGCAGAAGCTTCTTCTTCTCATATATACTCCAATCCAGGTTTGGATGATTCACTTGTTCTTTTGATTTCGGAAGGGCCAAGCTAAGTTCAACTGATTAAAACTTGCACGTCGACTCAGTGGGTAGAAACATGGGTCTGCTACAAACGTGATGTATTTTGAATGATACCCCAGGCCACATCATTAAAATTTCTTACTCAGGCATAAATGTGAATGCTGTTTGAATATTGACGAAACGAATGAGTTAAACGCACCCATACCAATTTCTAGGTTCAACCGTCCGGCAATTAATGACACTTACGATCCTGGCATGATGTACTACTTTTTGTCCACCGTGGCCGATGTTTCAGCCAATCCAAAAATCAATGCTTCCGCGGTATACTTCAGCCCAAATATGTCCTACACACCCTCATATCGGGGATTTTTTAATCTAACTATGCCCCTTTTTGCTCCAAGAACATTCAGGTATGTTTATTGTTGAACAAGATCACAATGGCACATTTTATGCTTCAATCACATTTTGTAGAGCCGATGATTACAACGATCCAATACATTTGGAAAGGATCTCAACCCTGAACATGTTCATAACCAAGGACCTTGGTGCGATTTCAAATGGTAAGGATGAAAGCTTATACTTTTAAAAGAATACGTAATACTGGGTGACCAGACATTATATAAAGGGTACCTATTTGGTTTAGCATTGATGGATTAAGTCCGATAGCAAAGATAATTCACACTCAAATGATACTTAAACAAACAACCAAAGAAGAAATGTTGTGTGTATCGCTCAACATGGCCTCTTTAGCAACCGCCACAACCTCCGAACTACGGCGATCAGAATTAGCACAAGAGAACAGTGGGCTATGTTAGACGGACTCGTTAAGACGGCCGGCCATTCATTGGCCCCACTTCAGCGATGAATGGTGGTTTCATGAAACTTGCTCCTGACCGATGGCTAGGGTTAAGATATTTAAGCGGAATGGTTTGATTGGAATTTTTAATTGATTAGATTTCAAATGATGATCGTTATTTTGTTGCCGCACAATATTATTCGTTCCTCATCTATAGGAAATGATGGCCTAAACTACACCAGTAATTTCTACCGGATAAATGATTGGTATAAAAAGTGGCTTCCCGACAACGCACATATCTTGCAATTGCACGATACGAAGACGGTTTATGATGTTCGGATTCGATACTTCAACAACACCAACGCTACTTTTTCATTTCACGGTCCAAGAGGTAAAAATATTTTTGATTTTATTCGAAATAACCGCAAAAGAGCGATAAAACTTTCTGAAAGATGATCCCAAAGTTATTGCATGTGTCTTCTTCCAGGGGCCGATGAAAGTCCTGGACCGGTCAAGTGGACCAGACCTTATTTTGATTGCGGTCGCAGTAACGAGTGGAAATTTGCTGCCGTGGTCCCAATTGTCGATATATATCCACGACACACTCGATTTCGTCATATAGAGTATCCTTCTTACACTGCTGTTTCTGTTATGGAATTGAATTTTGACCGGATAGATATCAATCAAGTAAGAGACCACCACAAAATCCGGGCACATTTAATTGACCAACCATATGACATACCTGAGAATTCAAGCAGTCCAGATTAATTGCATGCAATTTGTTTCTAGTGTCCAAAAGGTCGAGGTAATGATGGACCAAATCGATTTGCAAACACCGCCAAATGTAAGCAGAGGACAACAGAATGCGAGCCTTTGCATGGCTATGGTTTTCGAAGGGGTGGATATCAATGCCGATGTCGGCCATCACACAGACTGCCGAACGTGGTACGAAGGCCTTTTTTGGGCGAGATTGTAGAACGTGCTACAGAAACACAATACAAAAACGGATTTGATTGTTCCCCAATTGGGTTCATTCAGAGGCTACCGCAACAATGGTAATTGTACATACCATCATACACTCTTTTCTTTTAGATAAGATGCTACTTATTTCAAAAAACTTTTGACTTGAATTCATTTTTCAGGGAAAAATCTGTGCCGTGGCTCCGTACACAATACTTGGAAAAGTATTTTGAATATCAAAACTATTCTGAGGAAGTTGCTAGCTCGTTGAACGTATTTCATCGTCCCTTGGGAAAACCAAATGTTGACGAAATCTTAAAGTTCATCTGGCAAGTCAATCCGGAAAACTGTAGGGACCGGACTCACGAAGAGCTTCATCTAAAGGGAGATATTTCTTGGGGAGCAGAGATTCAGTTCAAAAACGAAGCCTTGATGGCAGTTCGAACTGCCAATTTCATCTCTTCTTTCCTACAAGTCGTTGATCCCAAAGAAGTATTTCCCGGTACACGTGTCGTCGACGAACCCTTAAACGAAGATCAAATGATAGGTAAGGAATATATTCGCTCGGTTTTAAAAGCACTGATCATGACAAAGATTTTGAATCGTCTTCCAGGCGAAGCCCTAGCTATGGTAATGGGAAATACGCGTGTATGGTCAGCTGGAATATTTTGGGATCAAAACCAATTCCCCAACCGAACTTACTTTGCTCCGTACGCCTATAAAACGCAACTGAACACCAGGAAATATTTTGTGGAGGATCTTGCAAGATTGAACAAAACTAATGAAGTCTATGTCAACCAAGATTGGTACAAGGTTTTAAAGGCCCGATGGTCTAACTACTACGACAATTTGGAAAAGTTTTGGTTGAAGATGTTCTTCCGTTCTCAAGACCGTGGTGATGATATCTATCTCAGAAGATATGAGCACTTTCCCGAGTATTATAGGTGAGCTCTACGAACTAAATGGCATCTTTTGGTGTGCTAATTTGCCTTTTTAAAGGGCTGCAAATCTGGATCAAGGGCATTGGACAGCTCCTTATTTCGATTGTGATGGACTTGTTCCCATGTGGAAAATTACTTATGCTTCCCCATTTTTTGGTTGGGACTCTCTTCGAAACCGCATTGAATTCAAGTAAGCAATAAAGAGTTTCATATTAATTAAGTAAAAGTTTTGTAAGAAGGGCTTTGATAATGACTTGAATTTGTTTTAGAGGGTCGGTGGCCGTTTCCATGGACATCAGAATGCTTGATATTGATCAATGCCCAGACAAGTATCACGTGCCAAATCATTTTAAGGACACTCATAAATGCGACGAGAAATCCTCATATGTAAGGAACTGTGGGCTAGCCCATTCTTATTCTGTTTAATTTGACGTAAATTTGACCCCTACCCATTTTAGTGCGTTCCAATCTTGGGTCGTGGGTTTGAAACTGGTGGGTACAAATGCGAGTGTCGCCAAGGATACGAATATCCTTTCGAGGATCCAATTACATATTATGATGGGCAGTTAATGGAAGCTGAATTTGTTAAAATGGTTCAAGACCGGGAAACCAAGTAAGTAGCCAAACCATCTTAAAAGTACAATCTTTCAATAAGAGAAGCCAACTTTACATTCCGTATGATAGAAAAGCACATCCGCTTGCAAATCTAAAATTAGCAAGACTTTCATTAAAACTGTCACATTGTGCCTCAAAGGTCACTTTCTGACCCCGATATTTTCTTAAAAACGATTTTAAGGAAAGATCCACAATATTTGGCAAAATTATCAAGCAATCCACACTCTACCTGGTGAATAACCCAGTTAAATCGAACAAAATATTATTGCTGGATGTCAATAAATAACCATAGATATAGATATTTTGTTTTGATCCCCAGAGCACGACTCTGACAATGCCTTCCAACAATAATTTCTACAATATTTCTTCATTCTAGATTCGATATGTTGAAGTGCCGATTGGCCTCAGCCCAAAGCATTGTTTCTCAAGTAACAATCATATTTGTTGCCTTTACGGTTTTACTATGCTACAGTTAGTGAAATCAACACAGAAAAGAAAATCCGTCTCAGTAGTTTTAATTTATATTCTCAGCTTAAAACTTCGTCAAACAAAAAATGGAACATCTGTTCACACCAAGGCTTTTTGACCTGATGTATTATTGTTAATGGCACTCTCATTGCCAAACTAAGTGTTTCAATCAATCATGGTCCTCTAGTAGTAATGATAGTATAAAGGCCTAGAATATTTAGAACTAATCGTTATTAATCAATAGGTTGTGGGGGGGGGGCTTCACCCATTCGAACTGTTCGAATTAAATACGTGTGCTTGTTTGCTTTGTTTCAATATCAGCGAGGAAAGAATTTGGTGGCGCACGGCTAAAGCAAAATGAACCTAGATCCCTTAATATTTCAATCATTCATTTGTTTTTTCATGGTCAATTTTTCACCATGGAAGCCAACGTTTCTTTGGTTTCCGCTGGCTCTTTTCAAGAAACAGTCTTCATATTAGAGCTGTGTATCTGATCCGAACCCGAGCAGATTCGGATTGGCGGAATGAATGGAAAATTCGGAAAGAGTTGTGATTCGATTGAGGCCGAACACAATCCGAAATTTCAGGATAAACTAAATGCATGCAAGTTTGTTTTGAAAACGGTTTCTTTCAGAATTCTCTAGTGGAGTCAACGAACGTTAAAAGTACCAGGAGTAAATCGAACTACTATCTTAAGAGTAATCTTGACAATTGTGTGGCATCCAACACAAATCAAGAACCTTAAAATTTCAGAAACAAAGAAAGAAAGATTAGAGGACTTACATTAATAAAGTCATAACTAGGGAAAATTAAATACCAATGCCTCATGCTTACTGTATTAAGCAATCAACATGTATTCCACCATTCTTACAAAAGGATAATATTTCATAGTTCCACATTTGAAACATGTAATAAAATGATAAGCAGAGACTCCGAAAACATTTAAGTTTAAGAGGAGAAATATTTAGATAATGTTGAATCCCAACCCCAAAAGGCAAAATATTACAGAAAAGTATCGAAGAATAGGCTAAAAATATTTATTAAAATTTCAAAATATTTGTCATGAACGACGTCCAAAATCATCGCTTTTGGATTAAATAGCAAAGTTTCACCAGGTGCTAAGATCAATATTGCAACAAAAATTGCCGCACTGTTGGTTGAGCTGAATTTCCCAGGGCAAAAGATGCAAAACATGACTCCCTTGAGTATTGAAATGCAACAATTATGTCAAGATGTAATTATCTTTTTTTTGCGAACTTCCTTACCGCTACTGGAAATGGGATCCCCAGCCGTTCAAGACGGAAAAAGTTATTGATTTTATTTGATTTTACTTTGATTCATATCATATTTGATCTACCAACGAGTTAGAGTTGACGGATCTGGCTAGGCCTTCAATGTAAGGTTAATCAGGCAATTTGATCAAAAATTTGTCTAAGTCTGACTTAAATCCTGCTACTGGATCAACCAATTCCTACATATTCCCTACGAATATTTGAGGGTAGCCAATTGAACAATGAAGGAGCCCGAGAAAGGAGAGAGTTGGACTTCATCTTTCTTACTAGCCTGGATTTTAGGAGGCTTGGAGGTGCTCTAAAGACGCATGTTAAGCCTCTGCGGTCACTGCAATTGACCCTAAAACCTGGGTTGGGACAAAGCTCATGAATGTTTTTAAAAACGTCCAGTATCAGACACCTTTCGTACCTTCTTTGAATACTGCCCAGCCCAACCTTTTTGGCTTCTCCCAATACGAGAGCTCTCTCATACCTTAGATGTTCCTGGTGAAACATCTTTGGACTTCCTCGATCTTTTGCAATCCTGCTGAACAATCGACTGGTAATACTATCTCTCGACTTAAACGTGCGGTATATCCAACCACACATTTGAAAAGCTTTGCCAACTTTCAACGGGATATGATCATCGAATTTTCCATTATCTTAGAGGATTACACTTAAATCTTTCATGAACGAAACCTGGTGAATGCCTTTACCTTCATAATTTGATGATTTAATGATAGCTAGAGACATGCCATCTGACTCTCGCAAGAAACCAGACAATCTGTGTTCTACGAAGTTTAGGAGATTGGAGTTGGCAAAACCAAAAAAGAGACCGGTATGGCACAGTTATTTATTTTTCATTGAACATATATTTTAGCACTTAACATGAGTAGCAATCAAGAGCTTCCATTGATAGCATTTTACAAGTACTTGGTACAATTTTAGTGAATGCGAAATCTGAGCGAAGATAATTTATTCAACAATTGTAAATATATTCAGTAATTCAAATGTTAACAATTCGTGACTTTTAGGCATCAGACTTCTGAACTTACTGGCTCTAATAAGGAAAGTTACATGAAATATTTTTAAACATTGTTACTACTTTACGGCCTTAAAGTTATATTATTTCGGAAACACTGACATTGGCATGAATGAGACAGAACTACTAGAACATAGAAATCATGGTTTTCTTGACAATTAATAAAAATTTAAATCATTCAATGTTTTTGCCGCAATGTTATCAATACCCATCCAAAAGAAATAGGGGCTAGGTCTGCTTGATTCTATGCCTAGTACTGATCGTCCAAATCTGCATATTTCACCGAAGTTTTTTCACTGTCAAACACTAGATGCTGAAATGTATGAACAACGGAACAAATGAGCCATGTATGTAGTATAATTTGGACCAAATATGAATGGTTATTAATCATGATTCTCACCTTTGCTTCTTGCTTCTCTTGTTCGGTCTTGGGAGGTGGATTCTTCAACAGTATTAACAAAGGTCCATAGAGAAAACACACAACTCCAATACCAGTTAGCATAGCTTTGAAACCGATGGCTTTGACAAGGTTGCCACTAAGGGCAGGCCCAATCGCAAAACCGAGACAAAATGCAATGTCACCAATAGCGTAAACTCCTCCGTACGAAGACGAGTGTCTTAAATCAACCAGGTTTGCCAGTTCAGGCATCATACTTGAATCCACCATGCCAATTCCAAACCCAAGGCCAGCCATTGGTATCACCAGATGATTGGGAGTCGAGGCAAACGGAATCTATGTAGAAGATCATACTTGATTTCGAACGTTCTCACATATTTGGGAGCAACAAACACATTCGTTGTATGATGTTGATGGCCCCCAGAGTTCACTCACTCAAGGAGGTTGTGACACCACCCCAAGTAATCACAGCCAAGTTGAGTGAGTCCACTCCAAGAACTAGCATAGCATTTATAATGTATGATTTTGAGCACAGCTGTCATGGGACACTGGAATAGAGCGAGTGTCTTCTACCCTTACCAATATCAAAGCTAACCCAATGACAGAGAGGCCCACCAACGAGGCTAACCATCTACCCATTTTGTGACCCAGCGGACCGAACAAATTAGTACCAATCAAATAGGAAATGGATGCGGGGAGGAAGGCAGCTCCGAGTTGCCACTTTTCGGCGTCCATTCTATCCATCATAAAGAGTGGAAGAGAAGGCTCAAGCATTGCGATGCCCATGTTGGCAAATGTGATGGCACCTACGACATGAAATGAATGATTGCCAAATTGCAATTCGTTATAGTGACACTTAACACCAGATGGAAACATCCGCTTACCTGATGCAATCAGAATGTATGGATCGCTAATCAGCGTTTTCAAACTTGTTGCGTCTTCTGTCGGTACAGTGACGCCTGGTTGAAGTATGAGGAGCTGCAGGCCTAAAACACCATTGCATCAAATCTCGGCATGTGCGATGGAATGCTCGTGGAAAAACGATATCTACTTACAACCATCCATTAGAGCGAGACAAGCCAAGATTAGGAAGGGAGCAGATTTTCCAACGAATTGGTACATAAATCCACCAAATGGTGGACCAATCAATACCCCTAGAGCCAATCCCCCCAGGGCTATTCCCATCGCGTTCCCCCTTTCCTTGTCATCTGGATAACGATCTGCCAACATACCCATCCCTGGAAAGTGATTGCATTCACCATTACTTATAAAGAAAAAAAAATCATTGATTACACTATTGAAGTGTATTGACTTGGCAACTTCAGCCCAGTCTTGGCTGGCTGGGCTAGTTTTACATTTGCATAAATCCATTGTAGGAAAGGTTTGGTTCAAAACAAAAGAATTGGTGGTTGACATGCATGCATCGGAATTTCAAATCAATTTTAGTGAAGTATGAAAGAGATTGATTGGTTTCAAAAGATTGCTACTTTTTTTATTCTATATTATCCAATAAACATACCTGCAACGCTGGAACATGATGACCCAATACCTTGCAATGCACGAGCAAGAAACAATACCATGTAGCTTCTGCTAAATGCAAAAACTGGAAAGATAATTGGGTTAATGTAACTCCATCCACCTATCCTGTATTGCTCCAAACACACTACACACGTACTTATCGTTGAAAAGAACATGATGACAAATCCACAGAACATGGGAATGCTATAGCCGACTCTAAAGAGAACATGGAGTTTAAACACAGTTCCAACACTTTGCATCCAACCGACACGGGCTTACTTGTTAGTAAAGGGCACAACAAACGGGTTGGTTATCAATTGCACAATAGCCTTTGAGGCAAACATGATTCCAACCTCCACATTTTCCTTCACAAGCTCTTGATGCTTTTTCCATGATTGGTAGTCTACATCAGATGGAGTCAACTCGGTAGAGTTGTGAGAAGCTCCAGTATGCGCCCATGGGGTGGTAGTCTGCTGAATTGGCGTTGCAGAATGTTCTGGATGTCGAACGTTATATAGAAACTCTGGTATGATTGGAACTTCAGTGGAAAAGAATAAAGATGGAAAGGATGAGACTCGTCCAAAATGTGTTCTGATACAGCTCCATCAGTTCAGAGACATGCACTTACCAACAACGGTGAGGAGCATATTATCCAAAAGAAGAGCAATGGCCACAATCAGCAGTACTAGCCTCCTCGATTCCCTTGCTTTATAAAAGTAAGCCCCGATCCTCGTTTGGTGAATATAATCTTGGGCTGCACCCATTTTGGCAATAATTATACTGATTGCAAGCTCTTGTCTGGAAAAGAAAATTAAAATCAGTGTGCAATGTGCAATGGCTGAACTACTGAATAGAAATTGGCAAGAAGAAGGTCTCCATCTTGTTGTATACGCTGAACGATCAGTTGAAATTGGTGTAAAAGCATGTACTCTTAGGAAAAATGAATTTCAAACTTGTTTGGTTCCGACTTTAAACATACTACTCAAAGTAAATATTCGAATTGAAAAATTGGTTTTTGTTAAATGTTATTATTGCTTATACTTCGCATGCTAGTTCAGATTTACTTGTTAAGTAAATTCATTAAGTTTATCTTCGCCCGGGAATGAAATCTGGGGCATGTGAAATCTTCTTTGGTTGTTTGGTTATTTATCTATGGACCTGAAGAGTCATAATGAATTTAGACAACGTCAAAGATATCATTTCCATGACAACACTTCTTCTTCAAAACGTTGGCTTGGCAAAGGATGCCTTGAGATCTATGAACGTTCCAACAACCGTCCCCACCTCACAGGGTTCGATCAGTCACTTGAAGAAGGCCATGATAAATGCATCGAGGGTGCTAGAGGGGCCCTCTTCTTATTTGTATCATTAGTTTGAGAGACTGCTGAATTTCAAAATCAATCGTGTGAAAAATAAAGGCCAACCGGCAGGGTTATAGGTGAAATTTTCCGTGGTGGCTCAAAGCACATTCTTATGAAAAGAGGCAGAACCTTCCGCAAAAGCTGTGTCTTCTACGCTCTCAAATTGATCCAGACTCCAGCGCATTTGGATGTGTGGGATATTCAGGTACATTCACCCGGTTATGATACTCCCGCCCATCATGGCCATTGAGTTCGGATTCGTCAAAAAGCTAAAGCGTGACACTTTATCAAAAAAACTGATATGTGTACTTTATAGTAGTAGGATAATGAAATAATAATTTGAATTGTGCCTACGTTTCTGATTTATTTTATCAGTATCAGTCAAGTCAGTTCAAGCAATGAAGATGCTTATTCGTTTGAATTATTACGATCATTTTCTAGATTTTGTTCTTTCAAAGAGAACAAAAACCTGCCCTGTTACTTCAGTTCGATTTTTTACTTCTTTTTGATGGACTTTTTTTTATTCCTCATGGGAATGTAATCCCCAGCAGTTTCCTGATGTATCATTTGAATTATTTCTTTACGACAGGTTCAACTGGCTTCAAAACGTTACTGTATAGGCTCTCGGAAGAGAATATTGGTCTTGAACGAGATAGCGTACTCGTACATTTATGAATTATACAATATCAAGCATTTATGGGCTTAAAATCAGCAAAAGAAATAAAGTTTACCCAATAGAAAAGCTTCACCTAAGGCTCTCATAACGGAGGGACGATGAAAACAGGCAAAACATTGTGATACATTTTTGGAGGGAAAAAATAGTCAATGTAGTTTCTGAAACTGGGCCGGGAATAAGTTTCAAAAGAAGGTTTTCCATTCTCCCTAGAAATGACCCTCAAAAGTGACGTTTCAACTTACCCAAATTGAATAGCCACCCCGAGCTATGCTGTGATTGATGAATGCAGTTGAGGTGTATGAACCCCAATGGGGGTTCCCCCCAACAGTGGTCAAAATGCTGTTAAAAGTCACCCTGAACAATCGTAGGAGGGGCTTCGGTTCATGTTTTGATATTGAGAAAGCCATTTTTGCCGAAGCAACAGTTGTCCACTCTTATTACAACTAAAATTGCACAATGGTTCGACGGTCATTTTTGTTACTAGTCATTATAAGGGCTTAGAATTTAGCAAGCTTCACATGAAGAGCAGGGGGCTAATGAAATATACCAGCAGTATTTACATGTTACGCATTAAACAAGAGGGCTACTTTAAGTAAGATTAACTAATCATCGCTACGCTTTTGACTCAAGCATACGAAAATTTACATCTGATAGTATAAAAGGCAAAAAACTCGTGCTCAACGTAGCATGGTCTTTAATAATGCCAATAATGACTTACATGCCATGATTTCCTATGAATACGGACGTTGACATCGGCAGAGACAAGATCAGTCAAAGTTTTGATCGAACGGAAGTCTTTCGGAACAAAAGTAGATTTCATTTTTAGCCTATTCATTTCCAGCAGTTTTCTTTTTTCTTTCGCTATAAGCATTAGAACCAAAATTTGGTACATTTAGTTTTCCTCTTTACCTACCGTATAGATCGGTGATCAATGTTTAAAAGTATTTGAAGAGTATTTTTAGCAATGAAGCATAAATGTAGTGGAGTTATTACTTATTAGGGATAAAGAAGAATTTGCGAACTCTTTCTAGCCGATAATAATCGGGAGGCTCAAAAGTCGTTTTCTGGTTAACAAAGGTTGCAACAGATTTAGCGACTTTTCAACGGGTCCTACTGCCACAGACATCAGAGTGTCCAAAAGAGATTTTCAAGTGGTCTCAAATGCTGGTGCTTGGATGAGTCCAGGCTCTAATCTTGCACCCAGCTTTTCAGAATTTGTCGGGACTGGTTTCTTTTACCAACATCTTGAGCCTAGACCTTCTTTTTTGGCATTTCTCTTCTGGTTTAAATTTTCTTGACAAGGAGAAACAAATTTCGCAAAGCAAGGTTTTCAGAATCATGAACAGTTAATGAATTGAATTCAGCACTCCTCCATAGTAAATCACAACCCCTCCTCGTGGTCTTAAGAGATTGGATTTGACCTTTTCATTTGTAAAAAAGACCAGCTCATCTTTGCATGCACCGTGACGGAATACATCTACTGTAGTGAAGAAATTGTTAAATCAATACTTTTTCTGTGATCAGCTTTGTAATTTGCCCGTCTGTTACGTCATATCACTTTGTAATATTCGGTTAGTTATCCAAGTGGATGTTATGCCACTCTCTGCAATTAATTTTTTAAAAAGTTTTTGAAGGGATTCATCACAATGTCCTTCATTTCCAAAATTGCATGAAAATTCTCACTACAAATGATACTTCATGTTTAAATCCTAAATATTCTTTTGCTAATTGCCGGGTCAATTTCCTTTCCCCTGAGGCTTTTAATATTTATTTTTTTACATGGGTGCCTTTGGTAGATAGACTTGTGTGCAGGCACACGATATCGGTTAGTCTTGGGGCGATTCCTTTGATTTTTGACTTTTTATTGGACTCGCAGAGGACTCAAACAAAAAAGCTCATCTTGGTTTTATTCAGCTAAACAAGGCTAACAAAAACATCATTCAAGATCTTCTTCCTTACATGGTCAATTCATGAGGACGAAAACCGGTTTTCTGACGAAATTTATAGAAATAAATGAATAATGTCTTTGACGAGTCCGGACTCGACTCATTTCTTGAAGACTCGAGTCCGGTCGCAATGTACATTTAGCAAGTAAATTTTCATTTAGTTATGAGCAAATTTGATTTGATCAAGTGTTCATTGAAATGGTCTGACATGATTTTCAACATTTTGAAAGTTAATGGAAGTAGTGAAGATAAACAAAAATAACAATAATCATGGACAACGGTAAACTGGACATATTTGACGCCGCCAAATGTACCTCAATAGTGTAACGGAAAATTTAGAAACTTTTGAACTGAACCTCCCGATCAAAAATTGAAAAAAATCTTAGTCACGCTTTCCAGGCCACGCAGATTTACTCGCCATAGACATTCAAAATTATAGGGACGAACATGACAAGTTTTAGGCTGTAGCTAGGGGATGCAAATAGAAGAATTCTCGTCGCCCATTTTTTTTCCGTGGTTCAAATTTTCAGTTGTCCAAGTTGAGGTTGAGCTAAACGGCTGATACCAAAAGGAAGAACAAAGAACTCTGACTGGCGTGAATAAAAATTACGAGTGAGAAGAATTTGTGTAAAGTTCCAAAATATATTTGATGTTAGTGGTTGCCAGAAACATCCAAGCACTCCTTGGCAGTGAGTGAAAGGTGTTTTAATTACTTTTGCACGATCCTTTAATTCCAATGTCAATAATCTGGAATTATTAACAGTTCAATAAGTGAAAACTGGAGCGTAATGGCAGGAAATGATCAGCGGTAGCCTCTTTGAAAGGATGGCGGGTGAAAACCGATCCAAGGTAAGGCCCAAATCACCGTTTTAGTCCCGTTTCTTAATGAGATCAAAGCGTACCAAGGTATCCGACAGTTGGAATGATCTCCAATTAAATTGACACCCCCATGCAATAATCTAACTACGGAGGATGTTTTTTACCTCCGTATTTTTGCCTTGACATCTAACACTCTGGCTAGGAGTTTCAAACCATGAATTCTTGAATCCAGGGACAAGCTACCAAACATTCTACAACTAGTTAGAGTCCTTCTTGCATGGTTCACACAACATGAAGACAGGCAAGCAAGCTAACAAACGCATTACCTCAGCTCTCTCTTTTTTCTCCAGGCTACCCTCCCCCTGTGGACTCCCATTTCTAACTTAGAACATAAAACTAAGGAGAAATCGTTACTTTTTGAATTGTATCATTGCCACAGGTCTAACGTTGAAGAAAAATGGAAACAAATCTTAACTTTACCATCTCTTGACCACACTGAATAGAAATCAATACCAACTTCGGCCAAAATTTAATATAGCTTTGCAAGCAACGCACTTTCATTTCAGATTTTTGAGTACCAAATTCCGCGTGTTACAAAAATATTGGCCCAAATTTTTAAACACGGCTATCGGCATTATGCTGTCTTGCAACATCATGTTCCTCTATATCAATAGAAAACTATGACTTCACTTCAAAATGAAACCGGTTTTCTGTGATTGTGACTTATATGTTCCTGTCCAGATCAAAAACCGTGAGACTGGTGTCATCCTCCTCCAAGCTGGGGACATGGCGGGAGAGGAGTTTGAACTTAATTGGGTTCAAACACGCCTAACATCTGGCTGATTTCCATCTCGAGGGAATAAATCCGCTAATTAACGAAGACGTGATAACCCGAGCAAAAGGACCCGCAATTTCTCGTTTGATGCCTTTCAAAACCATATTGGATATGCCATCGATTCCGTTACTATGTTTTTTAGGTAATTTGTCGATAATTTTTAAAACTTCCAGTCGAGTAACTAACTTAAAATAATACATTCTGGGGGTTGAAGATGAGGGGATGAAACGGCAACAGCTTGCTCCTACTTGGGAAAAATGATTATTAAATGAATTTGCAATCTCTTGTTTTTCAGTCACCTCTTGATCATCTATTTTTAGCATGCCTATCGTTTTACTTTGTTTGGGATCGTATCCTAACATTTTTTTGCCTCTTTTTTAGAATTTGTGACGTTCTCTTCAAAATAATTTCGCCAATAATGCTCTTTGGCACGTTTAACAAGTTTGTTGTAAATGTTGAAGTATCTACTAAAATTACATTTGTTCTCTTTACTTGGAAATTTCTGGTACATGGAAAGCAACTTTCGCTTCTTTTTTCGAGACTTCAAAAGGCCGTTTGTTATCCAGGGCTGTATTTTTTGAGTCGACTTATTTGGTCGAGGTTTTTGGGGTGGACAAGAAACATGAAAGGTTGCTCAACTTTGGATATGAATTCTTCAAAAGATTTTTCAACGTCATTTTGTGGTAAGTGCCATTGTATTCCCTGGAGGGTTTTCCGCAAAGATTTGATGTTGTTTTCCCCCTGTCATTCGCCGTAGGGGTAAATGAACAGCAGGGCGTTCGATTCGTCTTTTACCAAGGTTAACAAAGAGACCAAGATGATCGCTAACATCGATAAAAGCGCTCAACATGATATCTTTCAAACTAACGAGTTACCACTCAAGGCAAAGAAAGTCAAAGCTCACAAAAACCGCCTTTTGGATGAGAAATATGCTTTAGTGATGTGGATCGAAAGTAAAACCGGAAAAATGATTCTAGCAGAGGAAAAAAGTGGAATATCTGATTAGATATTTTTTTTTCAATTTAGGGATCGTTTTGTGTATCCAATATCCATCTCGTTCATTGGTAATCAGCCAACGTGGAGTGTGCTTGGCTATATGAAAAGAAATCACATTTTTGTAAGCCGAATTGGCCATGACACTGACACTGTTTTTAAATGAATCATAATGTGTCCAATCCAAAATTATAACACCCTTTCTACACTAAAAAGAGCGAAATTCAATGTTTAGAAGCGCTTTCGTGATTACAGATAGATGTCCATTTGGTGAATTTGCCAACTGCGACACAATGTACTTGATGCGTAATTGGTAATCACGAACTCAAAGAAGTATAGAATGTGAACGAGCTTCCCGCCAAATTGGCCTACTCTTGGTCGTACCAACTCCGAGCCACTTTTCGAATCAAAGTAATAAAATAAGAAACGTAGATCTCTTCATTCACAGGCAGGTCACTTTTTATTATTTACTTGTTTTTTTAACTTATTTACTTCTTACTAAGTGTATATTTCCTGAGTTTCCTAAGCATAGTTTTGGGCTCCATCTATTCAAAAAGATTTTGTGGTCGTGTGAAGTGCTAATTTGGAATAATAAACGATTTAGGAGATATGAAATTTTTGCTTTTGTTTGCAGTCGACATCTTTCGAAGTTCGTGGTTTAATTGCCACATAACCCAGTCAGTGGGGCTTAAAGACTGAAGGGTTCAAAGGCTTTTCTGGCTGCTTCTTCCCAATCACTTCCATATTAATGCTATACATTCCGGTTGTTCAGAGGTCTGGCTGGAAAGAGTTATTGCATATCGGTTCTTCATTCTTTCCGTCCATTATTTTTGGGCCGCTCACTCTTCATGAGATCCTCTTGGATTGCCAACAGAGCAGAGGCCTTGCCTGCCTTTCAGAACAAAAATCAATGCTCAATGTGCCATGCAGTCTTTTGGATGGCACTTCATTGTAGTCGCTTGCTTGGAGAGTCCCAGTTAATTCAAAGAGCGGGTGACGGCCCCAACAACCCTAACGGCCCTGTTGGTGTTGGATGTGTTGCCTAACTATGGGATTGACTGTCATCCACTTTCTGTTTTTGCCGAGGGTTGATTCCAAAGTTTTTGATATGCCAATCTGCCAAATCAATGTCTAAGCTTCACCGCATGTTCTTCATGACATGAAGATTTCCGTCCTCATGTGTCTCATTCACTCTTTGAATGAGTTTGGCAGATGAAAAACTTCCTTTTAATTGTAGTAGAACAGCTGATGAACTGAAATATCTAGAAAACGAAGGGAAATGTCCGTTTTGGCGGTTCTATGCTCTTCTGGAGGAGAATCAATGTCTGACCGCTTTGTAAGAACGAAACGTTGACGGGGTTATGATGGGACTCAATTTGCAATTTTCATCCATGTGATGGAAACACTTAACTGATACGCAAGGAACAAGCTTCGCTTCAAGCTGACCTCCAGAGGTGTCGGAATTACCCCGATTACGTAAAGGTGCTATCATGTCGCCCACATTCAAGCACATAGTTGGGAGATTGAAACGAAATTCCGAATGCCTGATCATTGGGTTACAATTTCGGATACATTTTGTTGCACTTTCGAGATGCGTTGTTAAACAAGGGCAATCAATCGAATGCATGATTTGTTCTGCTAATGCCCGAATTTATTTTCGACATGGTTCGTGTGTTATGCCCAAAAAGCATGTTTTTCTCCTCAACAATTTTGTTTCGTTTGTTTGTTTGAAACAAGCACATACCAACTAAAAGAAAATCGTTATCGTAAAACTTGACGTTGAATGACGATGATAAGATTAATTTGTACCGTGGCTGATCAGGACTCCAGCTTATAATACCTTCATACATCTCAATTCAGTTTTTGATATCTGAGTAATTCTACAAATGCGGAAGAAGGAAATTACCAATAAATAGTTGCTGGGAAGCTCTAGGTAACCACAATATTACTAAAGCTATGACAATTTTTCACATAAAAAATCTCCGTCGTGTTCAGCTTTTTAAAGCAAATGCAGTCCCAAATTTGAAGTCAAAATGCTTAATCAAAGATAATTTGTTCTTGGCTTTGCAAGAACAAAACAAGCAATCCACAAGGCATGTGCTTGTTCCGCAAGATTACTTTGGATTTTAATCGGAAGTAATTCATTGCGTTTCCATCCTAAATTTATCTCACCGATGCCAACAAATGTTCACTGACTGTTTCAGTGTTAAGATATCCTCACAATGGGACTGTATAGACGAGGGTTATGAAATTCTAATGGCTGAAAGGCTTTAGGGTGTTGATCATGTTTTCTGATATTCCGCTCAATGTTATTGGAAAAAGATACCTACACCGTGCCGTTGTTTACTATACTTTCAAACTGTTTATATCACGATTGGAACTGGTAAATGCTGGACTAGACACTTTTTCTACGGATTTGCCCTCTGTTGTATGCGTTATTGCTAGTGTTTGGAGTACTCTGACATTGTCAACACAAGATCCAGAAGTACCGGATGTGTGTAAAGAAAAGACTTAAGTTTCTTGGTGGTTTCTTTCGAAATGAATGACTCTTTATCGAAGGACCTGACTTAAATGATCCAGGTATGAAATTAAGAACACAAACTTTTTCAAATTTTGAAAACTGATCATCTGCCCTAGTTTCTTCATCTACTCCCACTCGCAGCCACTTAAACTCTTAGGGTTTAGGTTTGGCTTATTCAGATTCCCGTAAAGTTCAACCAAAGGTCATGGTGGCTTTAGATGAGATCAGACATGGGATAAGATGCACCGTTGTGCCTCTTCGAAAAGTGATGTATTTAGCTTTGTTTGAGCATTGAATGGTGTAACCAGGCTGTCCAAATAATGCAAATAAAGTAAGCAAAATATACAAAAAATAACAAAAGCTAAAGTAATGAGCTAAAAATGCAGATAGCTCCAATTCATAGTTTTTTGTTTTTGTTTCAAGGGCTTTTTTAACCGCTAGAGGGAGTGTAATTCCCAGTACTATTAAAATAAAAGTTATAATTCGTCTTTTTATTACCTTTCAATCTTTATATGATATTTGGTCTGCCAACGAATCTGAGTTGGCAGACCGAGCTAGTCCTTGAATGTAGGGTTGATCTGGAATGCTATCTAAAAATTTGTCGAAGTCTGACTTGAAAGATGCAACCAGATCAACAATGCCTACGTATTGCCTACGAATATTAGAGGGAGTTGCTCTTTTTAAAAGAGACAGAAGCAAAACAATGCAACAACAAAATGCCATTTTAAGCTAACTCTCAAGAGCATATCAAACTAGGATGTACTATAAGCATTCTACTCTACTGTGTGATTATAGCAGGCTAACTTCTTACTTTCTTGCCAAAAAAAGATTAAGGCATGTCAGGTTACCAAAAAAACTCTTGATACTGTAATTGCTTTCCTCAGAAGCAACTTGCGTCATGGTAAAACATTTGCGCTTGAGTTGTGCATCAACAGTGTTGTGCTTGCGAGTAAGCATAACATAGGAACGGAAATAGACCTATCTATCACTAGATACTTTGGCCATGTACTGAAAAATCTTGATCATATTTTCCATATTTTCAAGAAAAGGGGAAAATCATTTGCAAAAGCTCGAATTTTGAGCCAAAAAGGTGAAAAATGCAAAAATATGCAAAATGCGCAAAATGCAAATAATGTTTATAAGTTGAAAAAAGGTATTTGCATTTTGGGGCAGCCCTGATTATAACCCAATTATTTTTGTCAGGTGATTTAATTCAGTTTTACACCTTTTTCAGTTGAAATCAAAAGTGTAGCCAATAGATGCCATGGTTTCCGAAGTAGTAACTTTCGGGCCCAAAATATTTTTTCATTTCATGATTTCCGATTTGAAAGGTTGCAAAAACGCAGAAACAAGGGGCAAAGGCAAAAAGTTTTGACTACTTTCTTGTAATAGGTTAGAAGTCCACATTGATAGGAATCCTTGGTGAGATGAGCTGAATGAGACGAGATGATGCTTCTCCTTTCCTCAGTTGAAAATGTCGTGTGTGACAATCATCAAAGCTGCATTGGCAAGGCTTTTATTTGCCAGTCACTCATGGATTACAGTTTGGAGGGTAGTTGAGCAGGAAAAAAGTGATTGGTATTGGAGGGTAGGAATTGCTATCATAATGATATTAATGGTGGAAGGTTTCCATGCTTTATGCTACAGAAAAGGCGAGGAACTGGCATGGCTCTGTCCTAGTGTCCTAATATACCTTTCTTGGTGAGTCATAGAAAATCAAAATCTTATCAAATGGCTAATTGTTCGTAATTTGGTGCCTTGCAAACCAAATTTGAATGTGAAATTTTCGCCATAAATGTCAAAATGTGTGGCAAAACTTGTAGAAGAGACGATTCTGAAGGACGGCTTTGTATTCGGGGAAGTTCAACGAGTATATAAATGTTTTTTCATTATCATCATAATAGCTTTCAATGCGGGGTTCCAAGCCATGGATTTTTTCACATGCCAGTAAATATTGCCGGTCAATAGAAATTAAAGCTTTTCATGCGTTCTTTTTGATTACTAAAAATACGTTCGTTTTGATCAATTTAACAGCCATCATTCTAACAGAATTTGTATATGTCTTTAGTATTAATTTTCTCAAGATTTGTAAATAAGAGAATGAGAGATAAAATCGTTTTTACCGTTTTAGTGCTGATGAATGAATTTCCTTTCAATTTTTACCACATTTTATATTAGCTCGAAAAGCTTGGACTAAACTTCATTAATCTTGAATGGGGTGTCTTTTGCTTGTTTTCAAGATACAATTTTATCTCCTCAAAATAAGGTATATGGGAAAAAAATAAGTGATGCAGCAAAAATATGTCCCGACTGTTTCAGCATAATACCATCGATATGGATTTTAGAGCTGAGGACCAACCGAAAGCAGCTCCTCTGTCAGTATCTTACTGCAGTTCAAGAAATGCCAAAAAATAATAAACTGCAAAGTGTTGTCTCAGACATAATGCAGGTTGGCAACAAACGGAGTTTGTGTGCAGTGAGCGTGTATCAAGATTCAATTTGGCTTTTATTTTAGATAAGCGAAGAAGATATCAAAGAGGCCCACGAAAGTTGCAGAAATAATCCCGAACAAGCCAATCCAACCATTGTGCCAGAAAACGAAATCCCTGGTTTTGGTTTCAATACCCAATTAAAACCAGAACAATGGACAAGAATATTGGAACAAGTGGTGCTGGTTGTACTAATTTGGGGACGTTGGCTCCTACCCAAAGGTCGCTTGTCCCGAGATCAATTCTCGCAAATGATGTTGGTCTTTATTGGTATGGCTGCGGACATCGTCGAAGTTTTTGAAGCTTTTCGAGAGACTCGCGTAATTCAAAATAGATGATGTGGAGCTGATTTTTTTATTGAACAGAAAACCTTTTTTTCCCAGGTTATGTTGGAACCAGCACTCACATTTGCAATCCTTGGTGTTTGGTCTTTGAGCCTTCTCCAGTTTTGTTTGGTTCTCGGCAGTGACCAAAGAGACGGACGCACAAGGTAACCCAATGTCTTTTTTCAGGAATGCGAAAATCTAATGAAATAGTACAATAAATGTACTAAATGTGTTTTTATTCGGTCAACTGACGCCCTGAATGGCGGATGTGCTTTTTTACCCCTCCGACTTGAATATTAGTCTTTAATGGTTTTAAGTTGATGACATAGTACCAACTGTGATGCCAGTGCGTGGGGCAACGCCCTCGAACAGTGGCCCCCAATGAACCTGTGATATGCCCGGTTCAGTGCACCTCCCCTTCCCATCCTTCCTCTTCCCATATCCCCCGGCCCACGTCTTTTTCAAGACGGGACCTTTTAGCCCTCCAACCCTCTTCCTCTTCCCTATCCTCCCTTCCTTCCCTTCCCCCCCTCAATGGCCATAGTGATCGCTCTTTTCTAGGTCGGATTGAACAACTCGGTATCCCGAGGAACCAGCATCGGCGGCAACAGCGGATCATCAAGCAGAGAGGAGGGAATTAACCGGTGTCGGCCTGCTACCTGAACTGTCATGGACGGGCGAACATGCTGCGAGTGGTTGGAGCGGGACGGTGTCTCGACAAGATCCAAGGACACGCCTTCACCTTCTTATCCGAGACGTAGGACACCAAGGAGAAACACTAGAGTTGCTTTCCTGGCAAACAGAGCTTTGTACTTCATGCCAGGAAGCCCGCTGGGCGTGGTCGGCCCAGTGGTGGGTTGGAGCTCTATATTACCAAACACTTTGACCCCACCCTTCTCTCGCCCTCTCCTAATCACATAGCCCTGGATGCCCAAGGCTTCACCATCATTGGCGTCTTCTATCAGCCAACCATGTGTAATAAAGTAGTACGCTTGGTAAAGGCAAACCTAAATATATATATTACATAATAAGGGTTTTGTTGGGAATGTTAATCTGTTAATGTATTACCCCCAATTGAGTTTAAGGCGTGTTGGCTTGGTAGTCTTAAAATGCGTTGGTGCGAGTCCCTCTTATGGTTTTGTTCACCGATGTGTGTTGTTGGTCGTACATCGTGAAATCAGACCGGCAGCCCACCTGGTCTATTACTCCGAACCTCTGATTTCAATAGTTCCGATAGTACAAGAGTATCTTACTTTCAACATAACATTATGGTGACGCCCAGAACCCACATTCACGGTTGGAAGCGTTTTGGCGGTTTCCTGATCCTTGAAGAGGATCGCCGTTGTTGTTGTTGTTGTATCTGGATGAGCGCCGGGCCAAGCTGGTGGGGCAACCACACCTGATCAAGTCGTGGATTCCGCCCTTCCTTGTCTTCCTTTTTTGATCTCTTTACACCACAGGCCATACCGCCTTGGAGTTGGTCAGACGTCTCACTGTCATCCTGTTCCAGGCTTTCAAGCTCACCCTGTCCAGGAGGCCCAACCATGTCCAGAACCATGGAACTGCCAGAACCAACCCTGCAGCAGGGGTGCCACCTGTTTCTAAGCTGATTGTCTGGCCATTATTGGGTTCTTTGCCGGGGTCCGCCTCCGTCCCAAATGAAGCCTCAGGCAAACGTTGCCCATTATTGTGTGTTCTTGTCTCGTGCACCCTGGTTCCGTTTGTAATTTCCCCCTGCGATCTCGCAAGCATCTGGGGTCGTTCTCGTCCTTTGTGAAGAGGGACTGGAATGAAACCCGTACCGTTTGGATCAAGGGGGTCTGGCTCCTCCACTGTCCATGGAACACCATCACGCTCTATGTAAATTTTTACGCTATCATGGTGGCGTCGGAGGTTTGTGCGGCTAGTCATCCCTAAAAGGTCATATGTGAACCCCTTGGTCCTCGTGATGATGAAGAGTTCCTCCTTATAGGGACTGTGCAATTTGGATGTTACATTTGACCCCAGGACCAGGACCTTTTGTCCCTGAATAAGAGGGGCTTGGCGTCGCCATCTTGAGTTGTTGACCGAGTCCATGCGCTTGAACTTTATTTCCTGGCCCTTGCTGCGGATTTCTTCGATTCCCGGCATTTGTGGGAGTGGCGGGTTGGGGAGTGCGCCCCTGAAATGTGGAAGTATGAGCGTAGTTGGGGATACCCCTGTGGATGGGTGTGGTGTTGTGCGAATATCCATCATGGCATTTGCCAAGGCGTCCTCAACACGGACTCCACTAGACTTTGCCTCTTTCAATGCTTGTGCCACTGCCTTCATAGCACATTCGGCTGGGTTTGCTTGAGGATGGTATGGAGGCGTTTTGATTACCTGAATCCCTTTTTGTTCACAAAAGTTTGCAAATGCCCCTGAGTTAAAAGGGGGACCATTGTCTGATCGCAGTGTGTGAGGGAGACCGTATGTCGCAAATATTCTCCCCATTGCGGGTAGTACGTTTTCTGCGTTTGTTGACCTGATCACCACTGCCTCCACAAATCGTGAGAGATCGCACCTGACAACCAAGACATGTCGTCCATCGGGAATGGGGCCAAATAGGTCAATGGACAGTGTATGCCATGGGTGCGGTGGGACTAACAGAGATTGGATTAAGCCTTTTTGTTTTGTAGTTTTGTTTCGTTGACAATGGTCACACAAAGCCACATGGTTCTCAACCTGCCTGTCTAGTCCAGGAAACCAGACAGATGATCGGAGTCTCCTTTTTGTTGCGGAGGTACCAAGATGGGCAGTGCCATGGGCAAGGGCGACGGCGTGAGCGTAAAGGGCTTTAGGAAGCACTATTCTTATGCCCCTCAATACCAGGCCGCCAGGTGAAAGAGTGAGCTCTTCCCATATGTTTTTGTATGGTGCTAGTGTGTCCTTGCTTGTTGGTATTGTTCCTGATGCGACTGCTTTTGTTAGTCTCCGGTATTCCGAGTCTTTTTGTCCACGCTTTGAGACCTCTGATGCGGTAAGAGCTCCGCCAATGTCCCGTATTTGCAAATTGAAGAGCAGCTTTTCCGTTTCATGAGCCTCATTCTGTAAATCTGCAGGGAGGGAGTCAAACGGAGGGGCGTGTCGTGAAAAGAAGTCCGCCGGATTCTTGAACCCGGATTGGTATGTAATTTTGTAGTTGATATCTTGGTGTCGGAGTTTTATTCTGTCTGTGCGTGCACTTCCTAATCTGGTGTCGGAGAAGATAGGGACAAGAGGCTTATGGTCTGTAATAACAGTCACGTCATTGTGCCCCACAATGAATGCTCGAAAACGGCGTAGTCCAAAATCTATGGCCAGACCCTCCAGGTCAATTTGGCGGTATCTTTTTTCGATTTTTGATGTCGATCTGGAAGCAATTGATATAGGGTGTAGATGGTTAGTCTTTTCGTGGGACTTATCCCCTCTTGTGTTGGTTGTGTGGTTCTGCATAAGTATGGCCCCAAGTCCTTCAATATGAGCATCCACAAAAATTACCCCCGGTAATTTTGGTTCAAAGAAGGCCAACAGTGCGTCCTTGGCCAAGGCTTCGCGCAGTTGCTCGAATTCTCGTTGATGTGATGGAGTCCATTGGAAATGTGTTCTTGGTGTTGCTAGATCCCGAAGTAGTGGTGTCTGTCGGGCTATAAATGGGATGAACTCTGCATTGGCTCGAGCCATTGCCAAGAATGATTGGACCTCGTCCTTGTTTCTAGGAACTGGGGCATTTTTAAGGGCACTGATTTTTTCGGGATCTGGAGATACTCCCCCCTTGGAAACCATCATTCCCCAAAATTTGACCTCCCCCACCCGAAAAGTGCATTTTCTTGGGTTAAGGGTCATGCCAACGTGAAGTACCCTGTCTAGGAATTTTGTAAGTGCGACGTCATGTTGTTGCAGGCTCGGCGCCGCTATTATGACATCATCATGAATTGTATGAACAAACTCGATGTCTCCAAACGTTTGGCTGCAAGCTCTAATGAACTCGCCTGAGGCTGGTTTCAGTCCCATGGTCATTCTGCGGTAGCGATACAGTTTTGGGCCTGCCCTGAATGTTGTAAGTGGTCGTGATGCCGTGTCAAGAGAAATCTGATGAAAAGACTGCTTGAAGTCCAATTTACTAAAGACTTGTGCTCCACAAATCTTGTTCTTGATTGATTCAACGGTTGGTATGGGCACATGAGTGTTGATCAGAGCCCGTTTCACACTCCTTAGATCGACGGTCAGTCTTATGCCACCATCCTCTTTTGGTGCAGGGACCAGATTAGAAATCCATTCCACAGGTCCGTCATGTGGTTCAATCACGTCTTCTTGAAGCATTTCTTGAAGGGCTGACATGATTCGTGGTTCGAGACAATACGGGAAGGATTTGGTGGGACTGATTGTCGGGACTGCCCTGGGCCTCAGGTGAAGGGTCACTGAGTGGCTCTTCAGGTTACCGACGCCTTGGAATATGGCTTGGTATTTTTTATCCAAACGGGGGTCCCATGGCCCTGTTTTATTGGTATCGAGGTTATAGATTTGTGAAATTTTATTTGTCTTGGGTGTAAAATTAATGGTAATATGGTGCCAAGTAAGGTTGTATTGTGGTAGAAGCTGGGGTGATGTTAGCCCGGAGTTCTCGTGTCAGTTGTGAAACGGGCAGCACGTTGACTTGAGCCCCCGTATCTGCAATAGCGGTAATAGCTTTACCCCCGACGATCACTTCGACCTCCACTAGAGAGACCTGCTTGGGTCTTGGTCTGATTTGGTAAACGTATGGGTTGAATGCTGGTGCCAGTGCGCACACTTGAGGCGTTTGCTCATCACTTTGG
>NC_081444.1:8550529-8561280 GCF_007210705.1 Tigriopus californicus
CCCGACATGAACCCCCTGGACTACTTCTTCTAGGGAGAGTTGGAGAGGAAGGTCTGCAAGACTCACCACAACAGCATCAACAGCCTGAAGGCCTCCATCAACAAGGAGTGGGCCAAGGTCTTCCCCGCGGACGTCATCAAAGCCTGCAAAGCCTTCCGAGGCCGTATCGAGGCCATGCTTGCCGCCAACGGAGGCCATATTGAGTGATTGTATAGTAGTCTGTCTCCTCTACAATATATTTGTAATAAAAATTGGTCTACTTGCACTCCTTATACATCTTGATGAAGTTGCAGTTTGTCCCAATTTACCTGTACGACCCTGTAGTTCCGATAGTACACCATGGACTGTGACGATCTCGTCTCGGACCTCACATCCGTCCTTCAGAAGGTGAAGAATCCGGAGAAAGTCATCATTAGTGGTGATTACTACATCCGTCCTGACTCGAGTGAATTCTCCAAGCTCGTCCAGATCCTGAGCCAATGAAGAATCACTCTGCGCTCCGACCTGGGAGTCCCAACACACACTTACTGTACTTGACCGCATTTTTATATCAGAAAATATTCCATCTCCGGCCAGTTTCGTCCACCCACTGGCCGTTTCTGATCACCTCCCGATTTCAGTCACCTTCAAGATTCCCAGAAATTTCCATCATCTAGGCATGACTCGAAATGGGAGGTGTGTGGTCAATGTGCAGAAGTGTGCGGCTCAACTTGAGCCCCTGCAGCTATCCACCAACACCGGGATTGTGACCAATCCAGTTGCATTGGCTCAAGGCATTTTGCAAGCATTTAAAGAGTCGTCCTCAGTGCACAGGCGGAGAGGAGGACTCAAGACCCCGTGCTTCAGCCCCTACCATCGCGAGCTGAGGGGTCAAATGCTCCAAAACGAGCCAAACACCGGAGACTTGGGAGCAATATGCGATAGCAAGAATTGCATATCACAAGTCTCTGCAGAGTGCCGAGGCAGTCCACCAAAGGTTTGAAGTGGAGAACCTACTCTCTTCATCGACCTCGTCCAGGATGGCGGGCTTGTACAAATGTGCCAAAAAGCTCGCCACTAACTCGGAGATTCCCCTGAGTAAATTCATCCTCCACTGTCAAGAACTGTTTGCATCAACATTGGAAACAGTAGTGGAGGAGGTCCAGGGCTGCCCAGAAGAAAGCAATCCCCTTTTAAAGCCCTTCACAGATCCTGAGATGGACGTGGCCTTCAAGAAAATGAAGAGCAAAGCCCCCTCAACATCAGGGGTCTCTCCCTTCCAACTTTCACTTCTCCGGACCCAAGCCCAGCCACTCCTCCAAGATCTCTTCAGCCTCGCTCTCCATTCTTCTTCCTTCCCACCAGAGTGGATGGAGTCAGCCATCATCTTCATCCATAAGAAGGGGCCCAGTGACATTCCAGACAACCATTGGACCATCGCCCTGGAGAACCCCTTCTTGAAGATGATGTCCACCCTATTAGCTGCCCGCTTCTCTGGATTGGCCGAGGATAGGGATCTCCTTCCCCAGTTCCAATTCGGTTTCCGGAGAAGCCGCTCAACCACCACGGCAGCCACTCTCCTCTATGAAATTGTGCATTCCAACATCAGCAACAAGAGGAGAGTGTATGGAAGCTTTGTGGATTTCTCCAAAGCATTCGACAGGGTGGACCAAACGCGGTTATTCCTCAAACTCCAACTCTGGGGAGTTCCGAGTTCAATTTGTGTTCTGTTGTCCAACATATATGTGGGACTCCAATGCTCCATTCGTTCTGGTGCGGACCTATCCCCCTGCTACTTTACTTCCATTGGCCTTCCGCAGGGGGGTCCACTATCGCTAATTCTATTCAATCTTTATGTATCTGACCTGCCCAAAGCCCTCACACACCAAGGCCCCACCATTAACCATGTTAGTGTTCAATATCTCCAATATGCAGTTCTCTTGGCTGATCTGGCTGATGCCATCAATGCACTCCACGGTTATTGCCAAGAGAACGGGCTTCAAGTCAATAACATCAAGACGAAGGCCATGGTTTTCCATAAAGGTCGTCTGCCTCCCAACTCCTTCCATATCCACCATAGTTCAATTGAAATCGTCAATAATTTTAATTGTGTCGGTTTCACATTCTCCACTCAACTCTCCTTCACCAACCATCTCAAATCATCAATAGTCAAAGCCAGGGCCAGGATCGGATACATGTACAATAGACTTCCTATCAAGAATCTCCCCCTTCCAATAGTTCTTCAACTCTTCCGGACCTACATCACTCCAATTTTCCTTTACGGCCTTCACCTTTGGCTTCCCAACTCCGCCCAATCCGCCCTCAAATCCGCCGATGCCACCTTCACCAAGTTCCTCAAATGATACCTGTGCGTGCCCAAATATGCCAATAATGCATGGACGCATTTTCTATGCAAAACCGAGCCCCTCGCCATCGGGCTGGCAAATTTAGTGTCCAACAGTGTTGGGAACCTGACCTTTCCGGAGGTGATGTCCGGACACAAGTTGTCCTTCTTGGTCAAGGACTTGTTGACACCTTATTGTGCTCGGCCCGACATCCCTCTGGAGTATTTGCGGTCACGTACCTTTGTCCGGCTCCCAACCCAATGCCATCAATGTCGGGAGCTGACAAAGGATCTGTTCAATCTGACCCACCCACTCTACTGCAATAACCAAGATTTTCATCATTTAACTCAACTCACCTGTTTATGTATTATCTGCAATTTTCCTCTTCACTTATTTCATGTGCACTACACCAATCCAAGTCAAACTCACTGTGATATCACTCTCTAGTCAACTATTTTATCAGTCTTGACCATTTTATTATTTTATCAATCGATTTTAAATGATATTTATACATAGTTTTATACATTTTACAATCTGACATGACCAAGAGTCGCAATAAAGTTTATTATTACAATTAATGTGCTAAATGAGTTTTTATTTGAAGCATTTGATTAAAACCGGTCCTCTGGCGTGACCAGAAGGACTGACTACAATTCCACCAACATCAACTGTATATTAGATTTGAAGGCGTTACACAAGGAATTGGGCTTTTTTCTAAACATTGCAAAGGCAAAACAGTATTTCAATCAATACAAGTTTTATCTTCATTGGACGATTGTGTTAATAAAAGGCAATAGTGAATGCCTTAGCATGAACAATATAAATGACAAAGTAGTTCAATGAAAGTACCGTCCTATTTATCAAACGTTGTTTTATTGACAACGCTCTGAGTCAGTTTTCCGGCAGCCATCAAAAATGCAAAACTATTGAATCACTTTCTTTCTTTTTAAAGCCAATGGCTAGTGGGCCTTACAGCTATGGCCAAAGCAAGGCCATAAGGCCATAATTAAGACAGGCAGTTCATTTTTGGACACTTTGAAAAATAGTGATATCTAAAACTGCCCAAAGATAGGAAAGTTCAAAAGTAAGGGTGACCAGTATTATGCAAAATCAGGGATGTACAAAAATGTCCAAAAATAGGGATGTCCAAACGGTTCAAAAAAATATGTATTTCTTGGTTAAAGTTCAAGGTGGTGTCTTTGGGGATCTCAATTGAACCTAGAAACATCAATTTTCGCCATTCTAAGCCAGATAGATTTTTTTTTGCTTTCCTGCTTGTTAATCCCCAAAGCTACACAAAAGAGTACCTTTTTAGGTCGAATGGCCCCAACGGGGATGATGACGGTGCTTCCAATGTACGGATGATCCACATGGATATGATCGCAATTGCCAGTGCTTTGTTACTACAAGATCTGCCTTTCCTTTGCCTACGTTTGACTCTAATTTTCAGGTAAATTAGTTCTTGCAATTTTAAATGAGATATAATTTGTAATGAATATTTACTGACCACTATGTGCAAAAGGTGCAAATATTTTTATTGCATAATTGGCTTTCTTTCAGTTTTTACGCATGTTTGACGTGTTTTGTCTTATTTACACTTTTATTTGCATTGTCAGCATCATTTGACCAAAATTCAACATCCCTTGCTATTCACAGGATACCTTAAGTCACCTGCCACATGCACACAGAGCTCATCAAGCGGTTAGGTTAGCCTGGTGTGCGATCTTATTTGAAAAAAAGACTCTATACTGACCCTATAAAGCTCCGGCTTTCCCAAGAATTTGTTTATATTTGTCTACATATAGCATGAACCCTTGTTCCGATGATTCTCTCATTTGTTTGGGGTTGTACATTTGCAAATTTGCCCTCTCAACTTCCAGGAAATATGATAAAATAGGGTCCTCTTTTGCTCAAACTACAAGAAACCTTTGACTAGAAGTGCAGAAAAATGCCCCACATGGATAAAAAGATCACTCCCACAGGTGTGTATGAGGACTATTGCTTTGTCAGAGTGTCGTTTCTTTGACTAGCCCTCTATTGTGCACTAAGAGGGCACTCCGAGCCTTTCTCAGGCTGATTGTTACATGGCAGCGCAATTGTGTCGCCAAGAAAACGAACCTCGCTGTGCCGAATTTTAGCCACAAAATCCTGCCTTTGTAGGTTAGCTAATATCTAGTAAGTCTCGAAATCTGGAGTCCTGGACCCCTACAGGCTCAAGAGCCCAAAACAGGAGACAATGCTCAGTATATAAGGGCCATATATTTATGTAATTATCTTTGATTTTCTTCGACTTTTCCCCACATCTTTTTAAGTCATCCCTCGTCGATTGTCGCATTTCTAACAGATCATTTTGTGACAGCTAATTCAATTTTCAAATCTTTTGTACTTTGGGTTTCACAGTTCGGAAATTTGAGACCACCCTTCAAAAAAATGGTGATACGAATATTTGAAACACCCATCAAATTGATGATGTTCCTTAGTTTGATCCCAAGCTTCTTGATGATAGATTTGATTTTGGGACAGGGCCGTCTTTTTCTTAAACAAATGTACATATAACTGAAGTCTGAACCCCAACCTGTATTTTTCTCTCTTGATCTTTGATGGCTTGTAATAACGGCTGTTATGGGCAAAATCAAGACATCATTTCATATTTCAACTGTCAGTTTTTGTGGAAGTTTTGATTCGAATCAACGGAATCAATTAGACAACCAACATTTTGAACTAGGTTTTAATTATCGTTTTTTTGTTTGGTTTGTTTTTTTCAGGGGCTTTTCTAACCGTTACAAGGAACGTAATCCCCAGTACTATTAAAATGAGAGGTGATAATTCGTCTATTTATTACCTTTCAATCTTTATATGATATTTGGTCTACCAACGAGTTTGAGTTGGCAGATCGAGATAATCCTTGAATGTATGGTTGATTAATTGAAACGGCGAAATGTGATTGGTTTTTGTTCGTAGACCCTTTTTTCTCACCTGTTTATCTTTGTGTCCAAAGGAATTGGCGAGAGACAAGATTGACGAAATTTGTGTCGCAGAAAATTGTGCTCGAGTCTAAGTATCTTTTCTTGGTTTTGAAGAAAGTTATTGTCATCATGACATCAGAAGTGTTTAAACTCACGATCAAATGTTTGAAACATTGAAAGTACAGATCTGTGAACCTCATTCGGGAAAAATTGAAGATGAGCTTGCACTTCACACTAAATAACGCCAACATACACCTTCCAGACAACGTTCGAGGCAATTATTCATAAATGTATTAGTGTACTGAGCTCTTCATTTGCTTTCTGAGAAGAAAGTGCCATTTTCAAGCTTGGTCAAAAGCAGTTATGAATTTTAGCCCCCTTAGTGCCACAATGCGCCCCCCCTGATTTGAACGAATGGCTAAGAAAACATCAGACAAACAGGTGCAAAACAGTTTTTATAGGAGAACATCTTGATGAAATTGTTTTTTCCTTCATAACGGGTGTTGAACACATGTGCATCTGGCGCTCCAGTGTATCTCTGATGGGCCGTTGAATGATGAATTTTGAGCCTTGTTTGATATTCGTAAAGACGTATCTTCAGTGATTGCGCGAATTGTGTGCGTATATCAAACATCACCAAGAAAAGAGTGCATCTAAATTGGACCAGTATTCCAGTGTTGTTGCAGAAACATCAAGTAAACATTTGAGAAAAGGAGTTGAAACTCTTAACGGGATGTTTTCAAAATTAAAACTGGAACTTTAGTATAAATAAAACAAGATTGCCCATGCTGCATAGTACATTTAAGTGTATTTTTAGCAAATAATGATCTCTTTGATGTACAACTCTGTTCAAATACCAAATATTTCTGAATGAACTTTAAAAGGCAAAAGAATAAATGAAACAATCATGAGCACCAAAAGAAAAAAAGCAAGCAAATTGTCTTTAAAATCAGCAAAATATTGGACAAAAAACTGCTAAGAGTCCTTGGTTTAGCTCATGACAGTTTAGGAAACGTCCTCAACAGAGTTTCCATCCATCTAGCATATTATAAGCAATGGAAGTCAGGGTTGAAAATTGTGCTGGCTCTTAACTACTCTGAGGGTGTTCTTGGTTTTAAATCTTGTTGCATTTGCTACTCTATTGTTCACATATTCTCAATCAAATTCCGTTGGACATAAGACCTAATTCAGTGCAGCAGGGAAATTCTTTCTTGTCTTGAGCATGATGCATCAAATTTCCCAAGACTTCACTTTCCATGGCTTAAGCCATCAAACAAGGAAGCTTTACTGACTTGACAATGGCTGATACTGTTTTTCCGTCATGACGTTTGCGACATTGTCTCAACCCTAAACAATTATTTCCCCATCTAGGGCCCAATAATGACTCCTCAAAGCATTATAATGAAGTACATTTTGAACAACTATGCCAAAATTAAATGCCAATTCTCATTTTTTGATAAAGTAGATCACGGCCTTTTGTTGAATAGACTTCATGACATTGGGATCCAAGGCAAGGTTCTAAATTGGATAAGAAGCTTCATTCAGGATAGGAAGCAAATTTTTATGGTCGAGGGATCCCTTAGTGACATACATGATGTCAATTCAGGTGTTCCCCAGGGCTCCATCTTAGGGTCCCTCCTTTTTATAATTTTCGTTGCCCCGCTTCAAAGTCTTAGGATTATTGCCAGTCTCTCTTCTTATGCTGACGATACATAGTTAGTTTCTGGAAGGAATGACTAAGATTCCACTAGCCTTGCAAAGAACCTAGAAATAACCTATTATTGGGTTACTGAGAGTAATATGGCCCTGAACGGAATGAAATTCCGCTCAATGACGTTTGGGTCAACTCCTTTAAATACTCCACTCGTAGACGGAGCTAAAGATATTGAGCAGGCTTCATCTATGAAAGATGTTGGTGGAGTCTTCCAAAATAATGGAAAGTTCGATTAGCATATCCAGTTGAAGGAGGGTAAAGCTTCTCAAATGTGTGGTTGGATATATCGCCCGTTTATGTCCAGAGACAACATCACGATGCCTACTCTGTACAAGTTGATTATCAGCCACACATTGAATGTGCTGCACCCATTTGGGCTCCAATGAGTTCAGCAGGTTTGCAAAAGGTCGAGCAAGTCCAAAGATGTTTCACTAGGAACATCACAGGATTGAGAGAGCTCTCGTATTGGGAGAGGTTAGAAAGATGGGACTGTACAGTGTTCAGAGAAGGTACGAAAAGGTACGACTGTACGTCTTCAAAAGTATCCATGAGCTTTGTCCCAACCCAGGATTTAGGGTCAATTCTAGTGACCGTCGAGGTTTAATGTGCGTTTTGAGAGCACCTTCAAGCCCTCGACAATCCAGGCTCGTTCAAACAATGAAGTCCACCTCTCTTCTTTCTCGGAAGAAAAAGATGACACGAAGTCTTCAAATTTTACGCATTAGGCCTGCTTGAAGCCAAAAACACAATTTCTTTTGCAAAATATAGTTTTGATAAAATCCTCAAATTTTAGTTAAAGTAATTGTAACGAGTAACGCCATTACATCTTTTTTTGAGTATTGATTGTGTAACGAATTACTTTTTTTGACAAAAGTAATCGTGATTCGTTCATTTCTTGCCCTTGAAATATATTGGCAGGCGGTTGATAACATAACTGCAACCTTTTATGTACGGTCTTGTACTTTCATATTTCATGTACATTGCTGTCAAAAAGATTTCTAGAAAACACTCAGGAAAACTTCAATCTCCCGATTTTCCTTAGAATTGACCGAAAATCTTGAAGAATTATCATAGATTGAAGAAATGTCTGAAATTGCATAATAGATTTGCCGAAAACATTGCAAACATGCAAGTTTTTTTGCAGAATTTGTAGGGAAGCATGTTTTGGTCGCCTCTACTGATTGTACGGGCCTTGCTACAAAATACCTCACACAAGTATTTGTTGAGAGCAGTCACAACATTTTGTTGTTCCTGATCTTGACAGAACGGCTGGTCTGAGTGTGTTGTGTTGTGTAAGTGGTCGCGTGGCTGCTTAAGGTAAGACACTTTTGTTCTTTAGCTTTCATTTCTTCCTATCTCTAGCTATCTCTAGTAGTTTAGTCTTATATCTTTTATTTTTATGTTCATGTCGTATTTCACTTTTTTCGTCTATCAATATTTTTTATCCCAATTCTAGGTTGTATCATGTATTTTTGGCTTAAGGAGTAGATCATTTTTTTAAAGTCTTTATTGCGAGAATGTCTCATTGAATCCGTTATTTACAGTATATGTGTTAGCATCTATTAAGTCTTGTCCCATTCTGGGTTCAAGGAGCGCCATTCGAGGCGAGGATCCACAAGAAAAGGGGAGGGGGGGGGAGACCTGGGATCGAACCCATGAACCCGAACTTTACTCAGTCGTGCGTTAACCAACTGCGCTAGAACCATCTCTTTGTTTAGTTTGTTCATTTCATGTACTTGTAAATGTGGTTGATTTTTCTTGTTGTTTACAATCAGTTTAGTTTCCTATTTTCAATACAAAATTGGGTTCTAGAACCTTCTTTTGTTCGATTCCATTCCATTGATATTAGCTTGTTCCTGTAGTCGAGTTGGGTGTATGTTGGCTGAGGCTAGCTGGCTGGTCAGCCAAGAGTAGGTCATCATAGTCGACCGACTCTTATCTCTTCTCCACTGTTGGTAGGCCCAACCTAGCGAAATCACTTATTCTCTTCTTCTTGTTTGTCCCCAGGGAGTACGTTCCTCCTTGGTTTCCAACTAGCACGTGTGTTGTTTACCTGCTCTACAGCTGGTTCTCATTCACACGCGCTGGTTTCTTCCTTTGGCTCTCTTGGCTCTGTCATATTCTTCTTTCACTTTTCTCATCTTTTACTTTCTTCTCGCTCATTTCTAACGGTTTTTCTCTTGAAACTGAAGAAAGTTTCCAGAATATTTCTCTATATTCTTTGTTCAGGTTTCCAGTATTTTCAATTAGGATCCCTCAAATAGCCTTGCTTTCAATAACCATGGAAGCTTTATTGAAGGGACATTCTGAAGGGGCTAGGAACTGTCTTGACCTGGTTTTGGATGGGAAAACTCCGTCCTCTTTCAATAAGCCTTTCATTATGGAAGCTTTAATAGCTTGGGTTGGTCACACCCAGCCACTGCTTGACTGTGGGATGAACCAGTCAAGTGTAGGCAAAAGGGACACATGCACTGACACTCTTGATTTGATTCTAACGCCCCTTGTAACCAAAGAGGTCATAGAGGTCAAAGAGAGCATAGTAGAGACTGCTCTTGAGATTTGCGATGTCCCTAAACGATAGAGATGCAAAAAGGCAGGCAAAGGGTGTAAACTGGCTCACCCAGAATGGTATCCCAAACTTAGAGAGTTCGGCCTTCTCAAATTGAATGAGAAGGGCTGTTCCAAGCAAGGATGTAGCTTTTTCCACCCATTTATGTGCATGAGATCTTTGAGGCACAAGGTATGCCTCAATTTCAAATGCACAAAGGCCCATCTCAGGAGCACTAGGTGGAAGAGACAACAGTTGTCTCAACCTCATTGTCAAGTCTCTCAACAGACTTACCCCAGCCTTTTCCTCTCTCCTTTCCTATTTCCCTCCCCTTGTTCTCCTCCCTCTCCTACAACCTCAACCTCAATTCCTTTAACCTCTCTTCTGCCCAAACTTTGTAGCCCTAAGCCCCCCTCCGGTCGCCCTGAGCCCCACGCATCTTTTAGATCGTATGCTCAGGTGGCGGCCAGAGTTCCTTCTCCCTCTTCTCCCCTTTTACCCTCTCCTCAAAGGTTCTCTTATCCTCCACCTAAGATTAGTTTTGTCCAAGAACAGGATTTTTTAAGGTTAGAGAGCCCAGTCAAAGATTTGATAGCTCTAGTCCATCGAAGGGCTATCTGCCCATAAAAGGGATTTATTTGAATGTGCATTGTCTTATTTCCAAAAAAGACGGCACAAAGATCAAGGTTCTTGAGGAACTAGCTTTAGATAGGCAGATCTCGTTCATTTCCATGACAGAAACTTGGCTACGACCAGAGGTCTTAGATGAAGAGCTGGCCATGGTTGGTTTCAATTTAGTTCGATGTGATAGAGTACGCTCTGACAATCCCATTTTTCCGCATGGGGGCGTATGTCTATATGTTAGAAATGACCTGCACACTAGTCATGTAAAAATGTCTAATGGAGAAGTAGAGGTCTTAGTTTGTCAACTTCAAGGTCTTGATCTGTCCATTGTGACAATATATAGGCCCCCCTCTTGTTCAGTAAGCTCGTTCTTGTCAACTCTCAAATTCATAGGAAATGAGTTGGACCAGTCAGTTTGCTCAAAGGTTTTCTTTGTAGGGGACTTCAATTTTCCGGCTAGCGTTGTAGAATGGGAGGTTAGCCCAGATGGGTATATTCCCATTTCGAAATCGACGTCTCAGTCGTTCGAAAAGCTGGAGGAATTTGCGAGCTTGCGCAATCTCTCTCAGCATGTT
>NC_081444.1:8561331-8617908 GCF_007210705.1 Tigriopus californicus
AATTGTTCAATTTGCTGCCCTCAACTATTCGTAGGGCTTATGTAGGGGTTGATCCAATAGCAGGATTTAAGTCAGACTTGGATAAGTTTTTGACTAAAATTCCGGATCAACCTTATATTCAAGGATTAGCCAGATCAGTCAATTCTAATTCGGTGGTCGATCAAATAATATATATAAATAAAAGTCAAGTAAAATGAATAATCTTCTCGTCTTGAACTGCTGGGATTCCAATCCCGGTAGCGGTAAGGAAGTCCGCAAAAAAAGTCATGCACTAAACATTGGTCACTATGAAAATGACACATGATACAAGTTAGCAAAGGCAAAAATGACGTCCTAAAACTGCCTTTAAACTCCTCTAAATATTCAATTAGAAGACAGTTTCTCTGTTTTTATCATTGTAAACCTTTTATAGACTTCTGAATTGATTTTAAGCCATTCTTTCCCAACTATTTTTGCTACATCTTGCTTCTCTGTTGAGGGTAGATTTTTATGCAATGGCTTTCTACTCACATGGGCCAATGCTAATCGCTTTACCAACGTAGTAGATCTCTTCAATTAAAGGCAGGTCATTTTTATACTAGTTACCTCTAAAGTTGCTTGCTCCAAGGTGATAACGTCAAAAGCTAATGTTGCTGACCAAGAGCAGGCCGAGATATCGAATCTTATGTAGGGATTGCTTGTACATAACTTTTCAGAAATTTCCTGGGTATCCCAAACAGTTCTGAGCTCAAAATTGGCCAAGATCTCCTATTTGAGAAAACGTTGCGATCCTTTCTAGTGATATTTTTTAAGAAAGTGAATGGTTCAGGAGGTACGAAACTTTCGTTTCTGTTCGCAGTCCACATATCTAGAAGTCCAAATACATCAACTTGTGGTATGTTCTTATGAATATTGTAAATGTAGTCGTGGGGGAGAAAGACGGAACTTTCTTGAGGAGAACTATTTAACAAGATGGAGTAAGGTCTACGTGGAAGTCTGGAATCCTTGAGTTCCGTACAGCTGTGTAATGGCATGATAATGAGAGGTTAGGCTGAGGATATAAATGGTTGCATTGGAAGGTATTTAATTATTAGGAATCATTCCAACTTCCCCAAATCGGCAAAGGTTAAAATATTAGATGTGATTACTCACAGACCATTGACGATTTAACTCGTGTAATAATTGGGAGACCGTTTTTCCGTGCAACTCCTTCTGAGGGCTTTTGATCGGATTCCAAGGGCGGATTCCAAGGGCGGATTCCAAGGGCGGATTCCAAGGGCGGATTCCTTTCATTCCGAAGGCCGTGTGGAGCCTGCCGAATGTATCGGTGGTTTCGCCAAATAATCCTAACCGTTGAAAAACGCAATTGGTACTTTCTTCGACCTAAGGTGTCCATCACAGTAGCCAACTTATCCCAACGTTTTGTCTTCATGTCCTGGACAAGCACTTCATCGCCCATGGCCAGCCCCTTAGGGTTATCAGTGGAACTGTCATATTAATATTTTCGGAGTTGGTCACTTTCGAGTTTCTTTCGATCAGCTGTTTCGAGCATCTCCCTGAATTCCGGTCGATAAGCGCACCAGTGAACGGGGGAGCTTCGAGCGCAACAAACGACCAAAGAGTTGTTGGGCCAGGGAGATGCCGTCCTCACGTGGCGTGTTGCGAAATTCCAACAATTAAATCAATCATTTCGAGGCTCATGAAGGCAATCTGACCGGTGGTTTCGACCTCAAATCGATCATCATCTGACGGATCACTCACGGGTGAACGCGAAAGAGCAACGGGAATTTCATGATCTTTCCCTTTCCGCCAGCATACAGTGAAGTTATATCCGCCAGCTTGCACCTGTACTTTTTCTCTGTAGTTAATAAAACACGTCTGATTCACTTTCAAGGAGTGCTTGGATGTTTCTGGCAACCACTGACATCAAAAATATTTTGGAACTTTACACGAATTCTTGTCACTTGTAATTTTATTCGAACAAGTCAAATTTCACGGTTCGTCCATTTTGTATCACCCGTTTACTTCAACTTAACTTGGACAGCTTAAACTTGAACAGTAGGAAGAAAATCGTGGTATACAGGAATTCCTCAAGCTACAGCTTAAAACTAGCCATTTTCCTCCCTATAATTTCGAATGTCTATGGCGAGGGAATTTGCCTGGCTTGGAGAGTGTGACCATTATTTTTTCAATTTCTGGTCGGGAGGTTGAGTTCAATAGTTTCTAAAATTTCCGTTATACTATAAGGGTACATTGTCAAGGCGTCAAGTATGTCCAGAACAACGTCGTCTGTGATTCAGGCAAGCCTGCGAGATAAACATGGCATTTTTTTGATTGCCCAGAAAATAGCCAACGCCCCCAACTCAATGATGGCGTAGCGAGTTTCCGCATCCTGTAAAAAGCGTGATCCGCACTGTAGCAATCGCCATTATTCCCCCTGTAATTGAAGAAGGGCAAAAGCGAGGCCATTCAGCTTGGAAACATCGGTCTGGCAGTTATAACCCCAAGTGTAAGACTATCCATGTAAAAGGAACCCAATGAAGACGCCCAACTCCTGTAAACCATAGCACCCTGGCACAAGGTTCAAATAATGTCGTCTTCCCCATTCCTCAATTAAGTTTTCGAGTGCTCCAGGGCATGATGGCGTGACAACCCACTCCCTTGAACGCACCGCATAAGTCCTTGCTCCAATACTAACACACTTTATGAATAGGTCTTTATCAGAGGGTCGGGTGCCCATTCAATTAAAAATTGCCCATATTGTGCCAATTTATAAAGAAGGACTAAGGGGTATACCTGGCTATTATAGACCAATATCCCTAACGTCAAATATTGCCAAGGTCATGGAAAAGGTGGTTAAGGAAAAACTTCTACAATATCTTAACAAAAAAGGTAGTATTCCTTATCCAACATGGGTTACGTACTCATTTTTGCACAGTGACTCAACTTATTCAACATTTTGACGACGTGATTGAGGGACTACAACATAATGAATGTGTAGATGTTATTTACTTGGATTTTGCTAATGCTTTTGACAAAGTAGATCACATTCTACTTTTAAATTGTTTAAGTAAAATAGGTATCAATGGATATACGTATTCTTGGATCAAAAAGTTCCTGACCAACCGTACCTAAGTTGTTCGAGTTGAAGGGTGCTTGAGTCGCAATTGCCAAGTCTCATCTGGAGTTACACAAGGCACTATGTTAGGCCCAAACCCCTTCATACTCTTTATCGCATCGCTACATGAATTACCCATTGTAATCTCCTCTTATGCTGACGATAGCAAGCTAGTGTCTGGAAGAAATGCAGCGAATGGGACAGAGTTGCAAAGCGACTTAGATACAATATATGATTGGGTGCCAGCACAGAACATGGAGTTAAATTGGGACAAATTCCGAATTATGACATACGACCATGTTGGTATAGACCCCCCTATTCATATCAATAATCATCGGAACCCAATCGAATCGGTAAATTCAATAAAGAATCTCGGGATAATCCTTCAAGACGATGGTAAATTTGAAGAGCATGTTCAGTCAAAAGTGACCAAGGCTTTTCAGACTTGAGGCTGGATACATCGAACATTCAAGTCCAGAGATGTACTGACTATGAAAACCCCGTACAAATCAATAGTCCAGCCGCATCTTGAATACGCTTCCCCAATTTGGCCCCTCATGACCGTTGGGGGGTTAAATAAGATTGAACGAGTACAAAATAGTTTCACGAGATATTTTGACGCGATGTCGAAATTAAGCTATTGGGAACGCCTTGAATCATTGGGATTATACAGTATTCAGCGTAGATATGAACGTTACCTAATCCTTTATATGTTTAAATGTCTCCATTCCCTTTGCCCTAACCCGGGAATACGACACAGCGTTAACGAGAGACGAGACATCTCATGTGAAATGCGCCATAGAATTAATCCCTTGGATAAAATGATTGTGAAGGGCTTAAGACCTTCTTTTGTCTTAAACCGGGCACCAGCTTTGTACAACTTGCTGCCGTGCTCTCTTAGACGATTCTATGCATTAGGTGAACCATTGTTAAGTTTTAAACGTGACTCTTTTTTCGTTTTTTGTTAACGATCCCCGACCAGCCTTACATTCAAGGGTGCCCTAGAGCGGCTAATTCAAACAGTTTGGACGACCAAATATTTTATAAATTATGACGCACCATGACTTACAGGGAATTTCATTCCATTGTATCGGCTAAAAACCCGAGAATCATGGAAAAAAATAGGTTAATAAATATGATTCAGTAATCAATTTAGCAAAAAATATCAAGTTCAATTTCAAATTTGCCATTCAAAAAATATCATATTCTGAACCCTTATTATGGATTTTGATGACCATGGCTCAATTTTGGAAGTGGGAGGATCATCGAAAACCAAAAGAATATTGTAATTTGTCATAACAAGATCCGTTAAATTGCAAAGTTTTATCTTACTAGCATTTTGCCACTTAATTTATGGTCTTTCTTTCAATTTATTTCAATTGCGCTTACTAAATTTGACCAACTTGAAGATAAATAGTCACCTTTAGAAGATAGACATGGTGCTATCTGGTTAAGGAAACTTGAAAATACAGGGTAGCCCATATATAATTTTCCGTGGTCTTTAGGATGTTCTCATTTCACTATTTCTTATTTAAATTCCTTGCAACCAATTTCAAAGTTTCTGCCAGAGCCTTCTACTACGATTATAAAATGTCAACCAGGACCTTGTGACAGCCATAGAGAAAAAGCATGATTCAATATCTCAGAGGTAATTGAGAGTACCGGCTGTTCTTGTTCCAAATCGAGATTATCAACAAATTCAAAGCAAAAAGTGGGCTTTCTACAAGAATCTGGTTATGTTGGACATAGTCGGTGCTATATTCTCCCAAGTTTGGTACTGTCTAATGAAGTACTTTATGAGTTAAAGCACTTTTAAAAAAGCCTTTTAAAATGTGCCACCCTGTACATTTGTGACTTTGATCCATTGGAGGACGGCTAAAGACCTGATTAGTGTCAAAATGCCCAAACGTGTCATTTTCTGTTAAATCAAACGTGTGTAAAAAATTTTTTTGCTAATCTATTATTGTCGAATTTTAATTTGATCTTTTATAGGCGCCTAGACTTGGTTCTAAGCACTGACCCATCAACTGAGTGCCTTACCTGGAACTATCGTTGGAGTGTTTGCCAGTTATTAATTCGAATAGCAATGCCAAATTGAGCCTTAGTTATTCTTTCCAACATTTTATCTCGTCATTAGTGTGTCACATTGAACACCTGCTGTTACATTTTTTAACTTTACACACACTTGTACAAACAATTTGACGAACGAAATTTGAACTAGACATATGAAAAACATATTAATGAATGAAGTACAACAAACAGAAAAAGGCTTTTGCCAGTCCCTAGAAACACCAATGTTAGTAGCCACGTAAAATTCCAGGAAAAATATTGTGCGGCACCCTGACTTTTTGGCATTTTCTGGATGGAGGGAAAATTAAGACAAACATCACAACCAACCTGCACCAACCATAGTCAGAATTTGTCATTTACTTCAATTTGCCGGCTTGTTGAAACAAGCAGTATTCTGATATCAAGGCAAAACATAGTGCAATGCCAGAACAACATTGTGATGGTTGCCTAAATAAGTCATTCGCCATTCAAATATGTCAAGGGCAAAGTTGAGGATTACACCGACTGCGGTTACATCCCCAGTCATGCATTAGATTGCTATGAAGAAGACATGAAAAAAAATCCCATTGGTGCGTTCCTTGATTCGCGAATGGTGCTTTCCTCTCAGGGGTTTGAAGCAGTGGAAAAATCTTGATGCAGAAATTTGGAAATGTCTGAGCGTGAGAATCTTTCGACAAAGATTGCCTTTGTCAGACACCTCCACTAGACAAAGACAACATCCATATTTTCATAAATCTGCGTTAAATCCCAAATTCACATTGGCTTTAGACCAGCTTTTCTTCCCTGCTACTTACAGGGCGACCAGGATTAAGCGGAACAGTACTTTCTTTTGCCTAATTTATATCTTTGAAGCCTGCACCATTAAATATTACTGGTCTCGGATGGATTGAACATCTGTTTAACACCTTTGGTACAAATGTAATTCTGTGTGATCAAAATCAGTCCCAGAACATGGATCCAACAGAAGTATAAATCGAACTTCATCAAGCGGGGAACAGCATCCGGACGGAAACTTGCGAAGAGTCTGAACAACCTCAAAATGATCAAACATTAAAGATGATGTGCTATTGGCCGGATTCTTGGAAGCTTCTTCGTGTGTTCTGGTCGAATGAGAAGATTCTTAAGATAGAATTAGTTTCCAATGCTCCCAATGACCATGTTTTGGGGAAAAACATAGAGAACATTTTGAGAACCAAAGGACGATATTTCGTCGCCAAAAACTACCCTCTGTCATAGTGTGGGCTGATGTAACATCCAATGGCCTCAAACCGCCCCTCATCTTCATAACCCAGGGTGTGAAGGTCAAAAGATCCCCAAAAGGGCCCCAAGCCACACGGCTAACGTGGAACTTTTGGGCACCCTTGCTTTCCAGACCTCAACGTCATGGACTTTTCCATTGAGCCCATTCTTGAGAAGAAGGTCGTGGTCAAATCGTCCTCCAGTATCGGTCCCCTCAAATAATGGTTAGAGGCTGATTGGGCCGACCTCGATCCTGACATCATCCATCCATCTTGTCAATCAGTTAATGGAAAAATTAATTAATATTTAGTTAATGTTTAGTTAATGGAAAAAAAGAGAGTCAGGGGAGGTTATTGAGAATCTATTAAAAAACATTTTTAAACATCTGTGTTTGCTCATCAAATTTGAATTTCAAGCAATGCTGTAGAATTCCTAGCTTTGATGATATACGAAGTTGAAGTTGTCCCGCTTATTTGTGACCGCCATTTGCGTACGTTGGCCTTACTCTTCATGTACCTTTGGGAGTGGTAGAGCGCCTTAGTCAATAATAAACAAATCAATGAAACAGGTGGTACTGTGAACCAAAGAGTAATACTTTGTTGATATGTGGCATCTGTATTCATTGATTAAGCTGTTTCTATTTGTCTAAACCCAGACCTCCACATCTTACAACATTTATGACGCTGCACATTTTTGGGTAATGTCAGTGTTATTTTCAATGTAAGCAGAAGAGCAAAAACCGAAGATACAAATAATACCATTACAATCGCCGAAGATCGTTGAAAGTTTTTGAAATTCTATTGCGAATGTCAGTCATTTAAGGTCAACGACTAAAAGTCCAAAATAACTGATTTGTCGCCCTTGAATTACAATTTCATGAATTTTGATGGCATAAGATGATACATTTTTTGTAGGACATCTTATCAGGAAAGATTCATTTTAATAAAAAATAAAATGAAATTTTAATTTATCCTCAAACACGGAAGACTTAGAGTTGCGAAGTAGACGTAAATTCCAACAAAATGCTCTAGTATCATCTGACAGTTGATCCAAAAAACATCCTAAGACGAAATGCTAGCCCTAAACAACTGTCAAAGCTAATATGAACAATAGAGTTCTCATTCGGTCTCTTCGAGCGCTGTTTGACCATTTTCCAATCGACTACTTTCTTCTTCGAAGAGACGTTCGAGAAGACCAAAGTGGCCGAGACATTTGGATTCGATCACGGTATCTAAGGTAAATTTGTACAAGTTTCTAAACATCATCATATTATATTAATATTGTATGTAAGATAATCTCAAGCCAATAAAATTGATTTTTCGTTCCGGACGTGATGTCCAAACACAAGCTGTCCTTCCTGGTCAAGAACTTAACAACAGCTTATTGTCCTTGGCCTGACATCCCTTCTGAATATTGGCGGTCACGCACTTTTGTGCGGCTCCCAGCCATATACCAACATCAAATGGGAGCTGACACAAGGTCTGTTCAATCTGGCCCACCCACTCTACTGCGATAACCAAGATTTTCATCGTTTACCTCGACCCACCTGTTTATGTGTATGACTCCGCTCTTCCCTTTTTTCATGTGCACTGAACCTATTCTACACAGTCATCTCAGCTGTGATATCACATTCTAATTAGCCATTTTATCATTCTAACTATTTATCATTTTATTCAAACGTAGTTGTGTGCAATATTTATGCGCACACACATGTTAGCCATCAATATAAGATCATTGAAAGGGGTAATCGGCTTCGGATGTTATTCGCCAATACATCGTACCTACGTTTGGAGTGAGGGTCATTCCCCGAATGAGGATCAGAGCTTCACAAAGAATATACTAATTGATTTGCCTTAAACATCTTTAATATGTTTCCAGATCATATTTCTTCAAACGAGTTGACAAAAAAGTATTTGATGGTAGAGTATGGTGCACTTTCTTTTTAGCATAAAAATTGAATCGGGACAACTCTTTACGTACACACACCTACTTTTGTAGAGCTTTACTAAATCATGATGTGCTGTAGTGTAATGCTTTTCAACTCAAAGAATTATTAGAGACCAAATCAATCTGCACCTCATTTAACATTTCAAATTGATTTCATTTTTAGGTACAAAGTCATCTCTCACATGAACATCTTTTTTACTTGTAAAAATTCTTTGGTGATGCTTTTACAAATGTACCGGTTTTGTATTCTTTGCCTGGCAACGAGGCCCACAAGAAGAAGGCAGTCTAGAATATTTTCTTTATTGCCACAGGTAAGTTGCGAAAGTTCAAGGCAATATCATATACCTTAATGAGTTTTACTTTTGACTTCAACGGTCTTATGTATGACTCAAGAATGTCTCGAACCTATTCAAATGACCACTTTGCGATCAATTAAAACGAACAAAATCTGATTTTTCTTTTTACTCTCATTGTTGTTTTTTATTCTGCTATTAAAAGGCTTCGTTTTTCGAATATATTAAGCTCAAAATATTATTGAAGATTAAATATTGGCACTGTTACGTCAAATCTCTTGAAAAGATTTTTCAGGTCGATTTTTGATCATTTCTTCGACTTTCGTTTTCTTTCAGTTCTCTTGGGGTGAATCCATTCCCGAGGAATCTTCAGATATCCTGTTTTCGAACTAAAACAAGGGACCATGAATCAAAAAGTAACAAATGGTTTTGCATGTTCACATCGCTGCAAATGGCAGAGACCCTGATTTATTCCCTGTGGAAGGCTTGTTGTCTGCCAACTAATCGAAGATTTGTGGGGGAATCCTATACATCGCTGTCTTCAAAATGTGATTAGTTCGAGCATACTATACAATAAAGTTTTTATTGCGAGAATGTTTTCTCAATGGATCGGTTCATATATTTTTGTACACATTTTCAATATGTATTGCAATCTTTGTCTTCTCGTCAATTCTGGGTTTTTGGAGCACCATTCGAGGCGATGATCCATTCATTACAACTATGGGGGGGGAAGGGGGGAGGGGGAACCTGGGATAGAACCCATGAATCCGAGTATAGCTCGGTCGCGCGTTAACAAACTGCGCTAAAACCATTTTTCTTTTTTCTCTGGTCAATGTCAAAATGTTATTATTCTCCCTTTAAATGGTTAGGATCTTTTTGTTAGGCTTAGAATTTTATTTCTAAATGTAATGATTGTTTTCTCAAAAAGTGCAATTACAATCATTAGAAAATGCACATTGAGAGGCTTTATGTGCGTTTTGAGAGCACCGTCAAGCCCTTGAGAATCCAGGCTTGTTCGAACAATGAAGTCCACTTCAATTGTCTTCTCTTTCGGCCTGCTTTATTGCTTAGCTTGCTTCCATATATTATTCGTAGGGAGCATGCATGCATTGATCTTGTAAGAGCATTTAAGCCAGACTTGGACAAATTTTTGACTAAAATTCCCGATCAACCTTATATTCAAGGGTTAGCCAGATCAGCCAACTCTAATTCATTGGTCAATTAAGTGATATATATAAATAAAAGTTAAGTAAATTGAATGATTTTATCGCCTTAAACTGCTAGGAATTTCATTTTCAGTAGCGGTAAGGAAATCTGCAAAAGAAAAAAGAAAAATCTATTATGCCCTTACTTTTGGGTTGCTTTTGCCTTGTTAATGCCAATTTCAAAATAATTTACGAAATCATCAATGGGCCAGGAAGGCGAACTTTGTTTGCCACTAGGTTTGCACCTTAGCTCACAATATACAGCTTTGCAATGCTGTGGAAAAATCATATTAGAATATGAAAATGCTGAAAAAGATAGCGAATATTCATTCGTGCTTGTTTCGCCCCATTTATACTGTACTCTAAACTCTACTAATAAGGCAGCAAAATTCAAACGTAAAAGTGACACCGCTTTTTCAACCAACAATTGAACTTCTGTGTCAAGGCAAACTTAAAGTTTTGTCTTTTTATCGTTTCTAGCACTATACTTTGCTTTTTTGTAAAATGGCTTGGCTTCTTTCGGCACAACTGTAATTCACTCATGCCTCAAACCAAAATCTCGACACATCCCTTGTAAGTCAAAAGGAGGCGCTCAAGTGCAATGGGGCAAACAACGATCCCCGTGAGCATGTCCTATTAAAAAAACTTACATCATTTTGGTCCAAAATTCAGGCAAAATTCGTTTTCTTAGAATGTCCCTTCCTTTTGTATTTTATTTGCAGCTTTTGTCACACTTTTTGGGCCTTTCTTGCACCTTTTTCTGCACATTTAGGGCTCATTTTTTGCACCTTTTTGTCTCTAAAAGGCTTTGCTATTTTGCACATTTTGCCCGTCCCTATTCATAACATAGATTTTGCAAGAAAAGGTTCAGGTAATCAAACGTGCTCTTCATGTTAACTTATTGAAGAAGCAACCCTGAGAATCCACGGTTGTTGGTCTTCCTATTGTTATTTGAGGCCTCTCCATACCTACTGTAGCGAACGAAAATATTTTATATCTATCCTCTGTTTGCAAATATGAGAATAAGCCCAAGCAATTTGTTGAGCAGAATTTCTTCAGCCTAAGATGTTCTTTCCATTTATTCTCCAAGGCCTGTTTATCAGAAATATAAGCCACACCCCAAAGACTTTTGCTCTTTTTCATCATAATTCCAATCAATTTGATAGACAAATAAGTTCACAGTTTGAGCCCGAGCTGGATTGAAAAGCTAAATAATAAGATTACCTATGCAAGAAAAGGGACATCTGTCAGTCAGACATTCATTAAAAGTGATATACGAGAAAATAGTAGTGCTGAGGGAATCTACACTCGAGTCCGAATGCACTCGAGTCTCTTTTTCTATTTTGGAGGAATTGGCTGGACTCGAGTCTTTTAGAAAGGACTTGAGTCCGGACGTGTGAAAGAAAATCTTTAATTTTATCTTTAAATTTCGCAAGACGAGCCTTTGTGATTGACCTGACAGTAGTAAAAAACTCAGCGAGTCCGGCAAAAAGTCAAAAAAATCAGAGGACCCGTACAAGTCTGACTTTTTGCCTGACTCGCCCCACGACTAGAAAAGAGTCAAAAAAGCGTCTTATATGTTTCATAAACTCTTTATAAGCCGTATCATGTGTCATCATACCAATTCCTACAAAAATAAGGGCTGGTGTCAACCACTCCTTTCAGGGATACCTGATCCAGTATACTCCCTTTTCTTTTCATTTTAAGAGAATAAGAATTCTCTTCATGTTTTTTCTATCCTTGAATGAGTATAGCACATTCATGCTGCCTCTTAGACCAAAAGCTTTAAAACATTAGGCTTCGGCCAAAAATGACCCAAAATTGTCCTTCCCGTAACAGGCAATTTCACGTCTGGCAGTGTTGTGGGCTAATAACAATGAGTCTAAATTGAATCAACAAACAATGGTGGATTTCTGAGTGAGCGAAAGATAGTAGCTAGTGAAGTGTCTACAAGTATTGAAAACAAACAACTATTGGCATCATTAGTTTCCTGAAACAATCAAGCGCCGATTGATATAAGTGACTCCACACAGCACTACAACACATACAGACTCTGAATGCAGATTTCGTTGATTTTAAAAGTGTGATTTAGTGTGGATTAGTGCTGGATGGCCGTGTTAGACCGGTTGGGAAACAAGGCCTGTACAACCGAGAATGAAATAGTTGTTACGTTTCAATATTTGGGCATGCCTTTGCAAAATGTAATTTTCAAAAACATTGATTAAAATTTTGAGTTGTTTTTTAATGAACAGCCACGGAACTCGTCACCTACAATGAAATTGTGCCCCATGATGTCCTGATTTCAAAAAGTACCCTCGTAAGTCTAGGCATTTTTTTGGCAATATATGACCTGGGCTTCTCGCGACAGATCTGTGTTGCTTAACTGTGTTGCTTGCTTGCCCGCACTTTCAACCAATGACAGACTTTGTTTACAATTAGGTTATATTTGGTGACGTAAGGCTGTTGAACCCTAATTGGAAATTGCTACTATCATATAAGTCTGCTCATTTGTCATAGTCACATGAACTTGCGTCCACGCTTGATGAAGTTTGGTTACTGCTTCTTTTGGATCCAGAGCGGCAGAGGCGAATTTTAAACTGTCATACCTCTGAGTTAAGACTTGGACGTTACACAGAATGAGCATTTGCTCACTAATTTGGGAACTTTATTTTCATACCGGTTAACAACCAAGCCCTTAACTCCGAGGTAAAAGTTTTAAAAAGCCGGCCTATGACAAGGAGCACTGGTGCTGGAGAGGAAAGCTCTCAGAAACCTTGTTAGAAGACGTATCAGGAATGCGTTATTGAGTGCTTGAATATGAAAAAGGAATGGCACAAGTCGAGAGTTTTTTTGACCGTCGGAGGTCGCGTGGGGGAGTGTACCTAGAAGCCAGGGTGATCCAAAGATTAGCTCGTAAAAACCGCAAACGCGGGGATTGTTTGATAACCAGATCTACAGTTTGAGGTACAAGCAGCTAGATAACAAATTTAAAACCTCTGACATTCAACAGGCCCAAAAATGTAGCCAATTTGGAAATTGACTTCCTAAAACTGTTGAAATTGAGGGCCTTCCTCTCAATCTGGTCAACCTGAAGAAACTGTTAACAAATTATTTCAAGCTATTAATGCTTATGTTAAGCTTTCCGTCTATATCAGGTTCAAGTGTTCTTGGTGAGTAGGCTTCAATACATCAGAAAAGGAGAGGAAGACATGGCTAGTTACCCAAGCAAGGTGTTTTGTTTGACCCGTAACTTCAGTGCTATGCCATGCAGCTTAGAGCTTTGTTGGGACATCTCCACCCTAGTGCACCCTGGTTTCAAATATTAGAACATGCTTACGATTTGTGCCATTCATTGGCCATAGCAAGCTCTCTCTCAGTGGGAATGCGTCTGATCAGGAGATAATGCATAACTCTACAAAGCCTTGCTAGAAGACGTTCGAAATTCGTCTAAGCCTCCTCTCCAATACTGACGTTCTCCATGCCTCTAATCACACAATTATTCCTTTGTACCAAAAGTGGAAATCAAATGTCAACCAATCCGAAAGTAGCACGATCAAATGGCCTGGACATTGAACTTATCAATTACAATCAGAACAATGTACTGTCCCACTTCATCCTGGTTGTCCTGTATATTGAGCAAGAGGCTGCAGTTATAGATAAAAGTGAAAGCACCTACCAATAACATAATAACATTAATTGTCAAGTTTGAGCAAAAAGCAACCCTGGTTTAACGAAAGAAAAATCAGGGTTACTTTTTGAGGCCAGTTAACGGGTTTCCGACATTCCACCAGTAAATGCCATTGAAAATGTAAATTGGCAGCCCTAGTTGTAACCTCCCGTAATTGTTAATTTGATCCCCATCAGTTGTCCGTACCTAGGTTAGTGCTTCCATATTTTGGGTGTTTGCTCACATTATTTGGCACTTTTTCCGCGCCAACCATCTGGAAGCACTAAACTAGGAGGAAAGGTGTCCTATAAGGCTAGATTTAAAGGACAAACATAATAACAAAACTAATAGTTACTAACATCAAAGGAAACTAAAAACCACATTTTATCAGAAAAACAGCGTATTCAACAATTTAGAGAAATTGTGCAGGCTCAAAAATATCATTTGACAGGTTCTTCATTATTTAGAATACCTTCAACCCTGACAAGGCTCTCTTCAGGGGAATCATTCCAGCAATCTATGCACTTTGATCTATAGCCCTCTTGCACTGCAGGACATATGGTTTACGATCTGCAATTTAGAGGGTGCTTTGTGAGTCAGTCTCTACCAAAAAAAGGGACTCTTAAGCAAATTCATCTTTTTTGAATTATGATGTTGTAGCGGACCAATGTAGCAGGCCATGTTTGGTCCGACACCATTTTAAGTCAGGATGATGGTAGTTAACTGGACTGGTTTATTCATGAGAGTTCCTAGCTACATATTGACTTTCGAAATCGCCATCTAGCGGGTCAAGAGCGCAAAACAGCACATGGGGCTCAGTACATAAACTCCGTATTTTAGTACAATTCTTGATGATTTTCTTCGACTTTTCCGCCCCTTTGGCTAGCCAACCCTCCTTGATGGGCTCATTTGGGGGCAGCTCATTAGCTAGCCATTAATTCAATCTTAAATTGTGTTGTTCTTTTGGTTCGCGACTGTGGCCTGAACAAGCCATAAAAGGCCAAAAAGGCCATTGTACTTGAGCCTTCATCCATGCCGTTTTGTACTTGTCTTAAAATGGTCACCCATGGCAACCCAGCACCAAAGCTGGGGATCTAGCCATTTTAGCCAGCATGATCAGGCTGCTTGATGGATTGGGCAGGCTGAGTCAGAGAGCCAGCACGGGCAGCATGTTGTCGCCCGTGATCTGAGTCAGTTTAGTCATGTGAAGGCAGTGGGAAGTGGTTGATTGACTTTACTTTCAGCTGCCTACAGCATTCTTAACGTGATATGACCCAATGCTCGTGAATGACCATTAAAACTTAAAGAAACTCATACCTGCGCTCGAGCTTGGAATCCCATGGTATCAATTATCATTCAGGACAGGAAGCAAATTGTTAAAGTCAAGGGATCCCTTAGGGACATACGTACATGATGTCAAGTCAGGTGTTCCTCAGGGCTCCATCTTAGGGCCCCTTCTGTTTATAATATTCGTTGTCCCACTTCAAAAGCTTTGTATTACTGCCAGTCTCTCTTCTTATGCTAATGATACAAAGTTAGTTTCTGGTAGGAATGGCCAAGATTCCACTAGCCTTGCAAAGGACCTAGATAGTCCAGAGATAGCATTACAATGCTAACTCTGTACAAGTTGATTGTGTTCAGCCACATCTTGAATATTTGGACTCCAATGATTTCAGCAGGTTTGCACTAGGTCAAACAAGTCCAAAAATGTTTCACTAGGAACATCACAGGAAGGAGCAAGCTCTTGTATTCAGAGAGACTAAACTAGTTGGGACTGTACAGTGTTCAGGGAATGTAAAAAACGTATCTGATACTGGACGTCTTCAAAAACATCCACAAGCTTTGTCCCAACCCAGGATTTAGGGTCAAGTAGTGCCTGTAGAGGCTTATTATGCGTTTTGAGAGCACCTTCAAGCCCTCAAGAATGCGCCCACTTGTCCCCAGTGGCCAACACTTGTCTAGCTGAGACGTTATGCCCAAAAACAATCAACTCTGACACTTCCAATGAGCATTTTGTGGGCTCAGAGACCATCCCAGCATCTTGGAGAGCTTGAAAAACTTTTCTGAGAAGTTCTTAATGTTTGGGTGGGGACAAGATGACTATCCAAGTACACAAATAAGAAAGGCAATCTATCCAGTATGCCATCCTTTACACCTTGAAAAGATAGTAGCTATTCACAAAAAGCTATAAAGGCCAAATAATGTGATTACCACTATCATTGGCATGTTCTCCCTGGCCATTGGATTGGATTTTAATTCTTCTGATCATTTACCTTGCAATGTGGAGCCACTTGTCAAATCTTGACTGTCTATGCATTTAGGTTGTCTAATAGAGAAGTGTAAAGCTTTGTGATTGCATACTAGTGCGCCCTCTGGTTCTACCATGAAGGAAGTGTCACTAAACTTCTCATGATGTCAAGATGTTGGCACCAATTTTTTTTTCGGATTTATTGCACAGTTTTGTCACTTGCCATGTTATGCAAATGGATATTGGACTGAAATGGTCTAAAATGATTGTCCAATGAAGTCCTACAATGACAAACAATTTTGTCAATGAAGATTTGGAAGCACTGGATGTGCTAGAATCATGGTAATTTTTGCCACGATTGTGGCGCAGCCTGTCGAGCCCACCCAGCTGAACCCCGAGCCGGATTCTTTACACGGCCATGGGACATTCTTTCAACAACCATGACCATGGGCAAAAGTGTCTTGCCACCGGCCAGATTTAGCCCGGAATCAGTCTGAATTTGGCTGTTTCACACATTTCCCATCTAATAGCCCTGATTCCTTAGAGTAGAACCTGCCGCTTAATAGTAGCAAATATGTAGCAGCTGGGTCGCGATGCTAGCCGAAGGCTCTTTTATCGAGGGAGTGGAAGGAACTCCAGGAACTAGCTTACTTCAGCCAAAAAGGAGAAGGAGACGAGGACCAAGAGGAAGAGTGGTGGCCTTGACTTAACGCCCGTGTCAAGTTGTCAGGAGCCCCCTGGCTTCTGGCTGAACGCTACAGGCCTGGTTGGCGGGCTGGCCTTTGTGTTCCTAGTCGGGGTTCGGCAGGGGCCACCAGATTAGAAGCCGGGCTTCCTCGCTGGGCTGCTGCTTTCGGTCGTGATAGATCGGGTACTGTGGTTTGATTTGGAGGCTGGCTTGATGGTGTGGGTTGACCCTTCCCGTATGCCTGCCAGTCGATCCAAAAAGCGACGCTGATCTCTCGTCGTCAGCGAGTGCGCGAGCCAAGACGGCTGAGCCTGCTCCCTTAGTCATGGAGTAGTGCACAAGACACCTATCCCACCTGCGCCCTCTCTGGGCCTTGTTTGAGAATTGACGTCGAGACCGAATGCCTCGTACCAGATGTAGGCTGGGATCATTTTTTCTTGTGCTCAATAGATGGCACTTATTATCCTTCTGACGAGTAAAGAGGGGGCGCTTTATATCTATGGTGGGAAGGAGCGGGCGGGCGCGGATGGGCGCGGGTGAGCGTCTGAGATCATTCAGAGCGAGTGAGAGACGGGCCTGGGTTGAGTCCTCTGCAAGAGTAGAAGAGCCGCCGGCCGACCCGTCGTTGAGTCTTTGAGTCTTTGAGTCTTTGAGTCTTTGAGCCAGGAGAAAAAGGAGAAGAACAAGAAGGAAGAAGACGGAAGAGGGACACACGCACCTGGTCACAAATCCGCCTATTCCCGCTAATCCATGGACTCCAAGATCAGGCCCCCGCATCCCCGGCTCTTGTGAATGGGCGGGTCATCACGGGTTGGCCCCACCAAACCGTTATCGAGGATAGGGTCGGAAGCTTCTAGGCCCGCCGCCGAGCCGGTCCGCGCCCTTCTATCTTCCTATCCTCCTGTCCTTTCATCCCATCTTCTCGGCCATTGATGAGACATCTCACAGAGTCGCGCCTCAGCCCGCCCCAACTATCGTCTCGGCCGTCACCACGCCTTAACCTGAGTTGAGGCGGCCACATCTATTCGATTCGGGGCGTGTCGTGTCCATTCCGGTCTGTCGAATCCAAGTGATACCACCCCCGGGTGCCCAGGGCCAGTTAGCCAGCCAACCCAGTCCTTTGGACCCAGCCTAATAAGTGGTGGGTCAGTCAGTGAATGCGACGTGCTGGACAAGAGGGATTGTGAGTGATTGTCCGCGTCAAAATGGAAGGCTTCTTGGCCCAAATGAGCACGAGCGACACCAAGCGCAAGGTGTCCCTCGGACAAGAGATGATCACCTTCTTGGGTCAGGCCGAACCCGGCGATGTGACCCACAGTCCCGAGTTGGGGGCCGTGATCGATGCCCTCGTACCCTGGGTCCAATCTTCGAATTACAAGGCAAGTCTTGTAGCCGCCCGGCCCCCTGGATATTAGTCCTTCGTCTTGACCTCCCGCCCCGAAAAGCAGGTGGTCGAATGGGCGGCTGATGTGAAGTTGTTCAGATGAAATCATGGTTTGAAACCCGACCCGGACACTTGACTGTCGTTGGCCATTGGGTCTCCACCCTGTCGTTCCTAATCAAGGTGGCGCTGTCTGATGGGATGGAATGGGCCAGCCAAATGACCCGCTATTTTGCCATCCAGCCAGAACATTAGACTGGCTAACGGATTCAGCGGGACCATCCGTGAGCCTCCAGCTATGTAGTCTGCCATGGCATTTTATTGAGAATGGCCCGCCCATCTGCTTAGCCTACGGGGATCGAATCCGCCACCTGATAATTCTGTAATCTAGAATTGGTTATTGCATTTCCTTGAATTGGCCAACTCAAAGATTTATTGCCATGTCATTGTGTCAAAAAGTGAGGTCACTGTACGATGTGAGGGTTGTGTGAAGCGATATCAACTTGGATTGCCACTCCGATCGAACGTCAGTCCTCTGACGCATAGGGCAGTCACCCGTCGGGTTCGTGGCCTTTTCGTGGCCGGAATCGAAAGACTCGTTACAGGTTCGGTTTTGGAACGTTGGGTTGAACTTTTCTGATCTTCTTTTTAGGTCTGCCAAAATGGTTTGGATATTGTTGGGCTTTTGGTCGAACGCATGGGTCACTCTTTCCGATCTTACCTCGGGACTGTATTGGTTCCTACGCTGGATCGCTTGGGCGATGCCAGAGAGAGTGTGCGAGAAAAAGCCCACAATGGCTTGAAATTATTTATGCGGGAAGTAGTGGATCCTCAAACCCTGTTTGACAAACTCTCAACAGGTTTCACGCATAAGAATGCCAAGGTCCGGGAAGAGGTTCTATTTCTGGTTCAAGATACCCTGAACGAGTGAGTAAATTTAGGGTTTTAAGAAACGCAATATCGGGTCAGGCTACTAAACATGGGATGTGTCTGCGTGTTTCGTATTTTTTTTTGGGGGGGGGGGAACTAATTACCTTTTACGTGTCTTTCTCTGCAAAATCCTCTTTGAATCCGAATATAATGAGCATTCTGTTTCTGTAACTACATAAGCGATTGATTCCGGCGTTGAAAATGTTCGGTACTGAAGCCGAGAACTTTCGTAGTTTTGCATTTCCCATGGAAATCTTGATTTTTCATTGCATTTTTGGTACTGGAATGTGCAAAATGAGCCCGAATCCTTGTTAAAAACTTGTTTTGTGGAATAGTTGGTAAAGAGAGAGAGAAAAATAATTCATGTGCTAATATGCTGATGACAAGGTATGTCGCCACAAATTGCTCATCATATTACCTGCCATTTATTTCCACTCATGCACCCAAGTTAGGCCTAATCGTGGAATGCATTAAAGAGTTCAAGATTGAACTTTAACAGGGAACCAAAATTCTGTCTAAATAGCTAATCTAAGTTTGTTGAATTGAATGAGCCGCCAATGCAATGTTCTCTTTTTGTTTCTGTTTCTTTTAGACATGGAGCACATAGTTTGGTTATCTCGAAAATGATGCACCAAATTGTTAATTTGGCATCAGATCCTGCAGCCCCGGTGCGTGATGCGGCCATGACAACGCTGGTCGAAATTTATAGGCACGTGGGAGAAAGGGTTCAATCCGATCTGGAAAGGAAATTCCAATTGCCACAAGCCAAGTAAGTCGCATCATGCTTATATTCAAATTGTCCCCTGACGAAAGTGAGGAACCTTTTTCTCAATTCGCTTCCCCCCGTTTGGGAAGCTCAATCCAAGCAGTAATTGCTAAGCCTTTTTACGAAGCGGAGAAATATTTGTTTTTGTTTTAAAGACTGCCTTGCCACTACCAGGGAAGTAATCCTCTACATAAAGTAAAAGGTTAACTTTCGGCCCCTGGATTTGACTCCAGGGATCTTGAAGAGACAATTCTTGCCTTGTTTTCGCTCCCTATTATTTAGCTCGGCTACAATGGCTTGTGTTTAGATTGTTTACGATGTTGTAATTGATTCGTTATCTCAAGCTGCGGATGCGGATTTTTATAAATATTTGGATTTGGGTAACAATGTTTTTCCTGTGAGATTCCAATTTCATAGGTTGGGCCCCTTTTTAGATTGGCTGTGTTGTTATCAAAGTTTGACGAATTGAGAAAATCTGGCGAGGTCGTGGAATCACCTCCGTTGCCTGACAATCAGAGGGGAAAAGACGAAACTGATCTGGTTCAGGTATGTCTACGCTTGTCATCGAATAACATATGTAGCGATTTTTGACTCTACTAAACCCCATTTTAGAGCAAGAGCCTAACATCAAAGGCCCGTTCAAGCAGTGTTCCTGCTGGCGTGAGAAGACCAGGTTCGTTTGCTGTGCCTAAAGCTCCAACAGCAGGTACGTCATTGTTCTCGATTTGGAATTGCCTTTTCTTATATGCATAATACACTGACCATCGCATGGTGTTTCGTTGAATGTTTTTAGATACTAACTCAAATGTGATGACTACATCTTCTTGCATTCGTCGGAACTCCTCCATGAGAGGTGCCACAGCACCGTCTTCTATGGGTAATACTTATTGAAAATACTTCAAAGAAAGCAGTGAAAGCATTGATAAAAAACGATTGCTGAATCTTGATCAGCAATCGCATTGAAATTCTTAAAAAGTGTTTTAGTTGAAGCTAGAAATGAAAATCATCTTGAGGACCATTATCAATTGGTGAAGTGAGAAATGTCTTGAAGAAAAAGAATCTAAATGAATTCAAGATTCAAGTAAAAGAATGCTGTGCAGGTCTGAGCAAAGCTACCATAATTCTTAGCTCGTCAATAGGATGTTTGCATATAGGTCGCTCATTTTCCTCCATCTGCTTAGCCATCAATCCCATCCCCGTTAGTTGCGTTTGTTGACTTGATCACGTATTTTTTAGGTGCTGGTGGATTGGATGAAGACAGTTTCACGAAATCTTTTGAAGAGGTGAAACATGTGAATATATTCTCAGGTCGAGCTCTTTCAGAGGAAATTGCCAAGATCAAAGAGACCCTTTCCAAGTCATCGAATGATTGGAAATCTCGTGTTGATGCTCTCCAAATGGTGAGATCACTGATGTTGGCAGGTGCATTAAATTTCGACGAGATGCATAACTCATTAAGAACTTTGGATGTGCCTTTCCAAGTCAGTATCAAGGATTTGCGATCACAGGTAAATTCTTAATTATTCTCAAGACGTCAGCAAAACGTTCTCATATGGGTTGTATGCGTTGTCATTACAGGTTGTAAGAGAGGCTTGTATAACTGTTGCCTACCTTTCCCAACAAATGGGTCATAAGGTAGACCGTTTGTTGGAGATTCTGTTTCAAAATATCATAAACCTCATTCCGAATTCTGCCAAAGTGATGTCCTCCTCTGGGATTATTTGTATTCGGTTCATCATTCAGAATACGTTTTCTTCGAGATTTGTTCCAATCATCACTTGCAATGTGACCTCCAAATCTCGTGATATTCGAAGACATTGTTGTGAATTCTTGGATCTAATCCTGCATTCTTGGCCCACGCAAAGCTTAGAGAAGCATGCACATCTCATTCAAGAAGCCATTAAAAAAGGAATTGCCGATGCAGATCCAGAGGCCAGGCAATTTGCGAGAAAGTAAGTAATCATATGATTCTATTATGTCTGTAAAAGATTCTGAAGAGTCTTAATTAAGACTCAGGATGACCCAATGGTGTTCTGGCTTCTTGCCTCACTAAGTTTTGTTTCATCCAACAGGGCGTACTGGGGATTTGCAGATCATTTCAAAGACCAAGCCGATCAGCTTTTGACAACCTTGGACTTTTCGTATCGAAGACTATTGCAAGCTGGAGACATCTCCAACTCCTCGTCAAGTAACTCCTTGAACATGGCTGGAAAAGCAACATCTACCATACCCCGATCTAGGCAGACATCGGTAGCGAATTCGAGAGAAAACATTTCCGAATCAACCGATGGAAGACGAGCAAACACACTGACGAGAAAGTCCAGTGGAATTCCTCAATATGCATTGACGTCGCCCATCAAAATAGGTAAGCGAAAAAAAAAACAACCCGAGTGCTTTCGGTCAGCTGGTTTGATTTGGCGTGTCATCTCTTTTATTTTATTTGAACTAACAAGTGACCAGGATGGCCTGTTGTCAGAAAAGCCTGTGGTTGAGCACTGACAGACGTTTCTGCCTTCTCCATCACTGGTTTTTTTCTGATGGAACAGGGTGTCGTTGTTTGCGTGGCTTAATAACTTGTGTTTTCTAGCGAGTACTCCACCCATGTTCTCTCAAGAGTCCAGTCCAAGTTTGAGATCGACCCCTATGACTGCCAGATCCAATAGTGCCATTGACGCCTCCGCTGTTCGTCGAGCCAATGTTCGGGCTCAATATGCACAAAGGAGTAGGATGGGAGCGATGTCTGGTACCTTGGGATGTAAGTTGTCGTGCATCACTGTAGCCCTTCCCATCTTGAATTAGAAGACACGTAATGTCGAGTGGTAGCGTAAAACTTCTTCATTCTTTGGACGTTGCTTTTTTCGCTCACTAAGCTTATTTGTTCACTGTGACCTTGGGAATCCTGCACTATTTAGGTGATTGTTTTTTCTGCCATTAAGGTACATTTTCCATTTCTTACCAAATCTTTTGCAAACCATCTTTCCATTTATGCCAGCGTTTTAAACATCTGAAAGCCAAACATTTCCCAACCCTTAGCTCGATCCCGAAGAAGCTCTATGGAAAAGACCCATAATACCCCAGGAGGATTTAATTCACCGGACGTGACAAACGGCACATTTTCTCGGAACGGAAGAAATCGCTCTCGCATTGGAATCGTTCACTCGCAACCGGGCTCAAGATCGACCTCTCCATCATCACTACGAGCGTACCAGACTTATTTTGACTCGCCTCCAGCTCGAGTAGTGGTAAGTTGATAAGAAATATACTCCGTGCTGAAACATTAACAGTTTAAACCAAGCACGAGTTAGAGTTAGAAAGCTCAGTTAGTTTATTTTATTTTAAAAACGAAAACTCAATTCAGTTTTGGACTTATATTTTCAAATGGTGTAGATTTTGATTGTGTGATTCATCACGTAACTAACTATTAGCGTTCTTTAGCTCATAGTGTACTATCATTTCCAACTTCCATTGTTCTTTCTTCTTCGCCTTTTTAGCCTGACAAACGTCGCTCTTCCAATGGAATCCCGGGGAGCTCCACCTCTTCTCGGGAGCCAAGTCCTGGCCGAGGAGTTTCCTCTATCAAGAAAAGAACCGTTGGGAAAAGTGAGAGGTTTTCTCCTGGACCGCCTTCAGTAACCAAAAGCCGCCCACCTAAACAACCACTTATGACCGAAAACATACTTCGCCAGTCTAGAGAAGCTGAAACTGCCCTGGCATATGCATTGGTAAATATAAGGAAGAGGAAATCACAATGTAATGTAGAAATAGCCAGAGTACACAAGTCGAACACTCGTCGACAATTCACAAAATACTCGGGTTCATGTTTCCATTCCCGGGCTTGCCAAGTCCAAGCAGCTTGTGGTGTTAATGATTTGCATCTGTTGTCACGGCTTTTAACGGCTTACACAGGCGAGAGTGAGTTAGTGATTAGTTCCCGTATGCGGACTAGTGATTTTCCTTCTTGAAGATCGTCTCAGTTCAGAGCACAGACGGCTTCCAGGTTTTCAAGGAATAAAAAAATCCTGGCTGGCAAACATTCCAGTTCTGGTGCTACATGAAGACTAACTCTTTGACATTTTTCAACATTTTGAAACCCTTCCGTGAAAAACACGGCTAGTGTCAGTGTTACAGAATTATTTTTTTCACTCCTCAATATTAATTTGTTTTTTAAAAGTACACTACGTACACCTTAGTCTTGCATTCTAAATTGTACTGGTAAAAATTGTTATCTTCTGGAGCACACTAGCATGAAAATGGAAACGAATATTTGGATTGAAAAACGAAATTGATCAACGTTATTCCGAAAAAGAGCAAGGATAAGTGAAAGCCGTTGAGATTTTGTATGGGTTTTTAAACGATTGGTTTTTTGTTTTGGCAGAACTCACAAGCCGAAAGAAGAAAACCCGCGGCAAGCTTTCCATTCGAAGACGCATCAGATGAAAGTGAGGTGTCGAGTGTGAGTTCCATAGGCCAGAGTGGGCATTCGCCAATGAAACCAAGACACATCCAGTCCACGAATTCCTTGAAAGGATCCAACTATTCACGGCCTTTGGCCAATAACAACTCCAGAGCGAACACGCACTTGGATCCTGTAAATGATTCCGAAAATCTGAATCCCGAAGACGTTCACAAGAATTTGCGTTTTACCGCCAGTGCCATACAAAACTATTCCTTTGATTCTCCCGGAGATTTATCTGATGGATCAAAATTCAATCTCGTTAATAATGCGGCCCCTACGTTGGAAGAGAAGATGAGGATGCTCGATTCCCGAGTGAGTAGTGTTGAAGAATCGCAGAGTGGCAATTCAATTATATCTACAGGTAAGAACTACTTTCAAATCTTAGTTTTATTTGCTAGAAAAATCATCAAGTTTCTTTCCGAAATTAGATCCAACTAGGGCTAACCTAGAAATGGAAGATATAATGGAAATTCTTCAAAGTGTCAAATCGGGAACTAAAGCAGCTGAGCGGAGAACGTGCATGACTCACTTGATTCGCCTCACCCGGGAAGGAACTGTCAAACAAATCCAAGATAACTTCCGCACAATTCTGCGGCTTCTCCTGGAGAACCTATTAGATGACGTGGGAGCGACAAGAGCTCTTGTTTATGGCGTTTTGACAGAGATGCTCAAACACGAAGCATTGTCCCAAAGCTTTCAAGCCTTCACCGAACTAATCATATTGAAAGTCTTGGAAGCTCATCGGGATCAAGAAAAAGATGTAAGTTTCTAAGTTAAAATGAACATTGTATGCTCCTTTCCGTTAAGCTAGCCCAACAAGATGGGGAAAAAGCACAGTCTGAAGCGTTTTATTTTATTTTCGGTTTCCTGTCACTTCATCAGTTTTGATGTCACAAATGCCTCATTGAATAAGAAAGAGTACATATAAATCTTCTCGGTTTTTATTGGGCAAAAACCAAGCATTTGCGATAAAATATGCTCAAGTTTTGAAAAGATGTTCAATACGTGAGACCATGGCGATCAAAAAAACCATTCAAAACATCGATAATACAAATTGAAATCATTGGTTGTGGATGTCTTCACAGACATAAAGAAGTACGAGGAGTTGGGACCTTGGATACCCAAATTTCTCAAGCAACGGCTCATGGGATCCTAAATAATCACGGACCCTGGGCTAAAGGGGATGCCCAAAAGCAATCATCTCCTTTGGTTTTTTTTCCTCCTCCGTACGAATGTATCAATCTACAACACATCAATCTCTTTAAAAAAAATGTGTGCTTGTCAGTTTGTTTTCATTGACCAACACCTTTGTTTGGTCGTCTTCCGTAATAGTGGGGTCAACTTAGAAAGCAAAACAGGCTGTTTGTTTTAGTTTGAGGTGCTAAGATTTGGGCTGAATTGCTTGTGTGTATACAAAATAGAAATTTTATGGCATTTTTTTTCCAAATTCCAATAAGAAGATTCAGATGTAAGAACAGTTCGATTGTGTTCCCCATAAAGTTATTATTGTTGCATATTTTCAAAGATGATAAACTATTTTTGGGGAGATACTTACATAATTGTGCCCCTGGGACAGTGCCTGACACCTTGGACAAAAAAGTAACCAATCTTGAACTGTTGAGTAACCTCTACCGACTTGGAAAATCATTTTAGGTTGAGAGAGCTGCAGAGGGATGTGCAGCAGCCATGGCTTTTATTCTTCCATCTGACATTGTGATAAGGGTTCTAAACCCTATCATCAAGACCGGAGACTTCCCTGTTAATCAAGCTGCCGTCAAAATGCTTACGAAAGTAGCTGATCATCAAAAAAGTTACGATTCTATTGTGGCCAATCTGTCGGATATCATGCCAGGGCTATTAAAGGTAAGAAAAAGAGGACAGCCCTTAAACCGATTTTTTTTACCTTATACATAAATGCAAGTTAAGCAGCACGTAAAAGATCTAAACCACTGACCAATGGTCAGGTCCTCGGGTTGTATGCGCAACCAAAAAATACCAACTGCCTTGCACGACTTTCTTGCCATGGGACATCTACTGTGTGTTAGGCTGATCGTTAATCGTAATGTGATTGTCTTACCGCAAAGACCCTCCCAGCGTTTACTGTCGTACCACATCTCTTGAAAATTTGTAATGATTAGCGCATTTCCTAGCATGAGAGTGGTCTCTGGTTCGATTCTCCTCTCAAACAAGCTATTAGACCCTAACCACATTCATAGACCCAGAACCAACCTGCTACGTACTATGACACTGCCTATCGGAACTATTATTGACGGATGATGCAATCAATGGCTGGCTTCACTGGCTTCGCTGGCCAGCCAAGGTTCACCCCTCCGACCTAAACACTCCAAGTACCAGAAAAGAAGAACAAAAAAACCACTTATTTGATCAATTTACGCGGGTGATCCACTCGTCTGAATCTCACGTGACCGAGACTCTGGGGACGTTTAGGCAAGCTCTGGCAGGTTCGTTTGTTTGCTGGTACCAGGGTCAGTGATGCAATTTTGGGGCTTCAAACACGTTTTTGAGAAGCTGACCCTTCGTTCACATTGCTATATGAGGAAAGGTCATCTTCCTTAAAACCAGTTTGAAACGCCAATTTTGCATCACTGGCATTGGCAGGCAAGTTTGTTTGCTGGTACCAGTCCTTGCCTAAATGTCCGAATTCCTGATGGTTGTTCACCTTTTCATCTCATAGACTTGCTAATAATGCAGTTTTCTCCGTCTTTTTAGGCTTATGATAACGTGGAATCCAGTGTGAGAAAGGCTGCCGTTTTCTGCATGGTGTCCTTGCACCAACGCGTTGGTGACGAGCTCCAACCCCACTTGGAATGTCTCAATGGAAGCAAGCTCAAATTGTTAAATTTGTACATTAAAAGAGCTCAGTCACAAAAAGAACAGTCAATGCCAAGTAGTCCAAGACTTCAAACGCCGATGTGATGTCATTTCCTCTTCTTCACTTCCAATAAAAGCTTCACTACTTCGAGTTGCCATTCATCTAACACCATTTGTGAGCAAATACATGTCTCAACTATAAACGGAACACCATCACATTCCAGTTTCCGACAGTTTTCAAGATATTTTCTCACATAACACATTGAATATAATAAAACATCAAAGAGAAACAATGATATATCAATTAGTACATAAAACCTTATTACTCGCGGTCGGGAGCCTGGGGGGGGGCGGGTCTGAGGCTTGGAGATGGTCGTTTATTGGTTGGCTTTTGTGTGATGCAATAAGGTTGAAGATTTGAAGACCTGATGTAATTTTCAAAACCTCTGAATAAAAGCCGGAAATCAAGACGGAAGTCATTTCAAAAACAGATCGGTTATCTAATCTCTATTTTCTTGCACCCAACTCTGCTGAAAAAGCTGAGGAAATTCAGTAAGCGATATACCCTCCACACATTGTTCTCTTTCTTGCATTGAGTTTATGGGATTATGTACTTTTTTCTTAATGCATCTTGTTTCTTGCCTCGCAGTGGTGGGTTAATGCCGAAAGTTTTTCCTTTACTGTTTAAAATACACACAATGTAACTATCGAAATTGAACTGGATTTCGATTGATTATGTTCGCCTTTCTAGTCAGACTCAATGCGCCCATTTTGACAAACACTAGGGCAATATGTCTTGGTTGTCGGCCACTCTTTCGAATGTAAATTGGACGTTGTCGATCCATAATGCACTGGATTGATATCCTGAGGATGAAAAAAAATACTGATGTAATCATTCCATTCTTTTTTTTTTTCTTCCAAAATTGGCATTTCTCGACCCAAGCATCCATCCCCCTTTAAATTTGCCTGTGGTTCATGCTTTGACCCATATCAAGTTTGACAATTGCTCCGAATTGCCAAACCTTGTGTTCATAAAATAATCTCCCTTTTGCTGGTGGGGGAAATCTGATCTGCGTCATATCGAAATGTCTTGCTTGAATCTTACCAATTGTGTATTTTGTGTCCATAACCATCTAGCTTAAGTAGGAAAAAAGGAAACATGCCTGCTGCTTGACCACTTTATCTTGATCCTTGACTCTTGTTTTCAGCAAGAATAGAATTGGGGAGTATGCCACATTAATAATCCCCAAGGCTTGGAGAACTTTTGGAAATCCGATTCGTTGGGCCAGGTGGGCCCCAAACAATGGTCCGAGGCTGTATGCCAAGCTAACCGAGGTCTGGGCCAGGGCATACACTGATCCATAATCACTTCCGTGGTTTATGTCCGCTAATTGGGCCAACAATGGCATTAGAGACGAATCCACTATCCCAATGCCCAGGCCCAAAAAATAATGGGGAAAAATAAGATCCCACATGACTGTGGCCAGTGTGATCTAAATTAGGAAAGGATGAGATGAATGAAGAAATCGATTCGTTGCATCAACTCTTAATGTCAATCTTGTTGATATTTACCATAATGGCTGAGAAACCGACGCAAATCATGGCTGCCATGGCTATCGACCATCTTCCATAATGAAGAGCAATGGGGCCAAAAAAGTTTGCTCCGACGAAATAACCAATGCTATCAGGTAAAAACACAACCCCGAGTTGCCAAGTCTACGAACAAAGAGGTTACTTGTACTGTCAATATAAGCCCTAATAATACAAATCACCGGGACAGTATTGACGAAACAGCAATTCTGAGGTCAGTTGCTTTTTCAAAATAGGAATATCATTTCCCTTGCCATCAAATAATGGCTTAATTGCAAAAACCAAGACCCAACAGATTCTTCATCTCGTAACAATTTTTTTGTTTCTTGTTTACATTTTGGTTTCAATTCATTTTTTTTTCTTTCAGGAATATCTTCATCCTTCTTTTTCAAACATCTTGATTTGTTTCCAAAAAATGAAACAATGTTGTCCAAAATTCAAAAGACTGGGAAACGGGTTATTGGAACTGTAAAGCTGTCTGTTGCAACCATAGATACATATATGACGTTATCTATGGTTTCAACCGTGCTTCCCATTGGGAAATATTAAACAATAAATGGAAAAAGAGCAATCAAAATTTGATCGTCTTGTGAATGTCTTTTGCTTGTTTTCCAATTTCGTTCCAGATACCGTGTGCAGTAGTCAATCAAATTCAAATTCTTGTGGCCCTTTGGGGTGTCAACAAGACAAAGTCCGCTATACCGTGAAGCGAAATGTTTTACCGGTGGATTGAACTTGTTCATCAGCCAAATTGGTAGGCACGGTTCCAACATTGCCATAACTGAAGTGGATAGCCAAATTGCCACGGTAGATATGATGATGTGATGATCCCGCAACAGAGCAATGGAAAACATACACCTCTCTTGATGAAGTTCAGGATCCATGGTTGTAGTTTTGAACGTTGTATACTCCCTGTCCATGGGAAGTGAACCAATGAATTTGAGATTCAACAGGAATAATACGCCGGTGATTAGAGAGGTGATTATGAATGGCATGGTCTTGCCACAAGCGCTATAGGCGAACCCTCCAAAAGGATAACCGATAATGACCCCCAGCGCGATCCCACCCATAAGATGACCCATCACTTTGGATCTCAAAGATTCTTCAGGATATATTTTGGCCATTAATCCCATTCCGGCCACGGTTATGCAAGCTGAACCAATGCCTTGAATACTCCTGGCCAAAAGAAGTGAGGGATATTTCGAGAGGCCGGCAAAGACTGAAAAACGAAAAATGTGAAAATATGTCGTGCTCAACGAATTGATCGAACCAACCCTCTCTTGCTCGGGATGAATCTTCTCCCACATCAAAAATAGAAAACGGACCCAAAAAAGAATGGTTGATAGAATTTGTTTTTTTTTTATCTTTAGCTAGTTGAACAAAGTAAGTTAGTAGAGCGGTTGTTGTTTGTTCAATGAAGAGGCAACTGATCTGAATTTACTGTACATGTTTATCAATCACCCTGACAAATGTTTCAATGTCAAAGTGGTAAAAGATATTACAGGCATGAAGGACGAATTCTTCCCCTGCCCCGCCACCTGAGATACAGTACTGTATCTATATGGATGCTTGCTTGAATGTGACAAGTCAAAACGGCGACAATCAAAAAAAAAACAAAGAAAATAGGGTTACTTCCCGTAGAAAGATGCAACAGTGTCACTTTTCAAAGTTTCAAAGTAACCTTTCCGAAGCCTCTCTTATAAAAAAGTTGTCCCCAATTTCGCATGAGTGAATAGCTAAAAATCTCTGTACTGATTGATCATATACACTTACGAATGGAAGAAAGGAAGAGGATCCCTGAGCCGGCAACCAACGGCTGTTGATACCCATATTTTGAGGAAATGAAGCCAACCAACGGGTTTGCCAGAAGTTGCACAATGGCTTTGGAAGCGAAAAGGGTGCCAACTCTTCCATTTTCTTTGAGCAATTCGTGATCACGTTGGTTGGTCTCTCCGTTTGCTGCATGCAAATCAGTCCCTCGATGGACCCCGCCGTGGCCTTGCGATTTTTGAAATGCCAAAACTAAAAGACTTGCATTTGGATGGGGCACTAAAAAGGGCGGACCCCCTGGGTACTGTAAATACATTTGAGTGATTCGAGGACTCGTCGTCTTGGTGTGATTTTCAATGCTCAATTGGCGGTCTACTTTGAAGGGATGTTCGAGCTCATGTAGATAATCTGGCATGAATGGAACTGAAAAAGATGACACAAATTGGACCGGGAAGCGTCAAAAGTGAAACCTAATACGTTATACGCACGTTGGAGACCATGGTGGCATGTTATTTTTGCTTACCGATGACAGTCAGAATTACGTTGTCCATGACTAAGGTGCTGTAGACCAAACACACAATGAGGGTCCTGGATTGTTCCATTGCCCTATTTCTGACAAGTGAGCTTCGAGAGAGAAGACCTGCCTCTTTTGAAGAAGCCCCCATCCGTGCTCAAGGGACACACGAACACCAAGTAGATCAATGTAGGTCAACTCGAACGTTGCAAATAAGTTATGTTTTTTTGAATGCATAAAAACGCTTAGAAACCCATCAAATGGGCCAAACGACCAAAAAATGGATACCATCATAAATAATATCATGGCGGATATTACACAATTTATAAATAGTGCCCAATGAGATCAATCTCTCGCAATTAATCATTTAATTGCGTTATTGATAAACATAAAGGTTTCGAAATGCTAACCCAAAAGTGCCTAACTGAAAAACTAGATGCAATTTCTAGACCTTTTCCCATACCACTATTTTTAGCTCTTAATCATATGTCGTGTTGAAATACACTATTAATACATTGTTTCCGAGTAAATCAAAATCATGTCTTACAAACGATGCACGAACATTTCTGTTGACAAACTCTAATTTATTGATTTGGCTGTCAAATAAAAAGCAAGGCAAATCCGAGGGACAGGCAGTTTTTCTGAAAGACATTGACATCCTCCAATTGACCGACCCTTTATTGGCTAAGGGTCGAGAAGTGGGCTGCATTTTCGAGATATAAAAGCATCAACGGGTTCAAAACCTTCGAGGATGGTCTTGCCATGGAAACTCAAGTTCAGCAACGCGTAAGTGAAGACACGAAAGGGCCAGTAAAAATCGAATTGCAATTTTGCCTTTAGGAGCTCATGTATTTGAAAAAGATGTATAGATTCATGTGAAATTTGTTGTAGAAAAATGTCAACATAAATTCAAGAATTTCTCTCGTAACTTGACCACCGCCATGACAAACGCGAGATGAGACGAGAGGACCGTATCCAAGAATCCAGCTATGGAATGAAAAAAAAATAGTAGGAACGAAATGTGAAGTGCATGGCTGGGAATTGAAATTGGTGACCTTCTTAAAAGTAGGCTGTTTAAAGCAATGGCGGGAACGGGTGGTGATTTAAAGGTAATTTCATTGATCGAGGTCGAATAGCGATGAGCCGTCGTCTTCAAAAAATTGGTTGAGGGAGAATAACAATGTCTTTATCGGCAAGGAAGGACATTTGGACTTTTAGCAGTCAGGCTTTTTGATCAGCTTCCGGTACTCACTCGTGTCTTTTGTACAGCCAGTCATTGATGTAAAAGGTTACATCTCAGAGTATAGAATTAGATAGGTCAAGGATATTCCCTACGCAGCTTCAACACACTCGAACAAAAAGTGAGAGACTTGCAACGTTTGGTAAGATCTTCTTTTAGGAACGCATTAATTTGGATTCCCAATCCGGTATCTTCTAAAGATATTACATTACTGTTCGTTTAAAAATTGGTGCATTTTTTATTGGCTTGGAGTCCTTTTTGAAACTAGACAGAAAACTTGGTTCAAGTTTTAGATCATTAGATCAACTTCATGAGATTGGGATTTAAAGCAATGTTCTCAATTTTTTTTTTTGGTTGGGGTGCTAGGGTCGGAGGGTGCACCTCGCCCGGCCAGCGAAGCCAGCCATCGCATCATCCAAGTCCAAATTCCGATAGGCAGTTTCAAGTCCGGTATCAGATTGGTTCTTCGTCTGTGGGTGTGGTTAGCGTCTAAAAGTTTCCTTGAGAAAGTTCGGGGAGGAGAATCGAACCGGTGACCTCTCCCATGCTAGGAAACTGCGCTAACCACTACACCACTTCTCCCTTGGATGAGAAGCTTCATTAATGATAGGAAGCCAATTGTTTAGGTCGAGGGAACCCTGAGCGACATACATGATTTCATGTACATTCCATCTTAGGGTCCCTCCTTTTTATAATTTTCGTTGCCCCGCTTCAAAAGCTTAGTATACTGCCAGTCTCTCTTCTTATGCTGACGATACAAAGTTAGTTTCTGGTGGGAATGACCAAGATTCCACTAGCCTTGCAAAGGACCAGGATAGAATCTAGTTTTGGGCTACTGAGAGTAATATGGCCCTGAACGGAATGAAATTCCTTTGAATACTCCACTCGTAGATGATTGAGGTAGAGATATTGAGTAGGTCTCATTTATGAAAGATTTGGGTGTAGTCCTCAAAATAATGGAAAGTTCGATGAGCTTATCCAGTTGAAGGTGGATAAGGCTTTTCAAAAGTGTCGTTGTATCTGTCGGACGTTTAAGTCCAGAGATAGCATCACAATGCTAAATCTGTACAAGTCAATTGCCCAGTCGCATCTTGAATGTGCTTCACCCGTTTGGGCTCCAATGAGTTCAGTAGGTTTGCAAAAGATCGAACAAGTCCAAAGATGTTTCACTAGGAACATTGAGGATATGAGAGAGCTCTCGTATTGGGAGAGGTTAGAAAGGTTGGGATTGTATAGTACTCAGAGCAGGTACGAAAGGCATCTGATATTGTACGATTTCAAAAGCATTCATGAGCTTTGTCCCAACCCAGGATTTAGGGTCAATTCTAGTGACCGTAGATGTTTAATGTGCGTTTTGAGAGCACCTTCAAGCCTTCGAGAATCCAGGCTAGTTCGAACAAAGAAGTCCACATCTCTTCTTTCTCGGGCTCCTTCATTGTTTAATTTGCCTCCCTCTAATTTTCGTAGGGAATACTTGGGCCTTGTTGATCCGGTTGCATCTTTCAAGTCAGATTGGACAAATTGTTGGAAAGAATTCCAGATCAACCTTACATTCAAGGACTGGCTCGGTCTGCCAACTCAAATTCGTTGGTAGACCAAATATCATGTAAAGATTGAAAGGTAATAAATAGACGAATTATAACCTTTCGCTTTAATAGTACTGGATACCTCCGTATTGGACAGCGTAACCCCCACCCCCCGCAAAAAAAATAGTGTAGAAAATTCACAAAAACTGTACTTTCGCCTAATTACCGTCAGGGCCATTAGCGGTCAATTTTGACGAAAGATGGGCCCTCAACTTGTAATAGCTAAGCAGTCGCTTAATGTTGTTCGCGAAAAATTTGAATGGAATGTCCAACTAGCACAAGCAAATTATTTTGATTCAATGTTATTATGTGTCTGAACACCGTGTCAAGTTATACGTAGTTATAGCGTGAATTTGCGTTGAAGACGATCTGCAGCAAAAGGTGTTTTTGCATGAACTCGAGTGGTATCAATTTTATAATTCTATACTAATTTCATAAGTCAAGGACTAACTAGGATCGGCTATCTTAATTTAGAATCAATCTAGATCCGGATCACTAACATTTATTCACTTGAAGGATATTCTCGAATCAAAGATCAACACTAAAGAAAGGCCAAATTTCAGCCAGGACATTTTGATTACCCAACACAGTCATATACTACATAGACAAATGACCCTTATTTGTCTATTTGTCGATTGATAAGTGAATGCTGTGTCTTGGTAATAATAGTGGATATCATTAATAAAATCGGTTCAAAAGCATCAATACTTTGAATATGCTTGCTTCTACCGAAATTGATCTTGTGAATTTGAATGGTAGAGCTTTGGTAAGCAAAAATACGCCCTATGTTTTCACACAAAATGAAATCAAGACTCCAAATTCAAAGTCTAGGTTGACTTGAAGTCGTGGTCGGTGTCTCATATCAAACGGTCGGGCAACAATCCTCATCCGTACTTCCAACAGCGTGGCAGTGCGTTAAAAGGTTCGTCGGGTCCCATATCTGTTTCTGTGCCAACAACGTCTCGTAATGATGATGCCAATACCTAAAATCATAACCAATGCAGACATAAGGACTCATAGTTCAGAAAAACAACAATCGATGAAAAAGCCGAACGACCAACAAGGACCACTTTTATTGGGACGATCGAACCAGACATTGACTCTATATTTTACTTCTAGGGTTTGACTAGGAAATTTGGAGTAAATACATTTGAAATGACAGTTAATTCTTACAGTGGTGTATTATCCATTTGGGATCTAATTTACAACCATAAACCATATGCCTTCTCTCTAACACATTAAGCTCCAGTCAACAGAAGATTATGAATAGATACATTCAGCGCAGTAATAACTAAATTGCAAGTAACAAAATTGCAACAATTCGATCCTTTTTCGAAAAAGAAACTACAATCCCAATACATTGAGCTTGACAAGGTCAGTCAAGTTGAGCGTTTAGATGATCTTGTAGTTACAGATCAAGATGCTTTAGAAGCCATCAACAGTTCAAACTATATAAATTCATCTTAACTTTTTAAACATATTCTTCACCTCCCAAATTTCAAAAATCCATGAGGCATGCCATCCTCAAAAGATTGATACTGTTTGAAACTTTGGAAATTGATAATTTTGCCCAAAGTATTTATAACTAATCCGTTACTTTTGAAGCCTACACGAATTCTTCTCATTGTGCGTCACTCGCTACAGAGGCGACAAGTACCAAGTCATGGCTCGCCAACAATTCACCGTTGAGCTGTCTAAATGTACGAAACAAAATGCGTGAAACATTGGATAGGTGTTGCTTCCAAATAATAATAATAATGATCAATAATCAGTGGATTCACATTAACCTACAACCTAAAATGACTGACTTCACTCAGAATACAGAGAAGGTCCAATGGGGATTTTGTCGTGCGCACTTCGAATCGTTCTACCGTTAGTTGATTGACAGCCTTTGTGTTAAAACATCGTTGCTGTTGTTTATAGGAATTACCTTTCGTAAAAAGGTCGTCCATTGATGTCACAAGAAGGGGTATTATAGTACTGATTGAGATGCTCCCCTTCCTCCTCTGCAATTTTGGACATCCGGGCTTTGGCCAACTGGACAACATTCTCGCATCTTTTGGCTTGAGCCGAAGAATGAGGATCATACTGGCAGGTAAAATCTAGTGTGTAAATTCCTTTTTGATCAGGGGGTGGATCATTGGCAAAGAAAAGTGGCCTCTTTGGTCCATTCCAAATCACCAATGTCCAATAACACCAATCACAGCCAAGATCATGACGAAGGTTCACGGAATCTTGATAGTTGCCTGTAAGAGAGCAAACCTCAGTCAGTCCTTTATGCCTCCGTCTACCGTTCAGTCAGTAGTAGAGCTATTTCAAAGGTAGTTCGTAAACATGGAAAGAGCAATCAATATCTTACCGAAATGGGAATTGTTAAAGATAAAGTCTTCTACTATTCGTGGTGACCTGGCATTGATGAAACTGGCCGAAGCGGATGCTTGAGGGCCCTTTCGAAGTTGATCTTCTTGACTCAGATATTGGGAGTCGTATGTTCTTAAGAAAGGATCGAATTGGTCAAACTTCATGATTCTCAAGGTGAGAATGCCAATGCCTCCTAGATTAGTGAAGGCCAGTTCCATGCCAAACGAATGTAAGAGATTGACGGCTTCGATCAAGTCAGTTCGTTGCCGTCCAGAATATATATCCACAACCAAAGCCCCAACTGCCTCTTGGGACGAAAAATTGATCAACTTGCTCAATAACGGGGCACTGGCGAGGAATGTATTATACTAAAATATCAATTACATTAGAGCTTTTAATTGACATGAAGCAGTGTCTTAAAGTATGATGACTTGAATAGCCATGACAAGAGCTTTTGACCTCGATCTCAAAATTACTGACGTTTGTGAAGATTAGAGTTGTGCACCGGATCCGACAGCGTCTCCCAAACTGATTCCGCAATGAATCTTTGCAATCCCCATTCGAGATTTTTTACATAATTCGACCAAAGCCCAATCCAAATCCGACAATTTTTCCCAATTCGATCGAATCTGAATCCGAATATATCCATTCAATCCGGTCCGAATCCGATCTGTCGGATGCGATACACAAATCCAAGTAAATGCACAGGATGGTCATAAACTAGCGCCCCTTAAATCTCATTGAGTTGAGTGCACTTTCTTATTGACTAAGGGACGCTAAATTGAAACAACCCTGTAGATATTCGTCATCCATGGCTTTACCCAACTTCCTTGAACAGGATCCATGTCTATTAGATGATAAAGTCGGAATATGGAGACGTCAAAGAGGCCGTTGGCATTCAACCTTTTGAGCTTTTCCAAGTCACTTGGTCCACGGAAAAAGATCGGCACCAACACAGGCTGAGTTTCCGGTTCATCATATATTTGATACAAGAAATTGGTGACAATCCCAAAACTACTGCCCGCACCTTTCAACGCAAAGAATAAGTCATTTTTGGGCTCCAATAGGGTGTCTTTCTGAAACGATAAATAAATGTGCACATTCGTTACCTTTTTCCACACCTACAACACTCAATAAGGCTTGACATTTCCATAGGTTAATAGATCGATCAGTTGTGGTGCAAGGTTGAACTAAAGAACCACAGAATGAGCTAAAGCAGTCTTCATAATTAGCTTATCTTGGCATTGCAATCATTACCTGAACTCACCACACTTTCATTCAAATGCAATGTTTGAATGGCATTTTCAGACACCTTGAGCAAATCTCCGGTGGCGGAGATCATGGTGTATTCCATGACATTTTGAGAGCCACTTCCCAGCTTGGACGACGTGCCCACAAAGTTCACGCCTCCCCCCAGCAGGTATCCGCCCACTCCAACGGTTGTGCATTGACCATGAACCATGGAATATCGGCTGATCGGAAATTGCTTCAGCACTCTGCCCCATGTTGAACCAGGGCCAAGGTTCAAGCGAAGAGGGAGATTCTAAAGACATTCGCATGCATTATGCAGTGAAGGATTGTGAAGGCTGATGAAAATATATAATTGATTGTGCTGGTACATTAGTAGACAGATTCCGATGCGAATGAACTCGGGCAGACACTTCACTAGCGACAAAACAAGAAAAGTCACCAAATTGGGCTCGTGTAGCCTTCTAGGCTCGTGTAAAACCGACCAAGTTTGGACTTTTAGCTAGGTCAGCCTTTTATTTAGAGAAAATATGTCTGGTTAGGTTTTACTCTGAACAAAATCAAAGCAACCCTTCTATGTACAATACAAGGTAACGAGTCATTCAAAATAACCTTCAGGGATATGTTCTGAAACAATGAACGACGGAACCTTACCTTCTCGGGGTCAGGTGTGAGTAGGTGCATGTGATTTAGTCGTCTCAGATCCAGATGAAGGCTGTTATTTTTTAGATGCTGGCAAAGGTAACCATGCCCGCCGCTTCGAACGCTAAGGGAAATATTTTCTGACCGGGCGAGCATGACGCCAAAAGCAACATCAGCTGAGGTTCGTGGCCTGGCCACGAGTTTGGGAAAAGCAAATTTGCATGTTCCCGTATGCCCCAAGCGGAATTTGTGATAACCAATCTCACCCGGAACAAAAATGGCGCCTTGAAAGCCCATTTGTTTTAACCCCATTCTTAGGGGATCTTCTGCAATCAACGAGACTCCAAGATTGACCAAACAGAGAAGGACCGAGATGGACCAAAATGAAGCGATCATTTTTGATCGCTTTAAGATCTGGAACTTTAGAGAGAAATGAGAGTAACATTTCTAATCACGTTGGAACTGATTCTAAACAACTATCTAGTTGAGACTCGTTGGAACTGCATGGATATCGTTTCCAATTTCTCCAAAACTACACGTAGTTGTTGCAACACATTTTGAACGCTAATGTGCAGAAACTATGGAGGAATATGTTATGGAACAATACAAAATAGATTCAAATCAGATCAGAGCTGAATTCGAATTTAGCATGCTGGTTTGATTTAAGCAATTTAAGTATGTAGTAAAGTCGCTTCCGTCGTGAATTTCAAACCCTTTCGGGATTAACATAAAAATTCTCACGTTCCCACACCAATACGATATAAATCGATATCAAAGTCATAAAAAATGAGCACAGTTGTAAGCTTACCCGATTGAACGTTGGTCGAACTATAAATAACTGATGGTTCGTACTACGCAGTAAGATTGGCATTTTCAAAATCATTCAGCGTGAAAAGATATCTGTCAAAACTATCATCGACCATCATCTAGTCTTGTGACCAAACACATACCTTTTCAGGTGAGGATAAATTGTTCTCAAGAAAAGTGATATTTTGGCTGAGACCAATCGACTAACGAGAGGAGTTGGAGTTCATTTTTGAAACCGAGTCTGACGCATCGTGACTGATAATTGGAATAAAAAAATGACATAGTCCACGGAGTGGTCAAATCAAATCCCAAAACAGAGAGGAAATTAACTAAAAAACCATTGTTCTTTGTAATGTAAATCCGAGATGATAGCCAAGGTTTAATGAAGACTCGGAATGGCGAAATGTAAAGTGCCCGCTTTCCGCCTCGTCATTACAGGTGCAAAACTGCGTATAAGTGGCTATAGCTATTATTTTCGAGGCATGGATGAGCGCTCGTTTTCGATAAAGCTGGTCATTTTAAGAGCAAGTCTCGAAAATGTGCCCATTCATCCTTGTCTCAAGTTCGTGATCCAGCGAGCTTCGTGAGACTTTGATGAAGACAAGCAGTGCTAATCACTATGCTTCCGCTAGCCGTTTGATAATGATTTTCGCAAAAATGTCTCCGCATTAATAAATGAACTTAGATCATGGTTTTGAAGATTGTTCCATGTGATTAAAAAACACTGATCCCTGATCTTCATTTCAACCACGCCCACCGACAACCAAACAATATTAACAGCTAGCTTACCACTTCTTACGCTCATTTGATACAAGAAGAACAATTATAGTTTCAAGTGCCGGAATCCTATCTATCTTTGTCCAAAATACACTTCGTGAGTGCTCGTTGCAAGGGAATATTATTTTCATATGAATGCGAAAAGGACACACACGCCCAACAGCCATGTTAGTTGATTTGGAGTGATTGATAAGACGTCAATTAGTTAGTCAGACGGGTCAGACGGCCAGCCAGCCAGCCAGCCAGAGGCCAAGTCAGATAAGGACAAGATAAGGCGTATCGTACTGGATTTCCACAGCTTCAATCTGTTCATCCTTTGAATGTGAGTGAAAAAATTGAAGTTCTACTCGAGAAATAGGTAGGCATTTTTCATCTAACCTACGATCCTTAGTGTACAAAGTAGTGAAGATCTAGAGGTGGATCGATCGAGTGGACTTAAATATGACTTTCCCGAGCCTTGAATGGTGCGCCAAATCAAATAACACCTCAAACCAGTGGTCAAGTGGCATCTGAATTGCGAACGGGAAATAGCATGCTTTCGGGACCTCCTGAAGGGCTCCTATCTGCTCCTCAGATTTCTACAAACCTCGGAAGTAGGAATCAAAATGGCCGCTAGGTGGGGGACCCAACCCTCGATCCTAGACCACGTAAAGAGCACCTTATGAATTTACTATCTTGGTTTCTCCTGTCAAAGTCACTCATTTCCCCACCCTCCTGCATGCCTGCTGGTGTGAATGAATTTCCTAACTCATTCATCGTGTTCCAAAATCATGAAAATCCACGGGTCCATGCAACACCTTGGACGAGTGTCATTTTTCTGGATTGTACGCCTTCGTCACCTTGTTCTCAGCTGTTTCCATGACCTGTCCCTGTTCATTTCTTGCATGCATGGGATGGGTTCTGTGATCGCTGACGATCAAAACAAGAACCACTCGCTCGCTCGACAGACAGAACCCGATCCAATCCAAGCCCGAACCCAATCTGGACTTATTCTTGACGTCTGGTTGGTTCCGAGTGGGAATTAATTGGCCAATGCCATTTGATGGCAACTGAGATCGGGGCGCCATTTCAGCTGACACCCCGATCGATCAGGCTCTGCTTTGCTTAGTTTTCGGTTTTCGGTTTTCGGTTTTCGTCAAGTGGTTTAATTGAATGGGTTTGTCATGGGAACTTGGGTAGTAATGTTTGAGTAGCGCGGAAACAAATCAGGTAAAACATTCATCGAAGAGTTAAGAGTTAAACTAAGCCAGAGCTAAACCATGCCTGAAATCATGACAGGAGATATTGAGGTGAATCACTCCATCGAACCTTCATTTTGAGTCGCGGGAAGGATAGTGAAAGTCGCGATGAGTGACTGAATGCATTGTTCAGTTCTGGCTGAACCGGAATTAGCAATTAGGCGTGAATTTGATTGCATCTAAGAACACCTGAACTTTGAAATGTAACGTGGACCCTTTCTTTTTTTCAGGGTCAAAGCGGGTTGGAAGAAACCCGTCTTGCCTCATGGGTTTTGCCAGGGATCTTCTGGGCTGCGGTTTTTTTCGTTCCAAGCCCAATGGCGAGCTGGATCAACGGAACCGCAGCAAACAAATTGACAAACAACTTCGCTTGGATCGCAGAAAGGTCCAACGTATGGTTAAATTGCTTCTCTTGGGCGCAGGGGAATCCGGAAAGTCGACATTTCTGAAGCAAATGAGGATCATTCACGGCTTGCAATTCGATGCCAACCAGATAGAGGAATTCAAACGCGTCATATATCAAAATATTGTCCGAGGCATGCAAGTACTGGCAAGCAACAGTTTCAAATGGGGTTATGCCATGGAACACGCCGAAAACGAAGAGAACAGAGTGACCTTGCTTCAGCTCACCGAGTATTCCACCATCAACGCCCATACGTTTGGTGGGCGATATCACGCCATCCTGTCATCATTGTGGCGCGATCAAGCCATTCAGCAAGTGTTTGAGCGTCGATCCAAGCTCCAAGTGGTGGATTCAGTGGGGTACTTTTTGAACAATCTGGATCGAGTCTCGGATCCCAATTATGTGCCCACCAACCAAGACATCTTGTACTGTCGGAAAACTACCAAAGGTATCATCGAATTCCCCATGACCATCGAGAACGTGCCGTTTCTCTTTGTGGATGTGGGCGGCCAAAGAACCCAACGGCAAAAGTGGTTCGAATGCTTTGATTCGGTCACGGCCATCTTGTTCATGGCCTCGACGAGTGAATTTGATCAGGTTCTCTTGGAAGACTCCATGACCAATCGGTTGGAAGAGGCGCGGACAGTGTTCAGTAGCATTGTTAACAACAAAATCTTCAAACAAGCAGCCATTATTCTTTTCCTGAATAAGATGGATTTACTGAAGGAGAAAGTTTGTTACAAGAAAGTCAATATTGCAGAGTTCTTCCCATTGGAGTTTGAGGAGATGTGTGAGATATCAAAAAAGCAAAGTCAGCCAATCAAAGGTGATCCGCTGAATTTGGATGACGTGAAAAGTTTCATTTTATATCTATTTGTGTCCAAGCATTTCGACAAGTCTAAACCATTGTACCATCATTTTACCACTGCTGTAGACACCAGGAATATTGAATTCGTATTTAATTCGGTCAAAGAGACGATTCTGAGGCGGAACTTGGATGCCCTCATGTTAGAATGAGATATTCAGAGATGTCTCCTACCATATATCTCTCATCATATTAACGAGGCAATACATATTCCAAATAAAAACCGTGACTCAAGCCCACATGCATGTATTAAAAGATCGCGTGAAAAGAATGGCTCTCATGGTTTGCGCGCAAATCACTACACGAAAAAACAAATACGACTTAGGATGTCCTCGGCGTCAGTACGGGCACTCTCATTCATGGACCTGGAAATCCGTATAAATTCGACTGTCTCATTTAAATTCTGGTGAATGCCTGATGGGACTGGGTCCTTCTGTAGTAGCCCACCCGATAGCCTACTAGCTACACTATTTCCTGGCCAACGTTATTGCATTCGTCGATTTCCCCCACATGTTCAAGCATTGTTGTAAACAACCATCTGATAGTTTGTCTGGTCCTGATAGAAATTTGTACAGTTACAAGAAGAGAGCGAGGGAGTGGGTTAGTGGTTGGTTGGTTGGTTGGTTGGTTGGATGGTGAACAACCAACTCTTCTTTTCCCTTGCTCGTCCTACGCACCTTCTTCCTTAATACAATCCTTGACTGACTGACGTACGAATGAACAAACGAACGAACGAACGTTTTCCCACTCGATCTCGATCGAATGCCAACGAGAAGGAGAAATCGAACCTAGTCCTGGATGGTGTTGCTCCGGAAAAGTGGTGCTAGTGCTATCTTTAGTTCTTCAAGTTCGTTTCCCTTCACTCTCGTGCCATGATTATTAAGTGCTTGATTGCTGTTATTGTTGTTTTATGTGTTGTAGTCTCTGGCTATCAAATGGGTATGTACATATGTATTAAATATTTGCCAAATAATGTCCAATTTACGTATGCAACCCTGAAGCTTGCTTATATTTCAAGATCATGCCAGCAAGCCTCAAGTGTCTTTTCGGGATTGCTACATTGGCCAAGCCGCGTTTCGTGTCATTCACCAAAAAAACACGATCGTTCTCAAGATTGTGGATAACACCCTACCTGGTCGGTAACATTAAAATTCCCAAGTCCGGAGAGCCTTACAAATATTTGCTAATTCCAGATCTCTATCTGACGGCATCTCTAAATAATGCCAAGAAGAGGAAGAAAGTGCTGTTATCAGATTTTCAAGGAAAGTGAGTGATTCTTCATTTTTGTACCTAAGTTTCACAAAGTGATTTAACTAGGACACCAGAAAATGAAATTCCCGTTAATGGCTGGTACATTTTAGAGTGAATGAATGCAATTAATCACAATTTCAAACCAATTCATCAACTCCTTTAGAAAATCGGGAAGCTGCAGTTTTTACCACTCATACTTCACAAAAACCGTAATAGACCGAGGTCAGCTTTGCAGCACAAAGCTTGAATAAATGAAATAAATCATTTCACTTTCGGACTGTCGGTGTTTGCCTTGCGGAATAAAGATGGGAGTTTTTTTGTCAAATTTTTCAACATTATTTGTTAAAGGAAAACGTTCACTTTTTCGTCCACGACCAACGAAAGGACTTGTTGCTTTTATTTTCAGATACTAGATTAAATCAGGCTAAGGAATTTACGCTTTTATATTTTGCTTATTTAATGAGAACGTTAACTTTCGTGTCCGTTATTCCGTTCCATGTTAAAAGCGCACAACCAGAGCTAACCGAAGTCCCTGGCTAACCTAAACTGTTAGGAAGTAAAAGTATCCTGGCGACACATTTAAGAATTGCACCATTTTTGTTCTTTTAATGTGGTCAAACAGACATTTTTTACAAAGTTTTGAATTACTTGAACCTCAGTTTTCTTTCTTTTTTATATAGGTTTTTAGAAAAAATGGAGTTTTTATTCAAGTTTTCTTTCGGTGTGAGAATAAAAACGACCGGTCGAAAAAATCATCGATCAAGCGGCAAAACGATAACAACATCTGCTATTTGGCTGATGCTGCCAAAAGTGGCTCAAATAGTGCAAAAAATTGCCATAAACCCACCGTTTAGATAAGACCAACATCATTCTCCAATTCCAAGTCCTTCTACTTCCAACCTCATCGTTCGTTCGTTCATTCTTTATTATTGTTCATCTTGTAGAACCACGCCTATATCTTCTAATATGTACAATGCCAGTAACATGGACCAATTATTTTCGCTTCCAACTGGATTTGACATCAAGGACATCTCATCATTTGGACTCTTTTCTCGCTCTAAAAACGTAAGTTCAACGTGGAAGAAATGCCCTAACTTACGTAGATCTATAGACGTAGCTAAAGCCTCGTCCGGAAAGGATGTCTTACAAACCCAATCAATGTATATAGTTTAGTTTAACATTTGGACAATCTTTGACAAAGTTACAATGTCTGCTAAGGCCGGTGAAGCCAAATTGTCTGACTTTGAGAAGAAAATGGGGTTGGTCAACCAGAGACTGGCCAAAATAGCGCGGCGATCACGACGAGTGTTAATGTGTCAATGTGGGCTCTTGGATCCTTTTCAAACGATAGGAAGGGCCCTTTCATTCTCCTAGGTATTTCGTTCTTGTTTTTATCCAATGGCCCTCAATGACCTTAGAGACCTATCCATTCGTTAGGATCACCGTCATCCAGGTGTACATGGTTCGTGAGCAAAATCTGATTACTCAGTGCATATTTAATTTCCCCCTTTCCAAGACAACTAAAAACCTACGGGTTATCTTTTTGGAAAGAGGATAAACTCGCTCACTGATAACATTTGGTGGCCTTTTTGATAACATCTAAAATGGAGTCTGAATTGGCAAAGAAGCATCGAATTTCCGATTTGCTCCACGCTGGAGTCTCAACATCAACTACTTTCCTGTGTGTGTGAGGGGGGGGTCTCTATTTTTTTAGCATTTAGTCTTTGTGGTTTTATCAATCGTTTCACCAGCAATATCGCAAACATAACATCGTGAAACTTGGACCCCAGTTGTCTCAATTTATAGGGTGTTTCAAAAAATGAAAGAGGTCTTGAAATCAAAAAAGCCTCCGCCATGAACACCCTTCCTTTCAGAATGGCTCTTAACTTGACAGCTCTTTGTCCCACGGGTCTTTTAATGATATTTCAAATCGGAGAATTGCCCGATTGTTCCTATATCGTTAAGCTTGTGTTGATATGACAATTAGATCAGGGTGATAGAGGACACAATTAAGTGTTTTGTTTACTATGAAAAACGAACTTTCATGACATTATGGAACTATCATGCTCACCCAATAGATAGGGTCAAAATTCAGGAGAGGAGTTATATTCGAGTCATCCGTCAATTCAGGACCATCTCATATGAAGTGCTGCTTGACATTATTGAAATTGGGATTGGTCTTTCAGATCCAAATGTGCGAAATGCAACCTCTAAGTACCGAGTCCAATCCGTACCCGATTATTCTCGAGCCACTCCAAGGAAGAAATGGCTTAAGGTCTACTCAAGTGACCCTTGTAAGCCCCACCATAATTCAAGTCAAGGGGTTAACTTTCAAGGCCTTAGCACCAGGCAAGTGAATCAGCTTTAAGGGTTGTACATTATATGTATATCAGGGCAGCTATTTGTCACACTTTTTTGAAGTACTTTTGTAGGTGCTTATTTCTATGTTGGATCGCGAGATGAAAAAGGAAAGAACATCAAACTTTTGGATGATCAAACTGGACAAACGGAGCCGTTAAAACGAGTCAAGAACAAACATTTTACACTTCGATTACCAGATGGTCTGGACATCACAAGATTTGATCAATTTGGAATTTGGTCTACTGGAATCAACCGTTCCTTGAGCCACGTTGACATCAAACAACCGGAAACGGATGTGATTGATCAACAAAAAAGACCTATTGGACCGAATCAGAAGTGCAAAAGTAGACGAAGACGATCATTACGAACACCTGCAAATAATGCTGACATGCCCAACTTTGAGCATTTTCCAAAGAAGAGTGGATTTGGAAAGGATTCAATTGATAAACCCATTGAGCCAATATCAGCGGACATAGAAGAACCAAGTCAACAAACCTCTCAGAAACCATGGGTTGACTTGAAGAAACGTCAAGATCTATCAGTGGAAACCCAGACTCTTCCAACTGATAACGTTATTGATAGAATTGACAATGACGAAGACTATAACGATGACGATGACAATGATGATGACGATGACACTAACCCTGACAATGATGTCGAGTGTTACGAGCAGAGTTCGTCAACAACTGAAAGACAAATGGTTTCCATGGAGTTACTAAAGAACTCGAAATCTTCGAGTCCAAAAGCTGCACCATTATTGTCCGAATCGGTGGTGATACAACCATCGCCCCCAGCTCCCAACCCACATGCCTTGGCCGATAAGAGCATTTACAATATGGAACCCTTTGAGGAGATCAAACCAGCCAATGAACAAGCACCAGCTTGGCAGAAATACTGGCAACTCAACCATATGGTGGCAAACTATTCCAGTACCGACAAACGCCAATTAAAGCAGACAAATCATGTGCCATCCAAAGAGGAGCCAAAGTTGGATGAGCATTCAATCAACCTCCTTGAAAAGTCAAAGCTAATATCGCAGTTAAAAGAGAGGCTGAAGTAAGTACACACACATCAGGGATCCCGATCTCGAACCAATGACCTGACTGGCGAAGTTTTAATTTCATTCTTTTTTTTTTCAATGCCTTCCAGGAACCGCAAGATCGATATGGCGTCTTTGGTGAGCTCAAATCAATCTCCCTTCAGCAAGTCAAAAACACGGAAACCGTCTGTTCCAGCCCATTTTCAAGACCCCATGACGAAAGCTGAAAAATTCTTCGCCGTGAAAAACAAGCTAATCGCCGAAAGAAGGAATAGGCCATTTGGATTGGAAAAAAGTGATCGATATAAAGCGTCAGAGAAATCATCTGACTTCCGATCATACCTTAGTGACCTTTTGTCCCCTCTCAAGCGACTTCTTAAGAGTGCATTGGGGTACCCTTCAGATCCTCCTTCACGCAGAAGTCCTCAAGTGAAAAGGAAATTATTTTTGCCCTGGGAGCAAACCAGACTCCCAAGTCCAACCAGGAGGAGCCATCGAAGACGTAAGCCACATTTGACTGCGACCATGACACGATCCCAAATGAAACACATCTATCCAGGAAACGTCCCAAAACCTATGCCAACGCCAGCGTATGTTGGCAAGAATATGCTGCAAAGCCAAATGCTGGCCATTCACCATCAAACCAAGCGAAAAACGCAAGAGAACTTCATGGAAGAGCACTTACGAAAGAGAAACCGGAATCCATTTCTATCACAAAACAACATTGGACAAATTGACCCAACATTGAGTCCAAAATCGAAACCAAAGAAAGAAACTGTCACTAATACTACTGCTACGACGACGAAGGCAACATCACCACCCACACCGCCCCTATCTGGCCTAGTGGAACGTGGTTCCAATCCCGTGTCTCCGTCGTCCTCTTCCCTCGATGAGTTCCGTCCAATTCTACCTTTGGTCAATGGTGGCGCCTTACCAGCGTTAGCTTTCAATGTTCTTGACTCCTCCTTGGAGGGATAATCTCCGTGATAAAAATGATCTTGAGTCAAAGATGCAATGTTCCAGAGGAGAAACCTCTTGGCCGGGTGCAATAGAATGAATGATATTATTCATAGTAACAATAATGAAAAAAAGGTCCAGGGAATGAAGATCAACCCTACTTCCGTCATTGCCATTTTTGCTTCGTCTTCTTGGACGTAGTGCTCTTGAAGAGGTGAATCCTTGTTTTGTTAATGATGATGATTGATCAATAGAACTGTCATTTTCTCTTAAGGTTGCCATAAAAAATGTAGCAGCATTATTCAGCAACTGCTTGATTATGAACCTTGAACTTTTAAATTCTTGCGTCATCAAATGGCCATTCGGACTACCTCATACTATCTCGTACGAATGGTTAAAATGGTAAGACAGCCAGAAACCAGAAGACAACAAGAAACCAGTACAAAAAGAAACGTCGTCTTAGCTGACTAAAGTGCGGCTCACTGAAGGATGGAAACTGGAAGAGGCTTCTGTTGACATAAGAACAGTACAAGGAAAAAACGCTAAGCTTTCTAGGGAACAAGTCAAATCAGACGTTACTTAGAATCTGAGACGCGCTCAGAATGCTCAGAATGATAATTGATTTGATGATGTTCTTAGGCTGAGGTACGAGAGAGTTTGTCCTTGGTCTTGTTGCGTTTTTCTTGCATGGTGAAATATGAAAAACACAAACTCACTGAGTTGAGGTAGTCGCGGATAATCTACAGAAGTGCCTATTTATCGAAGCAGTCGCTCCCCTAACATTTGGTTTATTCACTTCCCCACGATTCGAGGAAAACCCGATCCATAATATAGTCTGTCTGACCCATCAGAAAACTGAAAGAAAAAATGTTTCATTTTGGCAACTGTTGTTTATTCCAACCATTCTAACCGTGTACAGTCACTGGCTATGTTCTTTGATTTTTTTATTCAAAAGGGTAACATTTAAAAAAAGCTAGGATACATTGCAAGAAATTCTGAACCCACATTTACTTTATACTTATTTTTTACATCTACAAACATACATTTCTTTGTTTGTGGAAGCCTGCTTGAACTTTCATGCTATTCTTACAAATTTTGAAATCAGATTTTGAACCTAATCAAAATGATTTGCGCTCATTTGCAGAATGGGAAGAAGTGTTTTTCTGAGCCGAGTTAGCCTATCACCCCTTTGTTCTTCTCATTCCTGAATCAATCTTATGGATTGAGCCAATTTCAAGTTGGTCTTCGTTATTTCGATTATTCAGTTCGTTGTCTCCAAAACTCTTAGGATCGTAGTTTTAAATTCATCTTGGCATTAATTGCAGTGGATGAGCAATTATCACGATTCCAAGATGCTCTGGTTTCCTCCTTTGCAAAGATATCTTCTTCGTTTTTCTATCCATTTGAAATCATGGAACTGCAATGCAGTTCCTGGAGAATTGTCCTACGGGATACATGGGCTTATAGTATAAAAAAATAGACTTTTGAGATTACTTTGGATTTGATTGATTCTCTTTTTGTCTCAGTTCCTCTTGAAGATTCATGAAAATACGTCTGAGGCGCGACCGACGTCTTCGCCCGGGAAGCCCCAATTTGGGGACCTTGAGTTGTAAGAGCTTTGTTCAGAGAAGACTTACAATGTTACGAGATTATATCCTAAAGTGCTTATTTCACTTTTGAATGCAAGTCCAATCTTATAAAAGCGACGAATTTGCCTCCATCGTGTGCCAAAGTGAGGAGTACCAACAGTAAGCCAACAACGTTCCCGTTCCACTTTCGAAATGGAGCCCGGACGAGTTTACATTGACTCGGGGTACAGAATGTACTATGACGAGGGTGAGAGCATTATTCACGAAACGCATTTCCTCCAAATTCATATGTCTGTAAGATAGTTTGACAAGTTTCGAGCTACTTTCTTCACTCCCTTTAGGTGGGGTTGGCCACATTTCCATTGTTTATGATTTTCTAAATTATGCATCTTTTTCATTTTCATACATATTGTATTCGATGAACAATCTTACGCTAAAAGCAACCAACCCACTGTTATTTCAAAGCAAAAGCACGGATCAAATGCATGACGGAACCCATTGGTACTTTCTAGTGAAACATACCTATGGAGGCACGTAAAGTATCGGATCGGATTTCATCTGTGTGAGCTAGTCAGGCTGCTCCACAATTGCGAAAAGAACTATCACGATTTTAGCACATTCAGTGCTTCTAAATTTTCATTGACAAAATTGTTCGCCACATTGGGACATCGTTCGACAGTTATTTTCAACCATTAAAGTCCAACATTCATTTGCTAACAGTACATGGCAAACGACAAAAATATGCAGAAAGTACGAAAAAATATTTGGTGCCAACTTTTTTGTCATCAGTAAGAAGTGTGGGGACACTTCCTTCATGTTAGAACCAGAGGGCGCACTAGTATGAAATCCCAAACCTTTACACTTCTCTATAGCTACAAACTATATGGCATCTTTACTGCTTCTGAGGCAAAATAGTTGGCTGGTTTTATGAAAAAAAAATTTGGGCTGCGAACATTCATTACATGTTGCACTTACATTATTCCTTATCGTAATTCAAGCTTCACACCTACCAATATGTACATGGTTAGTCAACTATGGCGTTGATTTTGAGATTATTTCGTCTTTAGGGACGAAATTAACCGATGGAATTCCAGCCGGATTGGAGTCTGTGTTGCCGGAAATTTGGAAGCAATATCCTCCTGAGCATCCAATGATCACGGATTTCTTTGCTGTCATTGTGTTTGCTTTGTGGCTAGTCAACTTTTTCGGGAATGGATTAGTCATCGTGGTCTTTTTGGTCACAAAAAGTCTACGGACACCTGTAAGTTGAAGTCAAACTCACCTCGACTTTCCTGAACTGATGATTGATATAAAAAACGGAAACAAAGAGAGTGAAAAAACATTCTTTCAAATATAAAATTGTAAATATGGCTCAAATCTATATGATAAGTTTAAATACTTTTTTTCCTTATTGAAAACCTGTAACAATCAGGTTGTACAATGTTCTGTACTAGATTGGAGTCTTCATCATGAAGTACGAGAGTTTCGAGGGTAGATTTTAGCCATATGAAACAAAAGTACCTTCTCATCTCGAAAAAACTTGGAAAACTGTAGAAAAAAATGAGAGATTTAAAAAATAAGCGGATAACAAGAAACTAAGGGGAAAAGCCTCATTTGTGGCACTTTGACACTATTAACGGCATTTTTTCCGTTCATTAAAAAGTTACAACAACTCAAAGTTTTCCTTAATTTGACGAATGATGTCACTTATTTTATGAGTTAGATTCAATTATTTCATCAGGTACGAATGTAAGATCTAACAAAGTTCAGTTTTGATGGCAAAATTTTCAGCAACATATTTGTTTAATACGTCTCTTGACACTAGTTTTCAATGGTTATTTCGTAGAGAATGATATGGCTTGTAATCATCGCTTCGGTTATTGCCATTTGATGGCATTTCCTTTGTGTATCAAGAAATATAAAAGAACAACATGTAATCATTTGATGGATCATCTGCTAAAAGGTCAACATTAGTTATTAGGAGCTTTGAGAGATGCTTAATGAGCTAATGGATTCTTCATTTCAGACAAATATGTTCATTGTCAACTTAGCCTTCTCGGATCTGTGCATGATGACCTTCATGGGACCTTCCGTGACAGTGAATGCCTTCATATCCGACCACTGGATATATGGTGCATTGTTTTGTCAATTGTACGGATTCTTCGGTGCTCTCTTCGGAACTGTGTCGCTGCTAACCATGGTGGTGATTGGCTACGACCGTTACAACGTGATAGTCAAAGGATTATCCGGTACTCGGATCACGGGCTGTAAGGCCTTTTTCATCCTCCTATTTATCTGGATTTACGTTCTGGCCGGGAGTCTGCCACCTCTCTTCGGCTGGGGAGGATTTGCTTTGGGTACGTATACAGTATGATCATCAAGTATTGGACACTTCATTTCGAGTTCTAAGTATATGCAGGCTGGATATATCACGCTGTAATTTATCTCTCAGATTTATCGTTCATTTAGAGTCAATTCTTATATGAAACATTTCAATGTGACCACCTTTTGGGCAGATGACATGGCGTGGGCGATCTGGTTTGGCCTATTGGCTCCACAATTTGACCAAAGACGTCTTGGTGTGCTCCCTTACTCATGTTGACGGCCTCCATGCCTTAGAGGCTAGAGCAAAAAACTCAAATTCTTTCTGCGCCATTTGATGCCATTTGTTTGACCCTATTTGAAGGTTTGACACCAAGAATGAGTACCTAGTGCTTACTGATGTGTTTCAAAACATTTCAGCGTCCAGAACCTAGTTCAGGGGTCCCATTACAAGCAAAATCGGAACCACCTGAGTGGCAAAACTTGACCTGCCTTTTAGGTATTGGAACCAGGGCTACATTAAAACTCATTCCTGATCTTGGATCTTCATTTCTGTACCCTTTTTTCTTGGAATTAGGAGCCCTACCAGAGGTTCTTCAAGCTAAAAAGCTGATTTATCACTTCGAGACCCATCACTACTAATGTCTTCTGGTGTCAAACTTGAATAAGTGGTCGGGAGATGCAAGGAAAGAGGGCGCAACAAGTATGGACATCTAGGCTCTTTACGCCTTATATCTATCTATGATCGTACCATGTCCTTGGGGATGAATGGAAGCCCATGTAACCTCGAGGGTACCCTTGAGAACTGACGCAATCTTGCGGATCTAAAATCATTTAGAGGTGGCACAAAAATGGGCTCAAAACTTCCAACCAATTCGGGAGGAAAGCCCTATATTTAATGACCATACTGTACGATCATTTACATGCAGTACATTTATATGACTTTTATATTTTATAGTTTTATGACAACAGAACGCATATTCTTGACTGAAACATTAGAAACCGTGATCGAAAAACAATGCAAAGATTTTGCGAGGATCAATACATTCATATCAGGCGAGACTAAATAGCAATTGAATGGTCCAAAAATTTAAAAAGTCGCCATAATAAGTAAGATCACTGATCGAAATCTGATGAGGTCTATCAAGATGCTAAATTGATATTAAAGTACCAAATCAGGCGATGCTAAACGGACGAATTAACGTAATTCAATTGACAAAAAAATTGTTAGGTTTTGCAGTTTCGATTACAAAAATAGGAGTTTTTATTTGTTCTTTAAACTGCATAATATTCTGATTTTGACCTCGCGATAATTGAATCAAAACAAAACCATATTTACTATAATTAGGGTCAAAGTTAACGTTCATTAACAAATTAACTCACTCATAGATGTAACATAACTAGTCCTGAAATTCAGGCAATCCAAGTAAATAATCATAGAAGAGAGATTACCTTCACGATGAAATTCCAAAGCCAATCAGAAAAGATTGGAAGATACTCTGGCATTATATCGATAAAAGATTTTGAAAGTCAGACTTTATTTCGACGTGAAGCTTATCCTGGCTATTCAGAGCGATTTTTCACTTGTATTCATCTTGTATATGTTTGTAGATATTAGAATGGGAATTGAGCAAAGTCCCCTCGATAATGGAAACCATTTGTTTCAGATGGTTTATTGATCACTTGCTCCTATGACTACTACACTTATGACTGGAATAAGCTGTCATATTGTTTTTATGCCTTCATCACCCACTATTTGCTACCCTTGATACTCGTCCTCTACTATTATGGGTGCATCGTCAAGGCTGTGGTCCAACACGAACGAGCGCTGAAGGCACAAGCTAAAAAGATGAACGTGTCAAGCCTTCGATCAGGTGGTGTAAGTAACTAATTGCAACCGAATTGATTGTTTCACCCCTAAACCAACACGACATTGTTTTAACTCAACAGAATGAAGATGGTCAGAGTGCCGAGATGCGGATTTGCAAAGTTGCCATAACCAACGTTTCTCTCTGGTTTTTGGCCTGGACCCCGTATGCCGTGGTTTTCATGTTTCCACTCTTTGGAAAACTTCACTGGGTTACACCGCTGGTTTCTCAGCTACCCATTTTCTTTGCCAAGACCGCCTCTTGCTTCAACCCGGTGGTGTTTGCACTAAGCCATCCCAAGTACTAGGCTCAAGGAGATGATGGATATGAACAATCATTCAAATATGTCATGGTCTTATTTTCAGGTATCGGGAGGCTTTGTCTGAACTTTGCCCATGTTTAGGCATTCGGGAGGAATCAGCCAAAGGAGGGGATAACAAGAATCCAACTCCGACCATAGCAACCACAACAGCTTGAATTCAAAACTGCATGGCATCTTCCAAGAGAGAACATTTTTGAGAAGTGCCATCAACTCGGAGTCTCAAACTCTTCTTCTATTTGCGTCATTCATCTTTTTAAATAACCCATTCCAAAGAGGATGATACTCTGCATTTAGCTGGCAAAATTTTGACCACAATACATGAAGCATGTCTGACCAAAAACATCACACGTTCAGAAGAAGACTTTGAAGATTTGGGAGTCGCTCCTTCCTTTAATTATGCCTGCCAACTGAGTTTGAAGGGCCACAAGAAATGTATGTAAAAAAATTATTGTTAAGTTTGACTTTTTGAGTTGATTAATACAAAAGCAACCCCTCGTGACCAAAGTTTTGTCAGACGTATTATTTTTCAATCATCGATTACCTTAAATCTTAGTGACATTCTGGCACTCCCTCAAAAATATCTTCTCTTCGACCTAAAGTTATCTTCGGTACGCAGCTTCACATTCGAGAATGGCTTAAAAAGCAGCAATTTGTCTATTTTCCTCAGTTTAAGAATCATTGTTTTCCTTTTAACAAGCCATTTAAAACAAAGATAAAAAGGTTATGTTAGAGGGAGGAAGTAGCGAAACTAAATCTAGATCTATTGGATTGATTCATAAAAAAATGCTAGAAATGAATGATCAGAATGTAAATTTTATTTGCCATATCTTAGTTAAATTGGCTTTCATGTATCTAGTCACAATCATTTAGATTTCAAATGTAAATGATAACCATTGAAAGTGTTTGGAAATAAATATCAAATAACATAACTAATCACGATTATATTATAACTCTGATATCTAGGCAAACTGGAAGGCTCTTACAGATAAATACTTCACCCAACCTATTGTTCTCGCTCACATTGTGTAGCTCTCTGTTTATTTTTCACCCAACCTTTGATTTCTTTGACATGACTCATTGCATTTGAGGCACAATCACTCCCTAACGTAAAAAGAAACGGTGTGGCATAAAGGACGCAAATTTCGATGAGGTTTAAAAAATATCTAGGAACTTTTTATGATTGAATTCATACAAGTCATCGAAAGTACGTATATACAATTGGCAATGATTTTGTCACTACCTAGAAAGTTAGCCAGTCGACTTCTTACTATTATTTTACCTCTAATCTTTATTTTTCTATTATTCTACTGCTTTTACCTCTAAAAATTACAATCTTAAAGTAAAACGTTTCAATGTTGGGAGAAATACTCAGGACTAACTAATAACTTAGCTTTAGTAGTTTTCCATTTGAGCAATTAGAAGATTCCCAATGATAACATTTTCATGTGGTTGATTTTGTTTAAAGTGGCTGATACAGCTGGTTTTGGGTTTCATTAAATACTTGAACCTGAACACAATACTAACATCAACGCCTCTATTGAGACATTGCAGCAGGAAAAAAGATGACGTCAACATCAAATTTTGAGAGTTCACATGTACTATTAGGGCTTATTAGTTCATTGTCAAGGGATTCAATTAGGGTTCCAATTCATTTATTTATCGAAGGAATGGTTCATTTAGCATTGCAATCTACTGTCACACTTTCACTCATAAACATAAGCATGCTTACAAAGATCTTTTTTAGCCTAAAAGAGCTATTTTGAACGTAATTTTCTTACATTAGAATATTCTATTTTAACAAAAGACTTTTTGAAACCTTAGAAAAGCTTTTTGTATAGTATTGCTTATTTTTTGTACTTCTACTGTCACCTCCAAAAATTTGTGCTGACATCATCAGACAGCTGCTGCTTAAAGGAGTCAATTCAGAATCATCTAGACTCTAAAGGTCAATCAATCACATCAAAGTCGTTTCATGTTTTACTTTTATTCGCATCATTTAGCAGGTTTCATTTAGAAGAAGCGCATTCTTATTTGAAATTAAACAAGCCCCTTCTCTAACATGTTCCTTTTTTATTTCCTTTCATCTTGTAAGTCCTCGTTCCATAACATTTGAGCTCATCAACTCCTATGCTTGGAGAAATCCAACGTCCAATCTGCCCACAAAGCCCAACACCTCAAGATGGATGTGTGTCTTTGTGGCATATCGGAAAACAACAATTGCTTGCTAAATCATCCTTTCTTTCACTAATTTTACAAACTTGGGTGTTGTCAGATGAGTAGATCTTAGAGTTAGGGGCTTGGATGTTAACCGGTATGAAAATGTACTCGCCAAAGTGGTCAGAAGCTGCTCATTCTGGGCAACGTCTAAGCCAAGGTTGTTATATATACGTCTAAGCTTTAAACTCAGAGTTCCGGGCGTTTAAAAAACTCGCCTCTAGTTTTGAACATTTTACCAGTCCGCAGCCTAAAATCATGAAGCACCAAACCTTGTATTATTATCAATTCATCTGAGACATCTGAGACATGGACGTTGGTCAGCGACGTGTTTTATTTTTTTACTTGTGACCGAAAATAAAACATATTGTTGAAAACCGAGACACGTAACCAAAAAATAACCAGAACACTTCAAGTCTTCGACACCACAATACAAAGTGATAACTCTAATCAGACTTTTTCTTTTCATATCAGTAACATTCTTCTAAGAAAAGTGCAATGCTACTAATATACACGGAGGGGACATCTGCGCGTAACATCTTTTAAAACAGAAATGAAGCATGTTTAAGTCTCCCGCTCTTCACTTGTCGAAGCTAACAGAAATGACGCCTTCTTTTTACAATTTCCATGACTATTCGAACCATAGAAAACCAACCATAACTAGAATGCTTAAGTTCAACAGGAGCTGTACCGCATGAGCATGTTTTCAGGTCAGCTGACGCTGGTGGAAATGGGACAAAGATATTTCGTTAAATCTCGCTTCAGGCAAGTTGAATTATTATCATGAAACGTTT
>NC_081444.1:8617959-8641327 GCF_007210705.1 Tigriopus californicus
GTTCTACAGTTCCTCAGATTGAAAGCTTGGGGTTTTGTTGTTTTGCCCCAAAATGGCCAATATAGTTTAAAACATAACTTAACAAAAAAAAAATTCCGACCAATAGGCATAATTGCATATTTGGCTTGGTTTTCCACGGGCTCTACTAAACAAAAGAGCGAATTCAATCCCCGATTATTAAAAGAGGAACATTGCCCAAGAGGAATAAATTGAAGGTTAGGCAAGGAATGAGTGTGAGTGGGAGAGCATAAGCTTGGCCAGAGAGACCTTTAACCCTGTAGAGGAGTGCACATCAGCGTATCTAGATCGATTTTTCTTTTTGTCACAGCTCTTTGGCCAAGTCATAAAGGGAAACAGGCAGTAAGTAGCATTTGAGACCAAACTGCACATCTTTTATTGTATTCATAATTACCTATTCTTAAAACTCTAGACTTTTTACAACATTAACCAGAATTTTTTGGTATTTTCATTTAAAGTAAGATAATGCAAGGACTGTAAAGAGAGGAAACGACACATCTTTCTCCTGACCGCCAAGTAAGGCCATTGCGTTGAATCAAGACAGCAACTCTAGTATCAATAAAACAAGATTATCCGCACTACATAATGAATTTAAGTATTTTTAGCTCCGACCATATACTGAATATTTCTGAATTAATTTTGTAAGTCAGAAGAGTAAATGAATACCCATGAACATCAAATTAATCCAAAAACAATCAAATTTTCGTTCATATCAGTGAAATAATGCCTAAAATTAGCTCAAAAACACGCATAGATAGAAAATTAACAAGAGACATTTCACTAATTGATGAGGAGCTTACACTAACAAAATATAAAAGAAATGTATGGAATAGGCAATAAAAGTGCATGTACATCAATGTTAACACATTAGAATATCTGATATGGACATTTGGTAATTTTGTCCTAATCCACACATTTGACAAAAAAAACCATTGGTGAAATATGAATGAGTTATCTTTTTGTAGAGTTTAAATTTCCCCTTATTAGGAACATTGCATAAAAGAGAGGTATTATCTAAGGGGCACAGAGTAATCCCAAAGTACAGTAACCTAAATTTCAATTTGAACTTTGGACTCCAATAAATTGTTTTTCTTGCAAAAACATCTAAAGTACCAAAACAATCAAATAAAACAAGTGTCATATCTCTTAAGATATATTATTCTATGATTATGAAGCATCAAAATGAGTTTAAAGAACAATATGTTGCTCAGAACTACAGCATGTCTACTTTGGATTCAGTGCCATTCCCAGAGTGAGATCCATAGTTTCATAACAAAAGAGTCAAATTACTTGAAAATTTGTCTAGATGTTTGTGAAATTATTTCCTACAAATGATATTTTTAGCAAAAGATTATTGACTGATTGTGATTAGAGCAAATTTTGCTTTATCAAGAAATCCTAATTAGCACTTTTCAGTTATAGTTTAAGACATGTTAAAGTCATTTTAAGTATATTTACGTGCCTGGTTTTAAGCACTTGCCATCGATGGTTACGAAAATGATATTAGTCACATATTTTGTTCAATGATTATGCCAATAATTGACATTCAAAAATGTCAGCAGCAAAAGTTTAGGCCTTACTTGGTAGGAAAGGTTTGGTGATCACAAAAAAACTGCGTTTCCTTGCTTTAGTGTCCTTAGATAATGCAACATTTTGTCATAATACCCCGATTTTAAATCGATTTTCCATAATGTATGGTAGTATCCTTTGTGACTTTTGGGGTGGTGAAAAATTGTCATCATAAAGTGACCCCAGCTTCGCCAATTGATATGTCCAATTCTCCTGTTACAGGTATCCTTGGCTGAGCTCGTCTTCAAGTAAACGGACAATAGGGTCTTATCAAAGGTGTTATCGTAGACAGCGCAAGTCCTTAAAGGTCCTGAGACGTGTTTTTCTCGAAATTTTGATTTTAAAAATTTGTACTTTGTAGGGTCCGAAAAGGAATTGAGATCAAGTACCAGGGGAACTGCAAAACATTTATCCTTTTATCTAATCAGTCTTTGATCAAAAATGCAATTCAAATTATATTTCTTGACTTTAAGAACCCATTGCCACCCTGGAGACATCTAACAATCTTTCAAAGATTTGTGCCTGGTTCATAAACACCTCGGGCCAGTCTCATTCCAACCCTATTGGCGGCAAACTACCACAATTTGGATGTTTATAAGAATGGTTTACAATTTTCCAGATGTGTATGGCAAGACCTCATTTTATCAGCATCTGTTGGGAAACTGACAATAATTGTCATTTAGGTAAACAAACATTTTAGGAATGTATTTTGGAAACCCTTTCAAAGAGCAGATGGTGCCAGGTTGTAGCCTGACATTACTGTTTTTGAGAACGGGAAATGACGGTAAGTTGGGCACGAAGGTGGAGCTTTTACTCGCAACTTGTTATAGGGATATTGAATTCTGAACCCTGATTCAGCCAAGCAATGAACCGGATCGAATATTGGAATAGTGACCTGGTCGGAACTCAACAAGAGCAAAACATTAAATGTACCTATAGCCAGAGCGAAAAGTATCTAAATTGACCATTCCATTTATAAGGGAAACGATACTGGTTTTAGCACCTCTTCGAAAGAATTGGTTGCCCAACAAAAATAACGGCCATATTATGATCCCAACCTCGTGTATCGTCTCTTTTTACTTTCATCCAACTTCAAGCTCATCTTGAAATCTTCGTTCAATTTCTCTGGAGCATCGGAGAATCACCGGGGGGTTCGGTAGTGATGGTGGAGTTAGAGGTGGTGGTGGTGGTAGTGGTGGATGTGAGGGCCCCATTCTGTCTGTACTCTCACACAGATACAATGTGGAGCAATGATGTACCAGAATAGCACTACAAATGGTGATAGTTGTTGAGGCATCGGCAGGCTGATTACTTCGGACGAGAAGTGCCTGATGATGATGATGATGATGATGATGATGACGGTGGTGGTGGTGGTGGTGATGGTAGTGGTGATGGTTGGTGGGGTCGAATATATACACGATGGCTGATCAGTTGGTTTGGTTTCTTGGCCAGCGTCTTCGATCGGCGACGACGGCGGAGCCGCCGCAGACGACGGGCATCTTTTTAAAGGAGCACACAGGTTAAATTCTTGGTTATTCCTGTAGGATCACAGGACTGCTGCACTACTACCGCACGGGCTAGTTGGTGGCTGTCAGTCTAGAGATGACTATGTGTGTGCGTGTATGTGAGTGCGGTGGTGAATGTCGCAGCAACGTCGATTCCCTACGCATTTTCCAAATGCAGAAACAACCCATTCACCCTTCAGTGTATGTGCGGCGCTTATTTGAACAACAGAAACACTGATCAAATTCATGGGGTCAATTCTGGCTTACCTTTTGCCTCAAAATTTGATGTGCACCGACTTACCGTAACTGTTGGCCGTTGTTGCCATGTTTCTATCTCTAATATGTGATACTTTTAATCCCCTATACATTACAAAGGTCGCCTTTTTTTTACCATGGCCGTGATTCCCCCTTTGAAATTCAGAAAAATGACCTAGATGTGTGGCAAAAAAACTACTCTCGGCATTCTGTACTAGACTACTTCGTCTTCTTCTTCTTCTTCTTCTTCTTCGACCGAAAATGGCATCATGATTTGATAGGCAAGCATTACAGACTGGCTACCACTGACATTCACCACGGCTGTAGCAGAACCACCTCTACAACCATCACTACCATTGAGTCGAGAGAAATCAAGCACTCCATAATAAGGCAGGAAAAGATGGAGAGAGAAAAAGGGCCAAATGAAGAAAGAAGGCACATTGAACCTTGTTCAAGTGAACCATGCACTCACTCACTCACTCCCTGATTGAGTAGTACTAGAATTGCTATGTGGCCCCGGCAAGCTCCAAATACATACAATATGAGACGAGCAAGGCTTGGACAAAAGCCCTTTGGAAATGAACAAGAGATGATATCTGTCTTGGAATTAGGAGCACTAGCTCCGTAGCTACATACAAAGCTCCATCCTACGAGAGTGAGTGAGTGAGTGAGTGCTCTCTGAAAAGGTATGCAGGCGCTCAATAGATTGTCTTTAGCTTTGAATGTGCCTCTTTGATGATGGTCCTCCAACAAACAGTATATCTTTTGCCCTCTTCTCCTCTCCTTTCGGAAGGCAAGTTAAACAATCTCGTCAATATACTACTTACGCAATAGTCGAATTTAGTCATCCATAATGGGAATCAAGGTACTTTGGCAATACTCAAAATACGATCAAAATGAATCGACACCACTGTAGTGCTTAGGCTTGCAACACGGTACTTTCCTCATTCATGGAACTAACTCTATATCTTTTATGGGGATCTCAAATGGCTCTATTCCCGCTTCCGACTCAAATTCGGTTAAACTTGTTTTAGGCACACAACTGTAAGATTTAGGAGAGATTCCTTCCAGGTTTGTCAACGAGCTGTAAGTCCATGTACTTTCAATTTTCCAGCACTTGGTTAAAGCAGTCTCATACTCTGAAAGTGCGATGTTAAGGTTTCTTGTCCGTTCGCCGCAGAGGGTGAAAATAAATATCAACCTTCATTCATAATCACTCATTTTTATTTGCATCTGAGGTCATGGTATGTACTCTAGATAATAATAATAAGCACTAAGAACTAATGTGTCATGACGTGAACGTGTTTAGGTGATGGCTTCAGATGAAACATGGACGAAGGTTTTGGGATATTCTGGGCACAAACAACATAAGTACATACAAACGATCAAGAGATACGGCGATATTACGAGATTAAACTGGGCCTACTAGAACAGGAGTTTAAGAACAGGGTGTATTCTCAAATATTCGTGAGATTCATTTTAAATAAGGTCACAACTATTTAAGTTTATTGGCCTAGGGGGCACATGTTAGGTTAATAGGTTAAGCATCATCTTGTATCTTGGGGTGGGTTTTCCACACCATTGCTTGAGTAAAATGATGAAATTGAACACACTCAACAATTGGAAAATGGATTCACCATCAAAATTAGGGGCGCTCATTTTCTATGAAATGTTGATTTTGAGGCCCTGTGAGTCAATCTGAATATGGGTAAATTTGTGAACGAGTCCAGGCGTGCCTTCTACTGCTTAGTGATTGTATAACTCGAAGTAGTTGTAATAGTAGTAGTAGTGTGCATGCAGTACGTGGTGGTACGTACGTATGAGGCGGATTCTTGAACATTGCTTTGGTTCTTTGTCAACGAATAGAAGGCTGAACTTGGTGACTCTACATTTTGGAGGTGATTTCAATCCAAAGGCAGGAATGAAAGAGCCCAGATCGGGAGGAATTCAAGTTTTTATAGGCAACTGCCATTAAGACAACAAGTATCATCGTCATCATCAACTTCATCCGCAGCATTTGGGTTGTTGGCCAAAAAATCTCAGAAGGCGATAAAGCCAGACTATCTTTTTATACCTCAGAGATGGGACACAAAAGAAGGGGAAAGAAAGAAAGAGAGAGACACACACACACACATACACATTCACTCACACACACACACACACACACATCTATCTCCATACGAAGAATCACAGACAGAGAAAGAGCCATAGAAGGAGTAAAAGAGAAAGAGAGAGAGAAAGAAAGAAGAAGAGAAAGAAAGAAGAAGAGAGAGAGAGAGAGAGAGAGAGAGAGAGAGAGGGGAAAAGGCCCTCTGGCCGGTCAGGGTTTAGTGGTATAGGTAGGTAAATCGCCCTCCTGGGTCGTTGGTTGAAACACTGCCTTAACCACATACATTGACTTCTTCTTCAAATCTGGGATGTGGAGCGGCTGCGACAGTCTCAAGGTAAGGATGATGATTCTTGTGGTACAAGAAAACGCTGGCAGAGATACCACGACTATTTCTACAGCAGCAACTTCACCACCACCACCACCACCAACAACAACAACAACAACGACAACGACAACCATCGCACACACACCTGTACACTCGCATACACTCAGGTCCTAATCGTATACTACGTCCGTATAGTAGAGCGGGTACGTACTACGCACAGTATAGTAGTAGTAGTAGTAGTAGTAGTAGTATGCGAAGGTATGCTTAGTGCCAAATTGAAACTGGTTTTTCGCGAAATGACAATTCATGTTATCTTCTCCCCTTTTTCGAGAATTGGAATGGTAAGCTCGAGTTGGCACGATTCCCTGGGCCATATTTTAGGTCCAATGATTGGTTGGGTATTCAGCATTTTGGCGTTGGAAAGACTTTGGAAAATTGATACAAATCTATACGTATACAATGTATATCCGTCGAGGCCTGACGAGTTCTCTTCTTCTGGGCGCCAACGGCAATGGCAATGAAAATGGAAAAGGCAATATACATTTGGTAAAACTACTTGCGCAACTTGTACGTGTATCAGGATCGCTCAGAAACGAAAGGATTGCATTTCGGACTTGAGATGACACTTGACGGTTGGATTCGACATTTTCCGATACTTTGACTGATGATAATGATGATGATGATGATGATGGTAATGATGACGAAGGCAATTGTCGGAATGACGAAAAAGGCCAAAGTGAGCCGTGTACAAATTGAGTGTGGTAATGGGTTAATCATTGATTAGTGGTCATTTGATTGGGATAGGGGAGGGGGAGGCTTGAATTGATCTTGGATCAATGGGAGAATGCTTTGGCTTGGAGCATTTCATTGTTGATCACAACTAATTTTTACAAAATTAGGAAATCTCAATCATGGTTGACGTAGACACTATCATTGCTCGCGAACATCTGCCACAACAAAAATGTCGACAACAACCACAACAACGAAAAGGTAATGGGGGCGTTTGACTCCAAAAAATGATCAGTTTAGAAGAAGATCTTCGATTTGGTTCAAGAGTATGGATGATGACAATCAGGAAATCAGTTACTTTTTGGGCTCATATTACGTACTTGGTTGATCGATCAACGAGGGTAGACCAGAATGGCCTCGATCGATGATCATGCTAGTAAAGGACTGGAGTATGTAGTTTTACAATTCATGTCGGTAGTAAAAACTCCCGGACCGACCTCGAACGATCAGTTTTGTTGTTGAAAAAGTTGTGTTTAGTGTCCGATGACTCTTAAGCATCCTGAAATCATGGCTAAAATATGTGGCGAGTCATTTAAGTTAACAAACTTTTTCCCCTCGCAAAAGCAAAAAGCAACAAAAAAACGGAATCCGACGGAGTAATAGATGAATCTAGTAAGTGATGGGAGACAGAGAGGGCAGAGAGAGAGCATTGGGCCAGGAGGAACCCACTCGACGACGAACGAGAGAACGAACGGCAGAACGAGGGAAAAACATGTGGAATGGAATGCGAAATCTTAAGAAAGGTTGAGAAAAACGAAGGCATTGAGGAAATATGCATTTAAATAAATCGTAAAGATGACCGCCATCGTTTGAGCGTTTTGTGCGGTGCGTGCTTTTTGGGGGTCTGGGGTGTAAAAAAGAGTCAACGAGCGAGCCAAGTGAAGTGAGGAGAGGTTCGTACGTATGTACGCTGGACTGGTGAGCGTATGTGACTGGAACTTTGAACATCTCTTAAGAGAAATGATGCCTCGCCTTTGAGGGTTATTCTGAATTTTTACTTCTTCCTGGCCCTTCTCAGCCCTTTTTCTTTGCCATAGCCTCTCTGTTAATTCACCCACCTAGCGATCAATCGATCCATAGGTCGAAGGTTGAATGTGTTGGTCGGGGGGTTGATTGGTTAGTTGGATGGTTGGTTGGTTGAGAGACAAAAGGGAAACCGCCTCAATGGACGCTAAATATTCAGACATTTCACAATAGAATCATTTGTTCATCAAAGAAACAATATGTGTGTTTCAACACGCACACATACACACACACACACCATCTTCGGGGAACACTAATAATACATATGAACGAACAAGCATCGCCATTCAATTTTGTACGGACCAGAATATTCCATGAAATTACGAATTACAAGGTGGATTGGTTGATTGATTGGTTGGTTGGTTGGTTGGTTTGGGGGAGTAGGACTTCATCACGTTTGTCATAACGTTATCGAACACCTATCTACATTGGTGGGGACGTGCCTTTCGGGAAATCCGGATAACAGTCAGTTACATACCGAGGGTGGAAAGGCTAAAATGGCACTTTGAGGACACGCTTAACCAAGAACTTCGACGTTGAAAGGGACTTACTTACTTTTTGTCAGTACTGGGGACAAGAAGTAGACCATGAGGGAAAGAGAAAGAGCAAGAAAAACATGGAGAGGGACGTAATGGCTGGTAAACGATCAACTTTGCCCGGACTTGTTTTTTCCTGGACGGGTATGTGTGTTGTAATCATTTGAAAATTCAAGAGTGGCAAGTGTGTCTTTCTTCTTTATGTCTGTTTCTTTGAGTTCTGCGTTTTTCTTGTTCAACTTTTAGATTGCAGTGCAAGTTGTTCTCGGTTATTGGACGGTGCTATCACAGTTGTTATTGTTGTTGTTGTTGCTGTTGAACTTGGACGAAGGAATGAATGAGTGAACGAACGAACGATGAGCGAATTTGACTTGGTGCCGCTGGATTACTCATTCATATGCCTATACTTATGAGCTTCCATTTGGGACAGTCCCAACACTGCGTACTGACACTTGCTGCAATGATAGTGGGTCTGTTTGCCATTATGGGTGCATCCCGTGATTGGACAGAATTGAGTTGGAGTGTATTTCTCAAAGCCAGCGGCCATGATCGAGTCCAGCTTTTGGTGTTGGCGTCGATGAGCCACCACTTTGTTGGTTTCCGTACAGTGGTAATCGCACTTCAAGCAATGGAAATGGCTGCTGCTCTTTTGAGCTTCGCCCGGCAAGGTCACAGCTGAAAATGGACAAACATTGATTTTATATATACGTTCCTAAAAGAGTGCTCAAAGTAGATCTCACACGAATCAAACGAATACACCCTTTAGCCTTTATCATTTCTTATAACCTCCACAAATGAAAAAAAGTTCGTCTAAAAATTGTTTCTATCAACCACTTAGAGCAGGTCGATATTTTTTTTTTTCAATGCGGAACGGGAACCCTAGGTGCATCGATCTTCTTATGGATCCCTGCCTTTTGTCATAAAATCCATTTCGAGTTTCACAATTGTTTTCACCTTCTTGCAATGCGTTCAAAGTGGACCGAGATTGGGTGCACTCGGGTGGTTTTATTGCTCACCAATAGTGAAATTGGCATTTTATCAATATTGGCATTGGAGGCCGTCAATTCAATATTGGATGCAATTGTGCATTCCACCTTGACTGGCTAAGCATGCAAGCCATCGAATTTGTACGGGTTTTAAAGAGAATAGGCTCCCTACCACACTTAAGTTGGCCGAAGATCTTCAGGTGCCATCCATCCAGGGGTGAAAAAGTGAAACAAACATAAAACCCTTGAAACAAAATGATCCAGAAATCTGGACCCAAAGAGTAATCACTAAAATCACTTACTATTGATGCCTTATCTTGGATAAATGGCTGGAGAATCATTTTCCAAACGATCAGTAGTCTCGATCATGAAAATGACGAATTCAAGTAAAAGAGCTACCCTCATCCTATGTGCCTTTTCGGTTGCTTGCAATTTCATTCTAATAGATAAAATGCATGGGCCAAATTGCCTTCGGGGTGATTTAATTTTTTCTATGGACATGAATGGATTTTTCGTGCGGCCATGAGCGAGACAACAGAATGAAACAAATTTGTTGTTGTGGTGGTGGTGGTGGTCTTGCCAGCTGGCATCTTACGTACATTTTGCCATGCTCGTCGTCTCAAAACCCAACTTGGCAGTTACACTTAGCACAATTTCCAATGGCTAGTTTTTTGTCGTTTTTTCAAATCCGAATTGAGTGCGTTTTTTATCGGAGGGCCAGAACCACTTGCGGCTCTCTTGGGCTGACTCATGTGTACTATAAGTTCGCCACATCTGCTCGATGCTCGAATGGATTGGAATTGAACAAATGGTTAGGCTTGCTTGCCAGCCAGTCGGCCAGCCCAGACGAACACTTTTGAGGAGGAATTCAATTTTGATTGGATTGTCATTTGCCAAGCGTTGCAAATACCTTGCGGTTCATTCTTCTTTCCCGTTTTTATGTACCTATGAATGTAAGCATGTAAGTAGGTAGGGAGGTAGGTAGGGAGGTAAGGAGGTAAGTAAGAAGGTAGGAAGCCAAGAAAAAATGTCGAATGGTCAAAGAAAGAATGGCTTAGCTCACTATGCATTTAGTACATACGCTCGAACAAATACTGCATGTACCTAGGTTGAAGAGGCGACTTACCCACAGCCACGCAATCAAAATATCTTTGGCGTTTCATTACAGACTCATGATCATGAGCAAAGGCAATGGAACGTTCCATAGATATGATGTGTCCCATGCTCTAAGACTTTAAAGGTTTCTTTTAAAGTAATAAAAGGAAGTGGAACCGAAGCATTCAGTACTTTGGGTCATTTCTGGCACAATTTCTGCTTAAAAACAGGCTCTGTTTCTAATGTTGAATCTGATCGAATTGGTCTGTGTCCAAGATTTCGAGAAAAGTTTCTTCTGAATTTCGGATCAAAGGAGTATTCCGGATTAAATTTCCTCCTGCTTTGTTGATTGGCCAACGGATTTTGATGTGAATGTACGTATATTTATTTCCTCCTTGAAGATGTGTCTCTGTCGTTAAGGCAACAATGTCGTGTGTAAGAGGCCTGTTTGTGATTTATGGGTCGCCCTGTCACTTGGGGAGGAGGTGCTTTTTACGTTCACCCACTTTCACATGACCAAAAAATCTCTGCTGCCGACTGAGCGGGTGTTCGAGTCGAAGACTTTTCTCACTGAAGATGACAGGAAATATGCATGTCTTGACATTGTACATACATTTGTTCGAAATCCTAGCTACTTGCAAATGTCAGCGAATTGAGAGCAAAACAACATGCGGTGTATCTCTGATGGATGGTGCATTATACTACAAGGGTAACAATATACGTATGATTTAAGCCTTCCGAATAAGCTAAGCACACGATACACCTACACGTAATCTCTGGTATGCATCGCTCCCAACTCTCCTTCGCTTTTGCCGATGTCGCTAATGACCCAGTGATCTCATGTAGTAGTTTGTATGAAACAGGTGACTCAATCAATTGGACTTACTTCGATTGTTGATGATGTTGTATTCGCAATCATCTCGTCCACAAGTGACTCCTCGGAAGCCTTCAAACTCGGAACCACACAGAGTATCCAGTCGCTCGTGACGAGCGGTATGCTGAACGAAACGGGTCTTGTCACAGAACCGATAATTGCAGTCTTTTCTCATGCAATGGAAATGGGTTTGATGTTCACGATAATTGCAAGAGGTAAAACCGCAGTCCTCGTTGAAACGGAACCGCATGTATCCTTCCGGGACGGGTTCGTCTTTCATCATCCGCATGGACGGACTGAGACGCATCTTCTTGGCCGGGTCAGAATCATCCAGGCCTTCTAACATTCGAGTCAAGGGACTAGATCTTTTTAAGGCACTAGAGTCAGGCATCCGTGTCAGCGGGTGCTTGGTGGGGTCAAAGGTTGGAGATGGGAGGCCCGGTGCCCTTTGGAACAAGTTGGGCAAGCCGGGGATCATCATGCCAGGTGGGAAAAAGTGGGGCATCCCAGGAGGGATCAGAAGGCCTGGCTGAGAGGTAATGGCATTGAAACCTGATCCCATGGAGCAAGGCACATTGAATGGAGGCCGCAAGAGGTTGGCGAATGGAGACGGAAACCCTCCCAAAAACGGAGAGACTGGTGAAGTAGGGAGTGAAGACTCGGTTGAAGGCAACCCCGGCGATCGCTTGGGCGAAGGCGAGCTCTTCGCTCTCGGAGCATCGCTGGGTGGTGTGGCGGAACGATTCATGACCAGACTCACGGGTCCTTCACTCGAGGAGGCTGTGCCAGATAAGTGGGACGGCGGAGGCGAATTCGGCGTATGGCTTCTTGGTGAGTCTGCTGAGGTAGGATTTGATCCTTGATCTTTGCCGCAATCCCGTAGCATATTAGCCAGTCCCAACGTGGCGTTGGTGAACTCAGACGGGTTGGACACATGTCTTTTCAGATGGGCCTCTAATTTGTCGATTTCGGTGAATCCCTACAAACAATCGGAACCATCGGAAAGCGGTTAGTCTTTGATAATACGGAGTCTCAATCGATCTCATTGGGCCCATCATACCTGATTGCAAATGTTGCAGTGGTAATGGGCCCGCCTTTTAAGCTTGCAAAATGGCCGACCACAGGAATCTTTCTCCGGTTCCGGCCCAAACACGTGATGTGAGGACAGTGACACGCGACTTGCAATAGTGGCAGTGGCAGTGGCACCATCACCTCCACCACCGGCAGCGCCACTACCACCAACACCAGAAGCAGCAGCAGCAGCACCATCTCCAAGATTAGAGTTACTCACCATATCTTGGCTGGCTTGGAGCAGTTTGGCCAAGGCATTCTCCGTGTCACCTTGGCGAGCATAGCTCACCACAAAGTTCAAGCCCAGCTTGGATTTCACTGAAACTGTTGGGCTCGATTCATCTAGAAAAGGAGACGAAGAAGACGAAAGAGATGAAGTGATGAACTCAATGACGACAATAGTCCCGCCAAATGGGTTGAGAGTAACCAGATCCTGCTAGCATCCTGCCCAGCCAAATATTAGTGAAGGCGGAATCAATTATGATCCGCTTTTTGTTCCCATCAAGCATTATGTAACGAGTGGATGGGTTTGGGTGGCTGGTTGGTTGGTTGGTTGGAGAGATCGTCGAGATCGTCGAGATCTAATGTTCATGAAAATATTCATGTTTCGCCGTGGACAATTTGTAATACCCACTCCGATCGATTGCAAAGAGAAGCATTTTCTTTCAAAAGTAGTAGTCCCATCAGAAATGGACAACGAATTGCAAGTGCCATACCCTGGTAGACACACGGAAAGAAAGAGCGCGGCAGTCTTTGAGTGGCATTAGCCAAATATTCGCACATTTGTTTATCAATTCGACCTACTCGCACTGACTTCAAATTTGTCACTTTTGGGGGGACCTCAACATATACTAGTCAATAACCCCATAAGCCACGCTGCGCAGGTATTTCGCACTGCTGCCCAGGGCCTCTAGTACCTATGGTAGGTGCATATCAGATCAAGTTGATAGTGAGAATTAGACCCTCTGACTAAGTGTGAGTGAACCAGAAGAAGCCAAGCACGCACGCTTCTGCCTGGTCTTCTTGACCCCTCTTAGGTGAGAGAGAATGGCAATTTCCGTGTTACCGTCATTGTTCACGGTAAACTACCACCGGCAGCACAAAAGGGAGACGAGTCTTTATAGTAAAGTGAATAATTGTAACCCGGCAGTCCTCTTCGCCTGTCTCTTTTTCATCCGCTCATCCACTCATCATCTCATCCCACAACTCAAACCCAAAGACTGACTGCACCACTCGTGTGTGTGCGTGTGTACATATATGCGTGCCTAGGTTGGAAATGGTTCGAGCCTCTTCAAGTGGCGAGGTGATGGTTGTGGTTGGTTCTGGCATGTTCGCACTGAAGCGCATGGCCCAGCGCACCTCATCTCCTCACTCATCGCATCTGCTCTTTTGGGTTTTATGTATGTAAATGAGGCTGGCTTCCCTCGTTCGCAGACTGGCAATTATGTCGTTTTAATGGGCAGATTTGCTCGACTACCGACCAACAAGAAGGAATCGGTGAATCGAGACTACCGAATTTGCTTCCTCAACACTGGTGGATTAATAATGATCTGAGCCGAGCTTGAGCCGAGCTTGAGCCGAGAGAAAGAATGTCACGTTTTGGGCGAAAATCACGATTTTTCCATAAAACCCAGAATTCAACAATTCTTGCGGAGGAATGTCTTCCGTGATGAAGTAATTTGGGGATGAATGTTTCTGCTTTTGGCCCAAAAATCTCCATCAGAAGCAAAAGCAAACGCAGAACAGTACCGTTGGGTAATGAGGAAAACTCTCAAGGAGCATGATGGAAACCATTTCGCTCTCTTGCTCTTTCGGTCGGTCACCTAGTTGTTGTGCCTAGTATGGTCAGGCGAGTTGTAATACAGATCCGTGTCTCGATCGTCCTCGTCTTTCCCCGTTACTTTTGCTTTATTTACTTTTACTCCTCACCTAAGTGGGTGTTGGCTGGCCAGATGGCTGCACGGGCTCGGTGGGTACTACAGTATGTACGTACGTAGACGAATGAAGTGTGCCATTTTTCATTTTCATCACCCCGTCAAGTCGTGTGAAATGGAAACGACGTTTCAAGGAAGAAAACGAAGAGCCAGTGAGCCACAAAACTGCCATCTTTGCGCCCATTACTCTTGAAAAGGGTAATTTGTTTCTCGCTGTCCAACTTTTCAGTTCCATTTCTAGTAGGTCCAACGACTGAACAAGTAAACGAGTACTACTTTTTTGATGTGAGCCAGGCGCGAGGTCAACCATAAACTAGCTACGGATCAACCTGGAACTACTATTACTACTACTTCTATTACTACTTCTACTTAGGCAAGTCCGAGTAAGTAAACTGAGACAGTATTGGTCTATTACTAACCTGATGAGGAGCCTTCGTTCTTGACTGGACTGGGCTCATCCTCTCGTCGCATGACCGGCCCTTGGGGCATATTGGTGGGGAATGCAGTCAGAGGGTAATAGGTTCCTCTGGACTTGATCAGCCCTTGGTGCTTGGGAGGAGTGCCTTCATTTGAACTTTGTTCATTATCTGACGAGGATGACTTGGCCACAAGCCCTTTGGGCCCCGGTGACTTGCGATTTGCATCAATCGGATGAGGGGACGACGACATGGTGGCACGGGCGCGTGGCGAAGGCGAATTCCTCTTGTCTCTTTCTGCCATCTCATCATCTGGGTGGCTTTGCTTGTGGTGAGCGGCAGCCGCAATCTGGCCGGCCATGGCCGGCAAGCCGCCTAACGGGGCGGACATGATGGAGGCGGCTGATTTGGAGTTGGTCAAAAGGCCACTCATCCCGAAATGAAAGTTAGACACATCCAAAGGACTCGGGCTTCCAGTCAGTCCTCCGGTGCTTCCCAGGGTAGCACCCGCAGTCACAGATAGCCCCGGTTTGGGCAGTTTGAAAGAGGTAAACACTGCTTGAGGAGATGAAGTGAAGTCATTAAAACTGGACCCAGATCCAGGCAGACCAGTTTGTGGGAGCTGGAAAAAAACACGGTCAAAATGAACTATCTTAGTCGCACCAACAATGGGTTAGTTTATGGAGTCTTAACGACATCTCTATGGTGTCAGAAGGACCATAAGCCAAGAATTGGGGGTCATTTGTTGGCGGGTTCGTTTTTCGTGTCAATTCATTTGCACCAAAACATACAAGGCATTCTGCTTCTTTTGTAAGCCCCTATGCTACTTAGAAAACCAACAGCACCGCTCAGACCATTCCACCCAAGCCCTATTCAAACGAGTGAAAGCATGATGAACTGGGGTCCAGAGTGACCGAACATCGGTCAGTGCTTCCCACTTGCTCGAGTTGTATTTTTTTGCCAAACTGAGTCCAGATCGGCTGTTCTTTGCTGGCTAATGAGTTCAACATTGTCTAGGTAGGGGCTACGTGAGGCTCCATCAAACGGACTGATTGTATGGATTCATGCGACGTCAGAGCGTGTCAATTCGATTAGAGCCCAATGGCTCGCCTCTGAGGAGCCCCTTGCAATAAAAACCAAGATCGTGTCTGAAATGGCTGAAAAGAGGGGGGGGGAGAGCGAAGCGGTCGCCTAAATGCCAAAGAGAATCAAAAAGACCAGGATGAGGAGGGGGAAACCTGGCCCCTTGAACTGGGTTTACCTCTCTCTCTCTCTTTCTCTCTTTCTCTCTTTCTCTCTTTCTCCAAGTACATTATGTACTGGAGGTAGGTATGCTCAAATCTCATTGTTAAGCTACCATGCCACGGTGCTGAACCGATGACCCTACCACCCCACAAACATGATAAACATGCCCGTCATAGTGGACGCTGGTGGAACGTACTAGTAGGTGGTGATTAATTTCGTTCAGGTGAATTTTTCAGGCATTTAACCTCAGAGGAATCATTACGACGATTACGTGTGTTATACAATTCTTGACATATTATTTGCTAGGGAATTATAGAAATTGCACCACCTTGGCCCTCTGAAGTGATTGGCGACTGGCGAGACTATCATGCTTCGTTACGAAAATGAGCTTGCCATCAGTGTTGGAGGGATCTGGACTGAAAAAATTAGTGTTGGTATTAGTGTTGGTCTGACTTCTTTCATGCTAGGGGCCAATTAATTTGGTCATTTTTTAAATCTTGCCGGGAGAAGACAGAACAGGGGAATCGGAGCATGATCGAGTTGATTTACGTTCACTCAGCCAGGGCAAATTTCCCCGGGCTAATGTTAAACTAAAAAATAGGCGGGGATCATTTGGCGGAAAACATTTTCGGGTAAATACGCATTCTGGCTGCTGGTAGAAGCTTCTCCTGGTGGGTAGGTGCCTTCTATACAGTACAGTGTACGTAACTAGTGTTGTTGCTGTTGTCGTTGTTGTTGTCCGTGATTGGAACTTTTACAGAGTCTATCTATTATGAACCTTGGAGCCTGAACATTGAACTAGTACTTGATGCCGATTTACACAAGAGATAAAGTGATTACTTACATGTTCGTTCCAGACCTGTATTCATTAAGGTCGATGTGGTTGAAAGGAGGGCAAGAAATGAGAGCCAGTACAAGAAGATGAGTAAGATGATGATCATGATGATCATGATGATGATGGTGGTGGTGGTGGTGGTAGGTAGTAGTGGGCATGATGAAGAAGAGGAGGAGGAGAAGGAGGAGGAGGAGGAAGAAAGCGAGAGCAGGGCAGAAAGCAAGAGAAAGAAAAAAAGGGAATCCGTTTAGAAAAATAAATCAAGCTGCTTTGAGAAATCCGCTTGTCTTACCTCGACCACGCGGTTTTTGGGTGGGCGGCCGCGTTTTCTTTTGAACATGGTATCGATGCTGGTGGTCATCGTCATCGACACGGGCTCTTTACCGGCCATGTTCCATTTCTTTGTGTACTCGTGCAATTTGTAATGATCCAGCCGCTTAAAGGGAGAATCTCCTCCGAACACTATTTCTGAACAGTTCTCCTAGAATGACACAATCCAGAACCATCATGATTTGAAACGTTGATGTACCCATTGTTGTTCTAATCAGGATCGGAATAACTGGAACGAATTTTTTCAGGTCGAGTTCGGGTGTCAATCTTTGCAATAACAGAACAAAAGTCGATTCGGTTAGTCCAATCTTGGTAGTTTTTTTGCCTTTTTTTTCTCGAAGCAAATTTGGCGAAGTTGTGTTTTACCACATACATGGTACAAAATAATGGCTCTACGCGGTTGAGGGAAAACCGAACCTCGGCTCTCCATCCAACGACTTTCGCTTGTTAAGTGATCCTGTTCGAGTGGTTTTTTAAGGACTTCATGCCCGGGCCAGAGTCAGGGCTTTCTTACTTTTGGCTATTAGGAGCTTTTCGAGCTCTATATGTTGATATACTTCACATACACCAAATGCAATAATGGCTACGTCGTCCGTCGTCGCCCGTCACCCACTTACCCATTTGCAATGAAAGTGTAGCTGTTCGCTTTTTTTATGAGGACAGTGTTCTGGACATTCTGAGACTTCCGGCTCCTCTGGGTCCACTTTCATGAAGAAGATATCCGTGATCTGGTCCTGGAGAAAGTGATTTCGTCCATGCTCTTGAACACCGTCGTGTTTTCGAAAAACCGTCTCGCATCCATCATCCTTGCAATGGAAATGTTCCATTTCTTCCAATTCGCAGCCTTGGAATCCACAGCCCTCCCCCGAATCAAAGTGGAGCATGTAATTGCGCCAAATGTCATCAGGAATCTATCAAGAACAGACAAGACTTTTAAAGAGAGTTGCTTTCACTCCGCATACTGCAAATTCAAATGTACATCGTCCCAAACATTTATCGGATCGCTGAGCTAGTGCAAGTCCCAGATAATAAGTATGTCTCTGTGTTCCGAATGCTTCCGCATTCAAACATCCTTTTCTAATCCTTTATAAGCAGTCTTAGCCTAGAAATGAAAAGTGAACGAAGGAAACCGAGAGTACTAACTACTGAGGGACGAGATAGTTCGAGAGTAGCTGAACTTAAAAAAAAACACTGATTGTCGTGGTGGCTTTGTCCAGCGTAAAACACCGGAAATGTCGAATAAATATGGCAATCCTCAAAATCACACACGCACAAAAAACGGAGAGAGAAGAAACGCAAGAATAGCGGATGTGCATATTCACATTCCTTGCTCCGATCTGCTCCCCCACAGAAGTGGCTTGTTGAGTGGAGTAGTGTACGAATCTGGAGCATTCCATAAATGACCTGGATTCATAAATTCGTTTATAAATTCGTACCAAATAAGCCGAGTAGAGCAATCTTCGGGCTGGACTGTTGGCCACAGTTATTATTGTACACTACATACTACTATAGTAGCTAGCCCTTTTCTTTGTGCCTGGTGGCCAGTGAGGTGCGTCCTCGTTCCCCTCTACTACTACATATGTAGGTACTCTGGCTGTATGTAGTACGAGTACACACAGTACACGCATTTCTGTCTTATTCCCCAAGTATTTACCGTGTGTCAGAAAAGAGGTCCACGCTTGGCCCAGCCACTCCCTGCTTACTGTTGTTGTGCTACAACAACACGCACGTACGTAAATACGTACATACTGCAATGTCCATGTGCTTATGGAACGCGTTTGTGTGTGGATATGGAACACATTCATAACCCTGCTGTCACTCCAAAACACCCCTAGACATACGTTAAAAACCCCGTTCGTTATTGTCATCTCCCAAAAAAACAAAGCCCCAGCAATGAAAAGCTGCAAAAGCATGTGCATGTCTGAATATTCCATCATCAAGGCGGAATAGTAGTAGTAGTAGTCGTAGTAGTAGTCGAATAAGTAGTACTAATGATGGTAGTAGTTGTTGTAAATGGAGTCCATTGAGACTGGTCAAATTGGCGTTATCCACTTATCAACTTACCCTATCTCGAATCATGTCTGACATGAGTAAAGGTTGCTGACCAAACATGCCTTGGGGCCCACTCATCATCATGGGCTGTATACCAAAAGGCATCGGCGAACTCGAGGTGTTTGCATTGTTCAAGGCAATAAACGGATTCAATGGCTTATTCGTGGGGGGCACTAGGTCACTCGGTTTGACCAAGGGTGGCGTTGACGAGGTGTCGGAATTGAGGCTACCATTGTCATTGGACGGGGGTCGCTCAGTGGACAAGTCCCCATTGCCATTGGTGGACAGGGGCGTGTCTCCGGTGATGAGACTTTGAGCAATTTTGTACTTCTGATAGGCCAGCTCATTGTCTTTGCGCTCATGCTTGCGCTTGTGCGAGTAGAGTTGGCCACTGGAATGCAACACATAATCACAATTGGAACGAATGCAGTGGATATGATTGACCGTGCCCGAGAACCGACACCCGGAGAAACCACACGGCTCTTGCTTCATGAACTTTTTGAAGCCATCTTTATTGAGCTGCTCATCCTTCATGTGGTAGTTCTTGTGCTTCTCCATGTCGGCCTTGTTCTTGAAAGTGAAATTGCACCCGCTTCGATTGCAATGGAAATGTGTGGTCTTCTGCGTGCGAAACGGGCAATACGAAGTGGCGCAGTCCTCCACCCCTCGGAATCGGAGAAAGCCTTCTCTCTGGATGGCATTATCCTTGCGGTGATAATTGAAATGCATCTGCACGTCGCTCGTCGAGATGTACACCTTGTCGCACGAGTCCGTGTGGATGCAATGATAATGGGTCTGTTTCTTGTTGTGCTGACACCCGGGGAACTGGTCGGAACAGTCGTCCATGGGAGTCACGCGACGAAACCCATACTTGAAAGCCTCTTCCATCTTTTGGTGCCATTTTGAGTGGCGAATCATCTCTTCTTTCTTCGCAAACACCTACGGAAAATAGAACGAGTAATTGTGATTGATTTTCGGCCGGTCGACTTGACAAATTCGTGACAATCTTTTTCCGTTACTATACTACTCGCAGATGAAGCGCAGCAGACAGCTTGCAAGTGACAAATGAACGAGGAAGGCCCAACTGTTAGAAGAGGGTAGGGGGTGATCTCGAGTCCTGATAGACCTCAGAAGCTCAGTGATACCTATTCAATTTCGATTGCTTCTCAACCTACCACATACCACATACCTTTCAGCGGCGATTTCACTATGGTATTGGGTGGGGAGTTGTGGAACGGCAGAATTAGCAGAACCGAAACGGGGTAAACTACGAACCTTATCTTTGCACATGGGCACCGTGCAATGGAAATGCTCTCTGTAGTTCATATCCTTGCAATACAGGCTGCCACATTCCAAGGATGACCCGAATCGCTTGAAGTATCTCGTGTAATCGGTGGGACTTTTCGCCACCCCGGGCATCATTCCCACTCGTTGAGCCGCTAAGATGTGTGGTGGGATCCCACCCGAGGTACCTCTCAAGTGGGGAGGTAAAGGCCCGGGCAAACCCGGTCCCATCATGTTCATCCCTGGCATCATCATATTTGGCTTGTTCAATTGAGCTGCGAGAAGGTTGTTGGCATTGTTGGTCTTGCCTAAAACTTGGTCTTGAAAAGAGGCTAAGGAAAGGAATGAAGTAGGCAGTCCATGGCCACTGCTCGATTTGAATCCATGGTTTGACATCTTCAAATCGGGAGGAGGAAAACGGAGTTGTTGTTGCTGCTGTTGTTGCTGCTGCTGCTGTTGTTGCTGCTGTTGGCCTCCTCCCCCTCCTCCTCCTCCTCCTCCAGAGAGAAGAGCACTTAGGTCAGGCGCACTTTGGTGAGTTGGTGTCCCACCCGGGGTTTTCGGCGTTCTGGGAGGTGTTGGAGGGTGACCTTGACTCGGACACGAGGAAAGGTTGGCGGGTGACAAAGGTGACATGTTGCCGAGGAGCGCGGCTGAAAGCATTCCAGCGGGAACACTGGACGAGGTGACAGCCGGACTGTTGGACTGCCTGAGTGTGTCTGATCCGGTGGAAGAGGGTCCTTTAATGGAAGATCTCTGGTTCAGAGACCTGGATAAAAGGGATCCATCATCTTGAGGCGCCAACGATTCTGCAGGGCAAAAGAGAGACGCTTGATGATTTTCAAATGATTACTAAGAAGTCGGAAAAATGGTGGAAAATTGTCTTCTAATCGACTTTTTTGGTGGTCGGTCTCGCGGTCTCGTAGTTAGTTACTGACTGAGTGACTGAGGGGACCAGCCATTACTATCATTGTCAGGGCACAACATCTTGTTCTCCTAGCGTTTGGATTCGACTTGTCGACTAATGATCAAGAGAGTGAACTTTGTTGAGCTTGCTTTGATTTTTTTCCCCTCAATTTTATTGTCAATCAACGCTAAGAGCGCGGGAAAACTATGAAAGAAATGTGTTTTGGGGTCTGGAGAGTTTCCTACCCAATGGACAATTTGAGGTCGATCTCGATTTCGTTTTTCTCATGCGTGGAATTCAGTTGAGAGCCACTTTGATTCATGTTTAGTGTATGTACAAATCGTCGTCGCACTGAAGTAGAACACATAATAATGATCAGCAACAACAGAAACAACAACAACGACGACGACTGAGCAGCATTTGGCTTCCCCACTTGCGATGATGTCCAGCCTTTGCCTTGTTTCTACTTTAAAAGAGCATCGTTTCAACACAGTTCCTTGTTATTCGTACACAATATTGTCAGTGCTAAACGTGGTAGATGATTCTCGACTCTCTGACCCAAAATAGGCTCTTGCCATTTGTAAAGCTTGGAATGAAATCTATGTTTAGATTCTACTCGCATACGACGTATAATAACTTCAAATTCGAATTGCCGATGCTTTTCTGAGCCTTTATCAAGAAGGAACAAAACGTTAGTTGAGCTTTGATCTGCTAATCTGTCGATAACATTTCTGCTCAATCAGGGAAGGCATTCTAGCTCCGCGTATTTTCTAATTTCAAGACGTCGTTTATCTAATACTGTAAGACTTATCAGTACTCCGACAAGCTATGTTGGATTTTTGGCTCAAATATGTCATTTTTATGTCCCTCGAAACAACCCCAATATGTTGATTTTTTGTCAACCAAAAACGTTTCGGTTTGTTGTTTCTGTCCTGTTTATTTTTCCTAGCATAAAAACTAGGGCCGGCCAAAGCTTGCAGATCGATACGGTCTTTATTGACAGCAAATTTGTATTAAAAATCAAACAAATTCAAACAAAAATTTACGAATAAACTTTCCAAAACATAGGAAACAACATGTTCGAGTTCGAGGGGGGGGGCTATTTTTGCCTTCCATATCAAGCAACACATAGATGAAAAGGAATATTACATTATAATATCTTCAAGCTGCGGTAATGGAACCTGCTATCCCTAAGAAGTAAATTCTTGCCATGTCCATGCTGGCTCCTGATTAGTAAACCTTGGAAAAAAACAGTTGATATTTTGGCCGAACTTTTTTGTAGGAAAAAAGGAGAAAAAGTTGGAAAATATGCGAAGAAGAATAAAAAAATAGCAAGTACGAAAAAGTTGAAGAATTGAAAAAATAAAAATGTTGGGAATGAACGGAAAAGGCGATGAATCGCAAAAACGTTGCTGCCATGGCCAAAGGGTCATTGTTAGTCTTGTTTACTGCCTTTTTTGTTGCGAAATTCTAGGAAAACAATTGCATATACTGGGTAATATATTGTGCTTCTTCATTTTATTGACAAGAAATTAAACCTCTCTTATTCCAATGCTTGACATTAGGACACTTTTTAAGTGATTCCAATGTTATGGTACAGTATACAATTGATACAATTGATTCTTTTTTAGAGTCTAGTACCATATGTGTTAACCTATTGTTTAGGGCACTTTTGCTCAGTTAATCATTAGATTTGTGCCCTATTTGACCCACAACTGAATAAGGTCCTTGTTCTCAGAAGTCATCTTTCTCTTTGTTACGTATCATCACAGGAAGAAAAGAAAAAAAGGTCAAAAAATGAAAATGGACATGAATATTTTTTGGGCCCCAAAATATGTGAAAAATATTTTTATGTAAAAACATTTTTGTTCTGACTCTACTTATCATTATGTTTCAGTTGCTATTGTTGCTATGTATTGTTGCACTAATATTACTCATTTTGTTCTTACCTCTACTTTGTAAGAATTATGCCAATTAGCCATGTGGGCAGCAATGGGAAAAATCGAGATTGAACGAATTTCTGCCTTTTTCTGCCACGAGTGGCAAAAATGGCAGAAAGTGGCAGAAATTACTGGAAAGAAGTCAAAAATGGCCGCCAATGGTTGGAATCTAAAAAAGAATCCCTTTTTGGAAAAAATTTTTCTAAAAAGGGGTTGTTCCCCAAAAAAGTGAAAAAAAAAAAACAAAAAAAAATTCAAATAGGGGGGGG
>NC_081444.1:8641378-8642440 GCF_007210705.1 Tigriopus californicus
GACGACTCGTTGCCACCATTCAAAGAAACTCATTCCAATATTGATGATGAGGACACAACCATGAGTGAAGCCTCCAATCAAGTGTCCACCTCGAACCACAGGGATAGCCACGAGGCAGAACCAGAAGCCCGTGGAAACCCATTCCAGAATCTAAACGGTCCAGAGGAAGAAGAAGAAGAGGAAGAGGAGGAGGAGGAAGAAGAGTTTGGAGAAGAAGCAGACGACGCTGGGCGACTTGCAGAAGAGATTCGAAATCACGCCGGGACCACCCATAACATCCTCAAATCGAGATCTAGCAGCAAGCCATCTTGTGCGGAGAGAAACAAAAGGAAAAACTTTCGTCCCAGGAACATCGTGAACAATGAGATGGAGAGCAGCGAAAGTCGCACCACCGACTCTCCTTTAAATCTAACCAGTGAGAGATCGTCAGACCGAAAATCGCTTCTACCCCGAAAGTTGGACCCAGAAGGCCAACCTCCCACCTCATCGCCCATTCAGTCCCTCTTGCCTTCGTCTTTTCACCCGAGCCACCGTCCCCCACCATCCTCGTCTGGATCACCCATTGATCTCTCCTCGAGTCTCCTCCCGGAAGACGAGAATGGAACGACGACCACCACTCCTCGACCTTCTCTGTCACTGGTGAGCAAAGAAGTTCTCTTCGGTTATGGACGAGGAGGCTCATCTTCCTCTCGTCGCTCTTCCGAGGATTCGAAACCACCATCGGAACTCCATTCCACCATCAAAGAGGAAAAGCAACACACCAAGCCCGACAAGGAAGAGATGGAGATACGAAGGGAGGAGCTACAGGAAGATGGGGACGACATTAAACCGAGGTTTCCCTTCGGACTGGCACCTTTTTTCGCTCCGGGACTAGCGGCAGCAGCAGCAGCGGCCGGCCGCCCTCTAGATGGGTCGGTGGCCTCCGACACTATGAAAGAGGCCTTTCAAGAAGTCCTCAAATTGTATGGGGTGCCCGTGGAGATTGCCGAGAAGATCGCCAGCAACGCTCAAGCCGCTCAAGGTAAGACGAAGCAATTCATTAGTTTTTTTTTATTTTTTCTC
>NC_081444.1:8642476-8642905 GCF_007210705.1 Tigriopus californicus
CGTTCTTTTTGTTTCTGCTGTTTCTGCCCATCATCTGCACCAGAGAGATTGAACAGGGGGAAACACACGAACCCACACGCACAAGCAAGTATTTGCAAGTAGGCATGAGAGCTTTCGAGTAAGTGCATTACGACGATCCACGATCCGAGCAATGAGAAGAACGATTTTAGTGACTGAAACTCGTATCTTTGTGATAGGCTAGCTCTTGTGGTTTATCCCCAGGAGATCTCTCAATCAAACAATATTTCATTGTGACATGTTAGTCGTTGATCTCTGGGGACATGTTCATTCACGTTGGTAGAAGGCAGGTTTATTCTAAGAAGCATCATTCTTTGTGTGCTATCAAAAATAATTGATGGGACCTTGATCGTCTTACATTTCATTTTTGTCTTCTTTTTTCTCACGGATTTTTTAGACGTTGTTTCACAC
>NC_081444.1:8642941-8643376 GCF_007210705.1 Tigriopus californicus
AAGGCTTGAATTTCAATCCTTCAGGAACAATTATTGTTCAATGGTGTGAAAATCAAGTCTTGTTTTGTTTCAACTTTCCAAAGGAGATCAGGTGTCAAGGGATAGACGAGCCAGGGTAGAGGAGGACAAGGAGAACGAGGGGAATAACAACAACGGCAACTGAAAGCCAAGCCACGGAAAACTAGTAGAATTTTGTCTTCCTTAAATCTGTCAGATACTCGTACACGTTCAAAGACCGCAGTGAAAGAAGTTAAGAAGACACGTCATACTTCACCTTAAAAAGTGGGGGAGAATGTCAGAGTGATTTTTTGTGGAGGACTTTTTTTCGTCGGTGTTGTTGTTGTAGTAGTTGTTGTAGTAGAAGTAGTAGTAGTAGTTGCTCCTAACCTTGGAACTACAGTAACTGTAAGCTTTACTCGTCTGTAAGATAAGCAA
>NC_081444.1:8643417-8643596 GCF_007210705.1 Tigriopus californicus
AATTCTCACACTCGCTCTTTCTCGGATCGTTTCAGATTGAGGCCGCAAACGTCACAAAACGGTCGGCGGTGGGTTGTTCTTTGGTTGGTTGTGCCATGGTTAGTCGTCAGGCGGCAAGAACCCGCTTGGATGATTGAATTGTTTGTCAAATCCTGTCATAATGTCATCCGCCGTGGGCC
>NC_081444.1:8643647-8647803 GCF_007210705.1 Tigriopus californicus
TTAAGCCTGATAAATTATTGATGATTCCTCACAAAATGCTCATTTTCCCACAAATATTGGGTAGAATTTCATCCCTCTTTGTGGCTTAATGAAGCTGTGCGACTTTAATGTGGGGATTCAGGCAAGTACACATGCAAGGCGTTCCGTCGATAGGAAACAGGGAGAGAGACTTCAAAGAGTTTGTCGCATCATCATCATCATGCTCCTTACTCCTTGGTCTCCTAGGGCTCATCATCATTTTGGGGCTGCAGATGGTTCAAAACCATACAAAATCGATGTGGGCTCTTTTTTTCAACCACTTTTCTAATTCCTTGAAATCTATTCAAACTGAGCTAGGCTATTAGCAAGCCCGTTTCAGGGTTGTCTGTGAGTCGTGAGACCCTGCCTGCCAGAAAACCAGCATTGGTGAGCGTGATCCAAAAAAATGCGGATTGCCTTCCATTAGTGAGTTGTTGAAGAGTAAAGTTTTTTTTCTCCCTATTTTAACCCTTCTCACTTGGTTCCCAACTTACTGGCAACAATGTACAACAACGTGCAGTAACGAACCAACGGGCTGAGTGGCTGCCTGACTGAGTTGACTGACTAAAACGCTGTTCCAAAACAACTTGCAAGTCTTGCTCCTTGTTCTCTCTTGTATGTAGTCGCACTTGAAGGGAACAAATAAAGTTTTGAAAGCCGCCGTCATTCCAAGCCAACCTTTAGTCATTCCGTTACAGGCACTACAAAATTCATACTCGAATCATTTATTGTCCAGGGGGGCAACAGGAACAAAAAAGAGGAATCTACGTGGCGTGCACTATCCCACATTTCTTTCTCATGTCCAAAAATACGTTTATGTAGTAGGTACATACACACAGAGAGCAAAGAGTAGAGAGCAGAGAGCAGAGTGCAGAGTGCAGAAGAGGGCCGCGGTCCTATCGCTAGCTGGATGGAGAGAGATGGCCTGAACACAACATAGTTCGGAGGTGATTCAACGACCCAACGTTCGCCCTTCTTAATATTACTTATACCTTATTCTGTACCTTATACACCGACCTACATGGTGGTGCGTGGTACCCACTCTTTTATCCATGAACAACTCTTTGAAGGCAGCAAAACATGCCCGAGAGAAACCAAGTCCAAGTGGTGCCAAAACCACCACCAGGAACTACTGCTACGTCTACTACTAAGCAAAATGAACGGACGTGCTCGGCGGCGAGACGTTGTTGTAAGACTACTACCAATACTGCTAGTACTAGTACTAGCAGTTGTAGTAGTAGTTCGAGTTGTTGTTGTCGTTATTGCTGCTGTTGTACCAATAGTAGGTGGTTGCTGGATGTGTGGTTGGTTGGTTGGATGGATAGATGGATAGGTGGCTGGGTGGCTGAGTGGCTTGGGCTAGTTCCAGGTTTCAAGCGAGCTGCTTGAGGGCGATTTGATGAGGTGATTTCTCATTAGTTTCTCTCCCATTATTCACAATCCATTCACTTGACATGACCTCACGTGGATTTCTTAAAATAAGTCAGACTATTCAGGGGGGATATCAAGCGAACTATTATTCGTTTCCTAATCGGACAACCGTCAAACAAATGAAGTGCAGCCCGACGTAGAACATATACTGTTTGCTTGAAGTATTAATGTATGTATATATAGGTATGCATCAGAATTCTCACACTCGCTCTTTCTCGGATCGTTTCAGATTGAGGCCGCAAACGTCACAAAACGGTCGGCGGTGGGTTGTTCTTTTGTTGGTTGTGCCATGGTTAGTCGTCAGGCGGCAAAACCCGCTTGGATGATTGAATTGTTTGTCAAATCCTGTCATAATGTCATCCGCCGTGGGCCTTGTGCCCTCGAACCAGGGCGTCTCAGCGGCACCCCCGTAACGACCACGCCCCCCTCGGCGGATCGTCTTTCAGAATCGACAATCTGGCCTCCCGAACCGATGGGGCTCATCCGCTTCGTTGACCGATCAGAGCCTGGGTGAGTAGTGATAATGATCACGATGATGAAGATATTGACAATCATAGTGGCATATTCCAATCCCATTTCAATCAAGCAAACAGAGGCATGCCTAAACATGTTCAGATAAGAGCTCTCTAGATCTTCATGTCTTTGCTTGATAAATCTAATGAATCTAATAAAAGGCTTGAATTTCAATCCTTCAGGACAATTATTGTTCAATGGTGTGAAAATCAAGTCTTGTTTTGTTTCAACTTCCAAAGGAGATCAGGTGTCAAGGGATAGACGAGCCAGGGTGAGGGAGGACAAGGAGAACGAGGGAATAACAACAACGGCAACTGAAAGCCAAGCCCGGAAAACTAGTAGAATTTTGTCTTCCTTAAATCTGTCAGATACTCTGACACGTTCAAAGACCGCAGTGAAAGAAGTTAAGAAGACACGTCATACTTCACCTTAAAAAAGTGGGGGAGAATGTCAGAGTGATTTTTTTGTGGAGGACTTTTTTTCGTCGGTGTTGTTGTTGTAGCAGTGTTAAGTAGAGTTAGTAGCAGCAGTTGCTCCTAACCTTGGAACTACAGTAACTGTAAGCTTTACTGGTCTGTAAGATAAGCAAAATGTAAAACGTTAGCCTTTTGCCGAAACAAAATCAAAACAACATCCATGCACCCACTTGGACATACTAACCTCAAAGGCACAAACACACAGCATATTCAGGTAAAGGGTGGTAGCAATAATTACTAGGAAGAAGAAAGGCTAGCTCAGTTTGAATAGATTTCAAGGAATTAGAAAAGTGGTTGAAAAAAAGAGCCCACATCGATTTTGTATGGTTTTGAACCCATCTGCAGCCCCAAAATGATGATGAGCCCTAGGAGAACCAAGGAGTAAGGAGCATGATGATGATGATGATGATCGACAAACTCTTTGAAGTCTCTCTCCCTGTTTCCCTATCGACGGAACGCCTTGCATGTGTACTTGCCTGAATCCCCACATTAAAGTCGCACAGCCTTCATTAAGCCACAAAGAGGGATGAAATTCTACCCAATATTTGTGGGAAAATGAGCATTTTGTGAGGAATCATCAATAATTTTCAGCTTAAAATACAACAGCGGACCCACTTCATCTCAAGGGAGATGATGGAAAAGCCTCCCTCCCTCCCTCCTTGCCCACTCAGTGATCCGCACAGAGCTCTCCTCCCGGTGTACGATCGGGATACTTGAACCATAATGATAATACTACCTACCCACCACTAGTAGTACTAATAAAGAGTCAGACCTGATCCGTCTCTGTTACAAAATAGGGTACGAGAGTGCTTTTTGAAACGCTTTAGAAATTTGTTGAAAAGGCCATCATCATCATCATCATCACTATCAGCATCGTCGTCATCAGGAAGAGTGGAAGTGGTAGCATCACCAAGACACCCCCCCTCCCCCCCCATCCAACCATCCTTGTGAACCTTGTGATCCCTCAACACTTCGTGCCAAAAGGGTGGATATGAGTGAGCCGCGGTGTGACAGTGTGTCCTCGCCAGAGCGATTTTAATCGCATGATGCATTTAGCTCACACCCCTTGCTTTCCCTCCGATTATTCCCTCACATTCAACTATGAACTTTGAGAAAAGAGAAATAGAAAGAGCGAGAGAGCAAGAGTGATGCTCGATTCACTGTCAACCAACTCGTCATAATTGATGGATTCGGCCCTTTGTTGCCTTGAAGATCATCAGAGTGCCTTTTTGAGCGAAACGAGCCCCGCATAAAAGGAAAACTTCTCTGACTTAATACCCCTCGATCAAGCATACGCGTACTTTCAAAAAACACCAGATATTCGAAAATGATCCACTTTTTTCAACTTTTCCAACTCCCAACAAATCAGATCCGAACAAAGTGATTGAATGAACCCTTCTCTAATACCACGACAATAATGAATTGTTACGACACAAGGGTGAGCGGTGCTCACCCATGCAGACTCTTGGCCAAGAGTTCTTTAACTTAATTTAACAATCCCATGTATTAATATAACTACTCCACATACGTGTCTCCAAATCCCAACAAATCAGATCCGAACAAAGTGATTGAATGAACCCTTCTCTAATACCACGACAATAATGAATGGTTGCGACACAAGGGTGAGCGGTGCTCCCCCATGCAGACTCTTGGCCAAGAGTTCTTTAACTTAATTTAANGAGTTGAATACGATAGGGCGATTTTTTCTTCTTCTGTTG
>NC_081444.1:8647839-8669820 GCF_007210705.1 Tigriopus californicus
TACTCCACATACGTGTCTTGAAATCCGATATCATGGTTGTTTTCTGAATCGGGATGAGGCTTTCGAAACGAGCGTTTAGTGCAGGCTAGGGAGCAAAAGAGCTGACAGTCGAGTACTCAAATACGATTCACGGATCCATCTACGTACATGTACGTACGGGTTATATCAACATAATACAAAATGAGTGAGTGAGCGGCTCCATTCTACGAAGAGCCCACCGACAACTCGAAAGCCTCGCTGCTCAGTGGGGCGAGGCTCGCTACACTTTCTGTCAAATTTCCGATACGGAGCTTTCAAGTCTCCAACAGAGCCTGAAATTAATAAAGCACTATTGAATATCAATACGACAACTTGTCAGGTCCGTCCTCTTTTTGTGTGTTTATTGACTTCATCGAGGTGAGCGAAGTAAAACGAACTGACTAAAATATTGTATGTAGTGGGGCTTACGAGCCAATGGCTTAGCCATAGATAGTACTTTTCAAAAAGGTTTTACGTAATCATGGCCATCATGTCAAAAAGTCCAAATGAACAACCACCCCCCACCCATGAAATGAACACACATCGATTGCCTCAGCTCCAATCCAACAATGGCGAAAGAGAAAAAAATGCAGCTTTTTCATTTTTGGGATTGCTTGGAACATGCAGGAAACGGGAGGAGGCCCTTGCTTGACACATTGTACCTCCGTGGATAGAGTAGCCAGAATGAAGGGTTGAAGGCAGCCCCAGTCCTGCTATTCAAATGGCTCGAACGAGGCGGAACAAGAAAGTTCCATGGTTGATTGAGGGCTTGGATTTTCCTTTGCCTGGACAAAGACAGGCCGTGGAAAAATGGAAAAAAAGTGGGAAGGCACCAGGCGGATGTACGGTACAGCAGAAATGGAAAAAAAGTGGGAAGGCACCAACAAATTGAATGATATTTCGGTTGTGCAGGCGTGATATTTGCTCATTAATCAAAGATGACCCTTTCCCCCTTTTTCCTATCTCGGTGAGAAGCTTCACATTCGGCACACTTGTACGTACGTACATAAAGTACTCGAACGTTAGGCTGGTACTTTCTGACAGCCCGGCATTGACTTGGCAAAGCACTCATGGATGAAAAGGCTCTGTCTGCAACCTACGGTACCACTAGGTCTAGCACGGGCATGCTCGCTTTGACAAATTCTGAAGTACCTCCTGCCTATGTGGCATGTACCATTCTCTAATTATCAATTACCATGGAAAAGTAGATTCAAGACTTGTGCTGGGGCTGTGATGAACCTCTGACACTTTGTTTCTTGAACTCAACAACGCCACTTCCAATCATGAGTTATAATTTGGGCAATCCATGAATCCATGAGTGGGATTTTGTTAATTGATTTTGGGGTCCAGCCCGTCCAGCCCCAGATACTGTATTCTCGAGCTAAGATCGCACCCAAGTCGAACTAATTTTTGATACGAGATCCGCCTGATTGCAAGTTGGTACCACATTCCCGATCATAAATTCGGACGAGTCCAATTTTGATGTGTTTCCACAACATGAGTTCAAATTACATACAGCTGGATCTGGAAAATGTAGGAATCAAAGAAAGTGCAAGTCATAGCGTCAGTCGTCGTCGTCGTCGTCGACAACGTTGGTTCGTACCGACGACAACGACATACTACACATTTGAGAGGGATGGATGGATGGATGGATTGATGGCCCATACTGTTGTGCTTTATGAACGAAAATATTCCATGTGCAGCCTTCTTCCACCCATCGACTACAAACAGTTTGCGCTTAAAAGCCAACCGACTCTTTGGGATAAGCGAATGTCTGTGTGTAGTATGTACCACTGTATGTATATCAAGACACAGAATTCTACGAACCTCTGCACCGTACATAGGCTCGATGGATGAAGAGCAAGTGCGGCTCTCCAAAAAACAGACGAAAAGACAGACGCTGATAACCACGATGAATAATATTGAACATGGCACAAATTACAAAACGGTCGAATGAATGGAATGGTTGAATGGCTCTGGCTGACGACGGTGAACTGCCGACCACTCAGTAAACAGCCGCACTATTCCTAGAGTCCAGTATTGAATGAATTGCCACTACAGAACTACATACCTATGTAGATCAGTGGCCCATTCTTGATTTGGCGGTGAACTTGGCTCAACAGGGCGTGGGTGAGTAACATGTGCAATTTTGCATGAATGGATCATTTGGTGACATCCAGGTGCATAAAGAAATAGAGAAAGTGCCGACTAACAATCAACATCATCAAGGAAAGAGAACAGGCCTCAATAAATGAATGAAGTCCATCTTTGTTCTAATCAAACTTGTTGCTTAACGTCAAATTTTGGATCCGCATAGCTCCTACTCACCATGGACTGTGGATTGACGTGATCTCGGATTTCAGCAATGCTTAACTTCCTCTGACTATTAGTAACGTGGCCAATTAACCGTTTTGGCAACCGTTTGATGAGCGAAAACAATCATTGAGTTGAATACGATAGGGCGATTTTTTCTTCTTCTTCCTGCATTTTTTTTTCGTTTTCTTTTGGTGTGGTTATTGTTACTTCTACTGCTGCTATTGTCGTTGCTGTTGTTTTCGTGGGTGCCTGAGCTATATCATCACCCATCGTTGCCGTCATCGTTAGTTTTTGTGGCTTCTTTCCTCGACCCTTTCGAATCAAGATCATTCTTTATTCCCTCACTCACTCACTACTAGTATACATACATACATGTAAAGTGTACACTTTAGCTCTGTTGCGTTCTTGACTCTCGTATCCTCCTAAAGGGTCACCTCCCTACATCAACACCCAAAAAAGCAACCCACTGTGTTGAGGGGGGAGGGCAGTAAAAATTTTAGACAGCGAGTTTGGGGAACTCGATTTCTTGAGCATGTCATAATGCTCTCATAAATTCTTTTTTAAAAATCGTCTACGTAAATCAAAAAGGGGAAAGAGAGAGAGAGAGGGTTGAGCAGAGGATGCGAAAACGAGCTCAGGTCGAATCTCAGGAGGTGAGTCGTTCTGTTAAGTCTGAAGATTTGAGGTAAAACTTAATGCATGAAAAATCATTCTCCCATGAGGGCAACCTATTATGAAATGCGAGAGCTCTCTCTCTCTTTCTCTCGTTTGCTCTCACTCGCTCTCCTTGCAACGACGTTCGTTTTTTCCTTGGCCCTATGGTGGTAGTGGTAGTGGTATGTCATTAATATTCAATATACAGTTAGAGTTTAAAATTCCATCCTGAGCCCCTGAACACCACCATTAATTTGTGGTGAGCTTCATTCCTTTGAAACTATGACCATCGCGTTCAGGAATATTGGCTTATTATTGATGTCAACCACGGCTTTTCCCCAATTGAATTGAAGAACTGCACTCCCTCCCTCGTTCGTTCGTCTCTCCCTCCCTCTCTGGGTCGCTCCTTCCCTTCCTTCACACTTCATACATACTGTGCATACATGCATAGATACGAGCACATACAGTAGACAAGCATAAATATAGACACATCAGCACAAGCCAACGAGGTCCCTTGTTAAGCTGTCACTTTTGTGTCTCCGTGTGTTCTCTCTCCTCCTTCTCGCGATCTACGTTGTCGTTGTTGTCGTTGTTGCCGTTGTTGTCGTTGTGGTTGTCGTCGAGTTCTTCCCGCTCTCTTCATCGGAAGTCCGGACTGCTCACCTCATTCGGTTCGCCTCTCGACACTCGTTGTTGTTGTTGTTGTTGTTGGCCTCTTTAGCCTTTAAGAATGAAATAATGACGTTGATGAGGTCGGTGGTTGAGGTAGTGTTGGTTGTTATTGCTGTTGTTGTTGTTTTAGTAGTAGTTAGTTATTGTTGTTGCTGTTGTTGTGCATCGGATAGATGGAGGTGAGGTGCTAAAAATCGCCGTCGTAATTGGGAACAAATGAGACGCTTCCTGCGCATGAGTGAGGAGGAGTCCTCACATTCATGGCTCAAGCAAGGAAGCAGGAAAGCCAACGAGGAACAATCAACTAACGCAAGATTGACTAACGATAAAGCCGACTAAATAGATTTTGATGAGCTTCACGAGGCCAACGAGCTTCGTACCGCCGGGCTTACATGTGTGCTTACATATGTAGAAGAGGTAATGAAATGACCCCGTGGTCAGTTCGAACAACCTCATTATCGCCCACTACCATAATAAAGCCTGGAGCAATCCAGACAACGGCCATGCATACACATACACACACACACACACACACGGAGCATCTCTCTTTCACTCTTGACTCACGAGTGCATACATACGTAGTACGTAACGTCTTAAGTCTAATGATGCATATCATTTTGTAACCAACCAAGTTACCGCTGACCACCCAACAAGTGAACAAGGACAGAGATTTGTGATGAGAATTAATGCACATAGCTTGTCGTTGATTAGTGCACATGGAACATTACCAACCCAGAGTTTTCTCTTGGGTAATGAAGACCTCGGATCAAGTAGAAAGGAAATGGCATGAATCAAGGGTATGGCTTTTCGTGCCAGGCTACATACACATTGACACGAGAGGGACCAAAAAGACGTGTTGGCCAGACGGAAAGGAAAAGGGTAAAATGGGAAAACGGGAATACGGGAAAACAGGAAAACAGGGGGAAATGTCTATAATTGGTTCAAGTTTTCTCTCGGCCAATTCAGTCACGTAATTTATTTTGATTGTGCCATTTTGGTTGTCTCAAATTTGTTACTTTACTTTGCCGTCTTCTACATAGAAAGCCCCCCCCTGGTTTTTCCCTCTCCCTCTTAGTTGCCTCCTCCTTCGCCGTCTCGTATTTCCTGGACACTTTGGTACCGAAAGGGATATTCATGTTGTTATTTGGTGGGTTGTTGTGGTTGTTGCAGGTGTTGATGAAGGTGGTGTCTGTTGTTGTTGTTGTTGTTGTTATTGTTAGAAGTAGTGAAAGAGCTGGAGTAGGCCAAGACCAATGCTTATAGAGGTTATTTTGCTTCCTAATCCAAAATCATGCACCTCATAGAAATCGCGAACGGACGAGCGAGAGGAAACTTTTTTCCTAAGCAAGGAATTGCGAACTTGTGGTCGAGCTATTCCAAGTTTGGAGAAACAAAAATTTGTGTTTTGTCTTTTTTGACAAACAATCGCCAACGATGAGGGAGAGACACAACTTTGCTTTAGGTCCAGCCATTTTTTGGTGGCCTCGACAAGTTTGGTTGGCTATGACTGCGATTTGTTGGGCAATTAGCGAAACTTTAATTTGAAAATTTGTCAAACTTTGCACACAAACTCGACATTTTATGGCTCCGTTTTGCCCACGGAGCTCCTCAACTCTCCCCGTGCTATCTCTCCTTAATAACCCTCGGCCAATTCCTCATCATCGATTTATGGGCACATTATGCAAGTTTGAGACTTGCTGCTCGGACCTGATCTGCCACAGTTTCAGTCCATTGTTGTTAGTGTTCCACTCAATGATCCGATTTCTCGCGAGAAATGGAGAGAGTAAAGCCATAAATTCGGACTGAAATCGCGTTTGAAGTCAGTGCGAACATTGGCGCTCGTTTGCTCTCGGTCTCCGCCATATATGAGTATGTACTGCATACTAGAGCGACTCATTCCATGCACTTAGCACATGGATAGTTTTCCAGGGCAAGTCCTGCTACTTCAGTATTACAACAACGATGACTACGTTGGGTTTAAAGTGGTTGGATGTGGACATGGGAACTCACTGAGAAGGCAATTTTCACGGAGAAAATCATAGTACTGTAAGCAAGCGATGATTATTTTTCTTTGTTCCTGAAATAGCTTTGATCTATTTCAATTAGAGTTTAAGCATGATTCATTGGCTTGTGCACCATAAATTTGCATAGTTTGCATGCTGAGCTCCCAGCGTTATGTTTTCCGGACGGACTTAAATCGTGAAAAATAAGGGGAACGAAGGCAAGCTTGGCTATTTCTACTAGCTCCTTGATGATGAGCAACGAAAATTTGGTGCAGATAATAATGGCCTTTTCCGTAACTCATTCACACTTGAGATTGAATCATGTAAAGTAGAAAAACTGAACAACTACCGAAGTATGTAATCAAGCCAGTGCACAAACAGTTCCAAAAAACCATTCATTAAAATGAACTTTTGTTCTGCCTTGAAATATGAACTTTTTTTCGTTTGATGTAAAACGAAAGTCGCAGCATAACATTGAAACGTGTCTTACCTGAACGGATTGTTGTTGGGAAGAGAGGTGACGATTGAAATTTGTTCCCTAGATGGTCATGGAGAAGACTGACCACAACTCAAACTCACTTGATTTGGACGTCTTCACGAGCCACTGACTCTGATCGTCGTCGTGGTCGTCCTCATCATTATCATCATGCTATCTAGCGTTGTGATTTCTGTCTCTGCACTTCAAAAATGTCGAGATCAATTGGAACACTTGACAGGGTTCATTTTATGGCAAATCAAAGGAGGCCAACGAACACTTGGTGCTTCTCTGTCGGCTCACACTTATCCTAGATCGAGTTTGCCACAACATGTAATAATGAGTTGCCTTAGGTACGTATGCTTGAGTATATGGATGAATGAATTGTTAGATGTAAGGCAAGTTGGAATGAAGTAATGCTATTGTTGCACTTTGGATGAAGTCTTCTGAGAAGAAGTTGAGGGTGGACACCTTGGGTGTTTCTTGGGAGTTACATGGAATTGATAGAGAATGGCTCCCAAAGCCCACCTTCAATGTTTTCTTTGGGTTTTTTGGATTGGGTTCACTGTCACAAGTATCTCTCGCGGCCGGTCAAGTTCTTGGAATAACACCGTCTTTATCCTGATCGCCAAGCACACAACAGTAGAACAGTAGGACACAGGCACACACTCACACACACACATTCACTGGCGCAAATTTCTAGGTCTTGCAAAGATGCCACTTGCTTTCCTTCAATCAAGAAGAAAGATGGATGAACGGACGGATGAATGGATGCTCAGGGTGCTAAGCTGATTTGAATGTTAGATCATTATTATTACTATTATGATCCTGATTCTGTTCGTTGCTATTATTGTTGTTGTTGTTGTTGTTGTCGTTGCTGTTGTGAGCTGAGGGACTGGTGTCTTGTCGCACTGCTTGTGACCGAGCGAGTGAGTCGGTCAGTCCGTCGTGTTGGTGGATCAGAGGCTGTTTTCAGCACGACCGGCCTTTTACCACTAAATCCAAGATTCTGCAAATTCAATCGAAAAAACTCGTCGTCATTCAACCCAAATTTCAAGCCAGCAACGGCGCTCTCAGCTCTCGAGCGAGTCCGTCAGCCACTCACTCACTCACTCACTGACTCGCTCAATCCGTCCGTCCGTCCGTCCGTCCGTCCGTCCGTCTGTCTTTCTGCCAGTCAGGTCCAACACGGCCGCCGCCGGCTGGATTGCTACTTCTGGCACCAGTACCATCCATGATCATCATCACCCCTACCATCCCCACTAGAACAGTCATTGGGTAGAGCATCACCTCAACAGAAGGATTGGATGGTTGTTGTGGCTGTTGCTGATGATGATGTCGTTCGTCCTCGATTCAAGCTCTCATCCGAGGACGGATCGAGTTGTCGGCGTCATGGCTGCCCATACCGTTTTGCCTTTTCTAATTCTTGCTCTCTTTCGTGAGCAGCACAGCACTCCCAGCACCGCACCACCACTATTATCATCGACTTCATGGCATCTAAAAGGGGCAAAAATGTATTATTGCCGATGGTCGCCGCTCAATATTCGAGCATTACCCACGATTGTCAGGCAGAAAGTTGCCCTCACAAAGAGATTCTTCTGGCTTGTGAACGGCCAGGTCGCGCGTCCCATTCCATCCATTGTCGTCATATTCACGCCATTCCTCTTTTCCCGGTGCCCTTTCCTCGGCACTAGCGTCGGCCAAGTCCTCGTCGTAGACCCCGTCGCAAGATTTGTCTTTGTTGTTGTTCTCATCGTCGCCCGCGTCGCCCTCGTGAGCGGCGTCAAGCCACACCAGCTCTGGCAGCGATCCACAAAGTCAACCCTTTTTCACTGGTCTTGTTCCTGATCGGGTCCTCGCCCAAAATCAGGCAAATCCGCAACATATTTTCCCTAAAAACGCGCAGATATTTACGTGCTCTCCCGATTCAATGCCTTGGCCGGCCTTGTTTCTCTCTTTCCACGGTGATGTAGTACCTCGAGCGAGCCTAGAAGAGAACGTTCGATCCTGCAAAGGAAGTCACACAAGCAACTTGCTTCGGAGGTCACTGCTCAGTGGACCAACTTGGAGATGAACGGCTCTTGAAGAGGGATAGGAACGTTACAGAGATTGTGATCGGACAAGCAGCAGTATGATAAGTTGTCCATGGCTGTCCCATCAGGTAGAAAAGGAGATTGCGAGGTATTGACACGCTAAGCGCCCAGAGTCCAAGAAAGGAAGAGGAAAAACATGAGCTGCTCAAGGGGGCCCACAATAAACAACACCACTTATTGATGAGACAAGCGCACGCTCAAATACCTCTTCACCACCCTCACCGGGCGGCTGACTGGCTGGCTGGAGGGATGGAAGAAGGAAAGACAGAACGAAGGGAAGACGAGGTCTAAACCGTCTCAACCGCGAAGCCTCTCGACTTTTTTGGATGTCTAGTTTCAACTCTCGAGCACCCAAGACCAGACCCTTGGACCCTTTTTTCCCTGGCTACGTCGATCTGGAATTAGGAACTGCTTCATCTAGGTAGACACTTATGTGGTCTTGTAGTGGAGATTATTTAGACCACAAAGGGAATATAAAAGCTCCTTAGCTGGCCGGGAAGTTCAATGGATTGAACTCATTCCAAGGATTGGAATGAGAAAGATGACCAAATAAGACCCCATAGGCAAAACTGATTGTTATTTCTCTTGGTTGTTATTTGAAGAGCAATAAGGATGACAAAAATGACCACAATAACAATAATGATAATAATAATAATAATGATAATAGTTGTAGTGGCAATTGAAACCATAAGTTATTAACAAATGAATAAACGAGGTCTCGTTTAGAAAGACGTTCATCGTCCACTTTCCTAGAGCTTACGTACGCCTTGGAGCTGAGAATAATAGTGCCATTGGTATGAGAGTGTTCGATTTGCCCATCATGGTCTTTTTGCATGCGATTTTCAAGTTTCCCCGATTGTGGCGATGGATGAACTGACATGCTGGAGGTCATGAGGCCACGACCATTCCACACAGCTCGATTACTCACTCACTCACTCACTCAGTCAGTCAATCGGCTCTTGATCAATCCATCTGTCCCCGATCTTCCCATCCATCCTTGGAGGGGCAGCAGCTAAGCACGAAGCTTGCCCCATTGGTACCGACATTGAACAACCCAGAATCCGACCACCGACCACCGACCACCGAGGAACGGAATCTGCAAACAAACACAAACGAGCTACCACGAGAAAACGGCCGAAAGGAAAGACGAAAGCAAAGGAGGAACAAGGAAGAGAGAGACGTTTCAACCCGTGGTTCTACGCGGTTATCGCATTTCTCGCAGCTCTCGTACCTCGCGCCAAAAATTCGAGATTTAGGTGAAATATCCAGATCCGCGAAGGAAGGAAATATGACTGACACGGGAAATGCCCGACCAACGACTAGTTGGAGAGATTGGCCTCATTGCTAAAGGACTGAAACGGTATCAAAGACAAAGAAATACACCACTCTTGAAAACAATTCCGTTGACTCGAACTGGCATTGGTGTTGAACAAAGCAACGTCAATACCTACTGCCCAATTTCAACATGAGAAAACTCTGTCGTAACAGTTTCTTTAGTAACCATGTATTGTGCTAATAGCTAAAATCTAAAATGCGACAACGACATTAAACTGAATTCCAAGAGCCAAGAGCCAAAATGAACCTCTTGACGGAACTGATTCTATTATTCAGGTTCGTATTGGACGAACTGGGGGGACGTTTAAGGCCAAAATTGCTCATTTCAAAGCAAGTGATTATTATTCATGAGGTGGTGCGATTTCTCAGTTAACATCCTTTAGTATCACAAGCACACATGAGCGAGTAACTGCGTGAGTGAGCGAGTGAGTGAGTGAGCACCCGAGTCATGTTCCTGGGTCGACAGATAGTGGGGGAAATAAATTTGTTCGATGGATCACAGGTTGCTGCTTTTCCTCAATCCAGTTGCGACATGCTGTAGCATCGCCACCAATACACCAACCCAGCGGCTTGGCCATTAACATCGCCAAATTTTGGAATACCAAGACTTGAAGTCAAGTCAGCCTGTGTCATACACACTTACACACACGCACACACGCATGCAAGCACGCACACACTCAATCAGGCTGTGGTACGTGCACGAATACATATGTGTGTAGTATGTACGGATACACATACATGTAATACATACATACCGAGTAGTACATGCCCAAAGTAAGAAAAAGATCTGTACGGTACAAGCGAGTTATGAGGAAAATTCAGTCAGCCGATGGAGATGACGATGATGATGCGAGTTTGCTCGCGGTTGGCTTGGCGAATCACATTCGTAGCGACCTCGACTTAAGCCAATCTCGTTGACGTCTACGTAGAGAGAGAGCCCCGCGAGAAAATCCTCAAGGTGCATCGATGTATCGAGTGTACGTACGTTCCTTAGAGGTACGTGGGTACCTAGGCTGGGGAGGAAAGGGGAGGGGGGGGGTTACGAAAGAAGAAAAGAAAGAAAGAGAGAGAGAGAGAATAAGAAACAAAGGAAAGATAGAAAGGAGGCGCTGCTGGTCGGTACGAATAAATCAAATCGAGCATGGACGGATATGTGAATGTGTAGATGGACAGATGGACGACGGACAATTCCACGCTCATCCCTGCCTTCAATTTCTCGCTAAAGCCAAGGTGGAGCATTTGAAACATCGAGCATGGCTTTCGTTTAAAAATGCCTGTGGCATTCTTCACCTTCATGATATGAAATGTGCGGTTGAAATGTCAAAACCAGTCAACCCCTTTTCTGAGTCCATTTTGGTCTGGCCAGACCCCTTTGGTGAGTATTCTTTCTTATCGAGTTCAACAAATCACCTTTGATCAAAGAGCAGCAGCAATCGCAGCAGCAATCGCAGCATCGAAGACTATAGCAGCAACCACAGCAACAACAACAACAGCAACGGTTATCCATTGGCCTGGCTTGTTTATCAAGACCAACGTACCCTTGGTGTTTAGTACGGAACCCATTCGTACATGCATGCTCTCATATGAGGGCACATTTGCGCATGGCAATCGAGCTGCGTGGTTTGTATGAATTCTTGAGTAAGCTGATGTCGCCAGTGATTGGTTGGTGATGGTGGTGGTGGCAGTAGTAGTGATGGTGATGCTGGAGATGGTCACCGACACAACCATCAGCCTTCTTACTCCGTCTTGTTCTTCTTGTTCCTCTTGTTCGAGAGCCAGCTTGAACCTGAGGAGACAAAGAAATATGAGGCATAAATGGATGGAAGAAGTCGCAACCCACCGACCGAACGCCTGAGTGAGCGAGTGAGAAGAGCAAGCGAGAAGAGCAAGCGAACCCCAAACGAGACGTTTTCCAAAGGGAAATAATGCGTTCATAAGAAAGGATATGTAATCGACTACGTACTCGGGAGGCTTCAGTGACCAGACCTTCAATTTGGATGTCTTCAACATTACTCATGTCCTATGTTATTGTCCGCCAACCCAAGCCGATGGCACCCAGGAAAAACAGATCGACAAGGACGATAAGAGTCTAGGAGTATCCTTTGATTGAGCAGCAGCACGCCACTCGTTGTGATAATCTGAAGGCTTTTTTCACGCCTTCACTTCTCGATAATTTGCTTGTCTAGAGTCTCTCCCGGTACTTCTTCATGTGCTACACGTTGTCCACGTACAGGACTCAGTAGAACTCAGGGGATTCATACACTTATATACAAATATCATATCCGCTGGTATTGCCCGGTATTGCACTGCATTGGATGAAGGAAACGATGAGTAAGAAGAATCGCCCCATTGACATGAGGGACAGGATTGGGTTGATTTAGTTGGTACTAATCATGAAAGCTTCCCGTAGAAACAACTAATGGTTAGAATGTCGGTAAAATAAGATTCCAATCTGGATTTTTAACCGACACAAAAGGCTAGGAATGCGTGAAGAAAAAGGGGTTCCACCACCATTACTTACTTACTTGCTTGCTTGCTTGCTTGCTTGCTCACTCACTCCCTGAGGATCGAACAGACTCTTTCTCCTTCTTCTCCTTCTCCTTCCAACAAAAAAAGACGACAATGTACGGAGCTCTGCGAAGAGCACAACAGCCACAGCTCATACTTGAATTTATGAAAACGGGCTGTCATTTTTGTCCACGTACGTACAGTACTCATGATGTACCTCTGTGCATACAGTCCATTTCATACCAACAACGGACCAGAAATACACGAGGCAGAAGTGCTCCTTGGATACTTGATAGCGCTAAACACTGTTGGGAGAACCCATGGATACTTTAGACTGACCCAAATATCGACGGTATTTACGGAAAATCAATTACACGTTTCAACTTTCTACGATTGTAGGTATGGTTCAAATCTGGTAAGACTGGTCGATCAGACTGGCCAAACCCCCATAACTTGACAGATTAAAGGATTACGACTGTACTCGTACCCATCCGTACTACGTCCTATCACAGTTGACTGTGTAGACCTCCCCCATTTTTTTAAACTTTCCAATGGAATTCACAAGAAGAACGAATTGTGACATCTGCTCTTTCGTAGAATGAAAGAGAGACAGAGAGAGACAGAGAGAGAGAGAGAGAGTAATTCTGCGTTCAAATGTGGACTGGATACACCCAATACGATTATAACCAACCACCCTTCTTCTCACGAGTCGTTCCAAAAAGATAAATACATTTTATTGACTGTGATTCTGAAAACGACAACGAAACCGATCTGCCGTGGAAATACCCGATTTGAAATTCAGCCGGCCAGATCACGACGACGACTAAAAAACGGCCATTGAGCAATCTCGTAATGTGACTGTTAAATGATAACTAGGCAGCAGAGAGAGAGTGTGTGTGTGTGCGTGTGTAGGGGTGTGTGTGCAGGGATGGGTGAGGGGGGGAAGAACTTTGCCGGTTTCGCTGTTCCAGTTAATTTGTATTACGAAATAAAATATGGGCCCATGTTGAAGCCAAGGAGCACTCCAAGCACGGAACAAAATGCAATCCAATTCGAAAGGAGCCAAAGAATTCCCCGTGTGACATTGATTGTCAAAGGTGCATGATTTCTTCATTATCGCAAAAGAACGTTTCATAGGTTTGCAGTTTCAAGAATTCTATCGCTCGCCAACTTAATACACACAAATACTTCGGAACCAAATAAAGAATTCCTTCAAAATTGAATGTGGATACTTATTGGGATCGGCCGTGAATTTCAGAAAGTTAAAAGACCAACAATTTGCCCTGAAAAGGTACTCCCGGTTCGACCTTGAAAGGTTTGTCAATCTTGTCAGTCGCACTGCATCACATCAAAAGGGATAAAAGTAGTGTTTATCGTGACAATTATGTCTATTGAGTCTGGCGCTTCAAAAGCATTCCCAAGGGGCCTTTCGTCCAGAAAGCTAGTCATTTTATTCTTAAATGCCCGAGATAGGCAAGTCCAGCGAGTCTGCGGTAGTCAATAGAACGGCTCGGCTCATTGACTGACTAACAGCCTAATTGAGTGTGTGAGCGATTGAGTGAGTGCGAGAGTGAATGGCACACTTTGGGTGGACATTGCTTGAATGAGAACATCATCATCATCATCAACAACAACAACAACAACAGCAACAACAACAACAACAACAACAAGCGGGTGTTTGTGGTGGGTCTTTGAGCTGACCCCTGGACAGTGGACAGTCATCTACAAAGGACCGCTGGGCCATCCATTGGTATCCACGCTCTCTGTAGGGAGCTCCATCACCAGAACATTGAGGGTGGATTGACGAGGGTGAAGCATAACAATGTTCGTTCGGGTGAGCTCCCAGCTCGTAAAACACATTCAAAGCCATCTATGAATGGGTCAAGCACCACCGACTAAACAGCCGACCAAGCAACCAAGCAACCACTTAAATGGTGGCCAAGGGTGAAAACATGGACACGCGATTGACCGCACGCATGTTCAGACAATGAATGAGAATGTGGACATGTAATGCAATGCAATGCACATGTTCGTTTGTGCGTCCGTACGTACGGATGAATGTTTGCAATGGACGGTCAGACACCCCTGCTTGATGGACCAACAAGCCAATCGACATTCTCGATTTTCGTATGTACGTACGATGTGCACCAGTTGTCGCACGGGTCAACCACAGATGCTTTGAGACCACAGTTAGAGTCCGAGAAAGAACCCTAACAGGTTGACGACAGTTTGCTAGACTGTATCCTAATATCCATAGATAAGTCCATCCATCCACAAGTGTCCCTCAAAATTCGTCTATGAAGCAGGGGCCGTTGTGGCACCATCATAAGAGTACTGACTGATTCGCCTACCTTCGGAAATGTGACGGCAATAAAACATGCCCTCAAACACACATTACCCCGCCACTTGTGCATCTTACACCTTGAGGCGATGATAGCGGAATTGGCGGAAAAATGGCTGTCACTTCCGAGCGGATGGATGGATGGATGGCCGAATGTTTGCTTGTCGATGCTGCTATACTTACTTATGTATAGATGTTTGCAGCCTGTTTGTAGAAATGCTCTCCCCCCCCCCCTCCTTAGCACTTAAATGGAGAGAATAGCAATAATACGTAGGGAGCGCTCAACGAGCGTTTCAAATTGGGGAAGAAACTGAGTGAAGTGTGAATGCTAGTTGTGTCATAAATCTCTGGAAAGTGAAGTGCAGAGAAAAACGGAGGCACATCACTAGCTAAAACAACAACAACAACGTCCACAGCAGCATCAACCACCACCACCATCATCAGACTACAATATATAGGACCAAAACGTCAACAGGCATGCAAATCTCCCGTTTTAGCCCCTGGCTGCCGCCTCACTTGCTCTCATTCAGAAAATTGGAAAACCGATAACGAGTCGAGGTCTCTTTGTTTTTCACAATCCCGTTGTGGGTCTACGTACACTTATGTACATGTATGTGTGCGAGTGATTGTGTGTCTTATAGGGCTATTGTTTATGGATAACTGAGTGTGCTTCAAACGCTCACTGGAGTTGAATTGGGGCATACCAAGCATCTACGTAGTACCACTGTACGTATATGGGACACACGTAGAGCATGGAGCATAGAGAGTAGAGCGTAGACCGTAGTGAGAAGCATTCGTTGGAAATCCCTTTCGTGGTGATTTTTTTTTCTTCCTTTCTTTAGTTCGTTTCCTCATCTGGATTTCGCTTTTAAATCGTGGACTGTTGTTTGAAACTGCTGGCAGCAGATGAAATGAAATTGCTTTGAACGAGTTCAGGGTTCAACTTGGGTGGACGCCGTTTTTACTGCAAAAACACTCTGTCCTATCTCAGAACATTTCACATATTCTCCGAGAGCAAAAAATGCCCATAATGCTTTTGCTCCTCCTCGCAATTGAAATTTCATCGGCATTAGTCGTCCTTCATGGCGAGACACTCACAACCCACCCGGTTTCTGAATTGAAACACCCAAAAAACCAAGGAACCAAAGAACCAAAGAGCGAAGGAGCAAGGCACCAGCGCCTGGCTGGCCAGCTACCCAGCTGCATGCATGTGCCTGATCGCGGCTGTCCATGACACGGACAATGGACATCCACGAGGACCAACCATCCTCTCAGTAGCCACGGGTTTAGTTAGTCTGCTCCTGCTTCTGATGTCATTGTCGTTGTTGTTGGTGTTGTCGTTGTCGTCATCGTCGTCAACCCCTCAAGCATTGCTAGCATAGAGGACGAACCAATAACCCTTTTTCCATTGTCCACAATGGGGGAAACCAACGCTTTTCACGGCATGCCTGTCCACCCTAATCCAACAACCAACTTCTGATATGTGCCACTCTTAGGGTACATACGTACGAACGTACGTACGTACTCGCACAGTAATTGCATTACAACCGATTCTGATCGTCGAGGAATGGCTTGAATGAGGTACTTGAGCAGGCACATACTTTTATGAACGGACGTTACATGGTACCACAGTACAAGTTGTCACCACCTAACTGTGCAATTGTACAATTGTACAATTGCACATACATGTGAAATGAATGCATGGACATGAGGCGATGGATACTCACCAAAACAGTTTGAAGCGACCAGGGCCCCAAGATCCAACCATGATTCTTGTTTATTCCCAGTTCATTTATTCAAGCCTTATTTACAGAAGAGCGTCGGTTTGAATTCAATTTAGGAAGTAGATTAATTAAAAAGGTCCGGACTTTGTGACAACTTCGGGGCTCCCTCGTAGAGGTTCAAAGCGAATAAAAAAAAAGATTCGCCAGCATTATTTTGAGGCGAAGATTGAGAACACCACCAATCACCACCAGCAATCACCACGAGGACAATGAATTGACCAATCGTGCAAAACAAGCCGAGATTCGAGTTTGAATTTGGTTCGTTTTCACTCTTTCACTCTAGGTATAGTTAGAATTTGTCTCGCGATACGATCAATTTCGAGTAATCTTGGCTAACGTGAAACCGGTAGATGGAACTGATACTTGCGTTCCACTTACTAGGTGAGCAGGTAGGTTAGGAGGAGGGTTGGGGTTTGCTCTAAGTTGGATGTTTAATATATTTGGCTAATGAAATACCATTCCGATCTAATCTATTTCCCAGCTAATGAGCCAAATTTGAAGCCAATAATAAAGGTCTTTTGCCGTTCATTTTCTACTTCAAACAGCTATACTAATGAAGACCAAGTGCAACTCGTCTAGGTTCCTTAATTCCAATCTTTCCCAAGGGTACACATCCTCCACTCCCGATTTTACAATCTACAACAACAGGCCTTTCGTACTTTCCATCAAGTTGAGATATAGATCCTCACACAATAAGGACACTGCATCTGAATCGTGGCCTTCTTTTTTCAAACTCCCGATAATGAGAAACTGATCACATCAGTCTATGCAAGCATGAATTGGTTGGTTACCTTGCTCCCTCAAAAGAAAAGGGCTACTTACCGGAATTAATTTACGGTATTTCTTGCTTAGTTTCATCCTGAGGACACATTAAGATTCGGTGTTCTCCACCTTCCTTAAATTGGAACTATGGTCAAATTATGACAAGTAATTTGGCCGTTCAAATCCGCCAAACTACCCTCAAGCACAAGTGAAATTCATTTTTCCAGAAGATCTACTGCATGTTATACGTTTCCTCAAATAGACTCTTTCAATCTCGTACCAAATAGGCAATTGCTCCTTGTCTGAAGTGACCTCAACCAAAAGATACTAATGCTCGGCTCACCATAATCTTAATCATGATCAGGATTTGCATAGAGTGTGGTAGTTTTCCCCGAATGCCGTTTCAAGTATTTGTGATGGTTCTAAAATAGTTTGTCTTGGTGCAATTGATAAGGCGCATTAATGTGCCTGTGTTGCAAACATTTTCCTTGTTTTCCTTGAAGAGTCGGCAATCAATGCCTGCTTTGCTCGCAGCATCTTTTTCTTCCAACTTGAACTCAAGTAGTGAGTGAGTGAGTGAGTGAGAAGGAACTATTTTTGCAAGGCAGATGTATTCCCGATTGGAATGGCAATCAATCTTACCCATTCCATGCAACCAATTGCGCTTGGTTCTTTTGGGCCTTAGCTCAACGAACCACATGAGCTCATAACTACGTGTTTCAATTTTCAACCACATCAGAGAAAGGTAACGATCTATCCATCAAAAGTGATTTACAATGAAACACTGATAATGTAAACTCTTCTGGACTGCAATCATTTTGCCGTACTCAGTTTCAAGTCAAATAGAATTCTCTCTATTTGGATCAAAAGTGTCGATTTTTGTTGTTCGAGAACTGTGCTAGTACTGACTTTAGTTGATCGTTCACTTAAAAGTTCCCTTAAAATCATGTTCTTCTGCCTACCAATAATTTAGTAAAGAGGGTCGATCCGAGATAAAGAGAAAACCAGGCATCCATTGTGACTAAAAAGTTCCTTCCTTGTTCTGTTAAGCAATATATTCTAGTCCAGCAAAACATCGCCACAGCCATCCAGATCTAAAGCCTTTGGTGAACTATGTAACAGACCAAGAATTTCGTCAAGATTACGTCAAGGTGTTTGACACAGACAACCTGGTCGTTAGTTATTGACTTTGATGTTCGTTTTAAAGTTAACAGACATCACTGCAGTTCAAATTCAAGGGTTGCCATATCAATCTGCCGTCTCCTGATACCACCAATACTGGGGTTTCACTTATTGATGGAAACTCTTGGCGGTGTGACGTGGTGCAAGATATAATGTCAAATCTTCGGGAGCAAATCCTTCAGAAATCGACAAGAAAAAGAGAGTGAGACTAGAACAATGGACTTCATCTCAGAGTAGCTGAGGGTCAACCAATTTCTATAACCTTCGCAATTTTTGTTCATACTTTCTTGTTCTTCAAGCAAGCTAAATACTATAAGCATGATAAGCAGGAAATTTCTCCAATTCTGTTACGTCCTCCTATTTCGACATAACCTTCAAAACCTTATGAAATTTCAGTTTTGTGAGTTTTGCGAGGGGCTGTGATTCTGCTTTTTCAATCATTTTTTACACTTCTGCTCAAATCAGATCATTTAAGAAAATTTCCATTCGTGAGATGGGTATTTTCTGCAAATGACAAATCGAAAGGTCATGAAGATAAAAACAAAATCTGACCCCGACAGTCTTCCTTGCAACGAAAATGAATGAAGGGAGCGTTTTGGGGCTTGACATACTGTTATTACCATAAAAAAGAATTGTTTTCCAGGTTAAGGATTGTCAGTTTTGATAAAACATTTTTTTACCATCAATGAGGGTAAGAAGAATTGGTTTATGATTGTTTCCTGGATTTTAAATCTTAAAATGTAATAAAAAACTATTTTCAAAAATAATTTTCGAGATTTCTTAAAATTGACGTACTGTTAGCATTATTCTAATGGTCCAACACAAAAGGTGGAAGAAATACTGCACAAATGTGACAAAAATCTCAAAAGTTACATTTTGTTTTGGACTTAAAATCAGCCCTCACAATCCTCCCAAGCTCTATATTGGCTCTATATTGGTATTTTTCCTGCAAATTTGGCTGATAATTTGTTTAAACTTATCATCAATTCTAACTTCAACTGTTGAATTGTTCCATTGATACGGCCAATTTCATTTCCTTTTCCTAACGCCTTACATGCCGTTTTCGCGTTTATTTTTCATTGGAATATGAGAGGGGCCTTTGAGCTCTTCTAGTTTAAAAGTCGGTGTTGAGAATTAGGACTAAATAGAGTTCAAATTTGGCACAAAACTATCTATCAGAATAATAATTTCATGCATCCTTCAGATTTTCATTGGGAAGCAATGCATGAATGGATCCATATATCATTTGCATGGCAAATCTAAAACTTGATTAAGTCTAAATAACAAAGCTTGTTGTACATACGAGCACGCGTGCCATTTGAATATGACATATGAAATGAGGTCTGATCTTCAGTTGTTCAGGAAAAGCATCATCATAACGCCACAACGGACGAGTGGCCATTGGATCAATAAACATAGTGGGTATGGAATCATGCAAAAAAGTATGCTCGTTTGAAATTGATCAAGCAAAAAATGCAGATCGAAAGCAAGCAAAAAAAACTCCGATAATAAATCAAAAAGGAGGTTCAAGGCGAGTGAGTGTTGGTTGCGGTTCTTGTAATATTCCGGGCATTTGAGTGCGTGATGGGGGGTTGGAGGTGGCGCATTAGGGCGCCCGTATGTAAATGGGGTTTCCAAATTGGTTGACTGCGTACTCTTTTCGTTTCTCGACCAACCAACTAACTATGAACCAACCAGCCAACCAACCAACCAACCAACCAGGGCAGGGCGGCTTAACAGACAACGAACGCTGTTCCTGTCATTGATTTGAATCTCGCCCAGTATCCATACACAAACCGCATTAAAAACATCAATTCTTGCCACTTCAAACTCCGAAGGGCAGACAATCATCCTCGGTCCATCAAAAGACCAGTTGGTTAAAGAAAAAAAAACGAGCAAAGCAAAAAAGGAGATGCATTGATTTTCTTTTTTTTCAAAACCATTCTCTGGTATAAAAGAGATATGCAACCAGAAAGATTATGTGAAGGGGTGGTTCAATTATTTTTCAACACAATTTTCAAGCATTTATTCTTAAAGTGAAATACCTTCAATCGTAGCGTACTCCAAAAATATCTTATGCTGTCTTTTATCAATCATATGCTTAGAAATTGGACAATGTTAAGCTGCATGCAGCAAAATGCCTCTTTCTTGCTTCTCATAATGATAATGAGCGAACCTTTTTGACATTAGAATAAGGCATATCATTGAATTAAAAGCCCAGCTTATGCCAAGGGTGGCTTTGGTAAGTTAACTGTCAATGCAGTTATATCTCATTAAGGAAAACGCATAAACACCGCCCGGTATTTTGTATGTAAGCTGACATGGGATTCAAATTGAGCTTTGTTTAGGTTTGTTGATTGCATTTCAAAGCCAGTTTGCCAGTTTGTCAGATGGTTTGAGCGGAATTAGTTTAAAAATGACTCAACATTCTCAAAATTCTCCCTCCACCCGCCAAATACCGGAATAGCCAAGAAACACTGCATGGCTCAGCCAGCCATTGTTTTATCATGTCCAGACAATCTTTTTGTACTTAATCGCATTTCCAGATATCAAACAGTTGGACACAATCGTTGAAATCGTCAATGCAGACTTACTTTCCCAAGTAAACCCTCGGATTTTGAACGGGCTCGATAGCAACCAGAATTTAGGAAAGATGAATGAAATGGGAAGAGCAACCCTATGCAATGGTTACCCTTTAGTAGGAGGGAGGCGGGGAGGGGGGAGGGGGGAACCCTTTTTTTGCAAGACTAGAAAAGAGCAAAAAAAGAGCGAGTTAACGGAGACCTTGTCTTCTTCCTCTTTCACTCGCTCACAAGCGCCTTTGAATGCAGCACATGCATTTTCAAAGAGCAGATTGGAAATTCAAATTGTCAGCTGCTTGAGGCCAGACAGAGATATGAAATCGAATCGGAGGGAAAATTCGGTTGGTTTCCCCTTCTGTTCAAACCAATGGTTCCTTTTTTGTCTTTTTTCCTCGACGTCGCGGATTCTGTTTCGGAGATTACCGTAGGATAAAGTTTCAAATTGTCGGAGAATTGAGAATTGTATTTACTTTGTGAGGGATCAAGTCAGGGCAATTGGAGTCCGCTTTCAATCAAAGTGGTCCCCTGTTCTTTCCCTCGGGGACAATTTTATTCCATTTCAAATTGATTAGAAGCCCATGTCTTGAACGATTGATTTAAAATCCCCAAAATGAGCTTCTCCCAGACACCTTTTCAAAGTTATGAATATGGGCTGCTCTTCATTGAATTAAGCTCGCGGTACCTTTTCCGTCTTACACTAAAAGAGCTCTCCGAAATTGATGTGCTCAAAGGTATTTGTAGTCACTTTCTGTCGATCAGGGGCATAGCAGCAAGGCGCTCTAGCGTTGTTGCTGTTGTTGCTGCTGTTGCTGTTGTTGTAATTGATGACGACGACAAAGACAACGAGAATAAAGACAGTGCATGCCATAAAACGACCCACAACTATTTCGTGAAAAACGTCATGAGGGCCAAAACAATACGAGGAGATTGGGAAACAAATAAAGGATCGTGTTAACCAAGTGGAATGTCGATCTCGTCTGTTTTCCCTCCTCACCTCGCTCCTTCCTAATTCTTGTCGTTTTCTTCTCAACACCACCTTTAACACCCACCCACCCAACAACCTACCCACCCACCCACTCACTCGCTCACTCACTCACTCACTCTATTACGAATGTACAGAGAAACGCGAAGAGTAGCAGTAGAAGTAGTAGTCACTTCTCGGGGAATCTGAGAACAAGTCCGAGAGTATTTATTGCACGATATATAGGGTAGAGAGCCCAGATAGGGGTGGTGATGGTGGTGGTAGTAGTAGTAGT
>NC_081444.1:8670820-8671907 GCF_007210705.1 Tigriopus californicus
GGATGGATGGAGGGCGATTGATTTCCAGTTCTGGACGTGCCCAGCCAATGTCCGATGAAGTCATCCGTCGATCCCAATGATGTCAGAAAACGTGCCAACGAGTGCAGCCCTACTATGAAAGGACCAACAAACATAAAGGAGAGTTCTGGTTTTCTTGGGGCCCATGTGTTTGTCAAGCTCCTTTTGTCATCAACTCCATTCAACAAACCTGATCGTGTATGAACGTGTGTGCATGCGTAGGTCGACTCACTCGATCCTGGTGGGACCTATCCTGGTCCGAGAACCGGTAAGTCGAGCGTGGTGGACCATCCACGGGTATGAGGGTCTGTGTTATGTATCTGTTTCATCCATGCACTCCATAAGGCCGATTACCCGAGTTCTGTCTTCTCCGCTGGATACTCGTGCACCTACTACTGTATGTGTAGTCCGCGGGCTGAGAGGGGAAAGAAATAAAGCCCCCCCTCCCCCCTACCTGATTAGCTCTCCCTCCGCCCCCGCAATGGTGCACTCGTCAACCACTCACTCACTCCCTCACTAAAACCAGCCAAGCACCTAGTCAGGACCAAGGAAACCAATCTGCATGGCCATCTGTTTTCTACTGCCCTGAGCAAAAGCCATCTTCCGAGTCTTCTCAAGTTTGCTCTCATGAAGAGTTGAAGACCACAACATGTCCCTATTTTCGTGTGTTTGGATACTCCTTGTGTGCGGATCGTGCTTGTCATGGGGGCAGGAAATGCCCTCGTTGTCACCTATGTTAGGCGGGTACCCACCCGTGGACGTGAATGAGTTAGACCCGATGACTTTGAATTGGAACCAGGTAAGACGGACAAGCTTAAGCCAGAATTGATGCCAAATAGAGGGACGGATCCATTCACACCCCTGCCCGTTGTTGGATCACTTCAAACTTGTGCATTCCATCATGTCGTTGTGGCTGTTTCAGGTCCATTACTTGGTCCGAGAAATGCTCATCGAAGCTGATGATCTGAAACGAGAGCATGACTTACTGTACAAGGAATTGCAATCGTGCTACGGATTGGAGGACTGTTTGAGCGGATTTGACCTCCTTAACAAGAACATAGGTAAGACT
>NC_081444.1:8672968-8692927 GCF_007210705.1 Tigriopus californicus
AACAAAAAGACCAACTAGTTGGAATTCGAGGAGAAGGTGGTTTCTCCTGATTCCTGACTCGCTTATGAATTTTTCGTCTTCATGTTTCACTGTAAAACTGTCGTCGAATATGATGTCCTAATCGTGCTAAAAGCTTGCCAAAAGGTCAATTTCTTTGTCAACCAGGTGGGCTACTTTAAAAGAAAGGGCCCAAGAATGGGGTGATATTTCGTCTGGATTTTGCCCAACGAGACTCAAAGTCTTTGTATTTGGCTGGATTTGTCACTCCTCACAATTTGGTCTTGCAATGTAACCCCATAAGCTGAGCTACAAGTGAACAAAAAAAGCAATACATTGCTTTGGAACAGACATACTTTTGTAATTTCGAAATATCATAAATAGTGAGAAACCGTTAGCAGGTGCTTAGTTCTTTCTTAAATCGTTGATTGCGCATTGCTTTCGATGTCCCAAGCAAGGCACCAAACCTAAAGTGAGTTCAACGCCAATTGTTGTAGAAAACGACGTCAAAGTAAAGTTCTCGTTGTCAAAGTCCAACCTTTGAAAGCAATCCCCATTCATGAGCATCACGCTCAGTTTGGGGTCTCTTTGCAACATGACAAAAAGGTTGCCTCAGGAACTGTACTCAGGAATTACCAATTCTTCAATGAATTCATCATTTTCATTTTAGACACGGGAATACTCTATGCTGAAGATAGCCTCCTGTCATCGTTGCAGAGAGGTCGTGAGGCGGTCAGCTCGAACTACGGTGCTCGAGGAGAGTCTGAGCTGCGGGAATATCAACGAGTCCAAGACTATTTGAGGAACCAACAACAATCAGGGGCGTCGTCAGGCACCACAGCGGTCAACGGGGTCGTTACCAATTCCAATTTCAACAATCGAGGTTACAACCAGAACTCGTTTGGCAGAAATGTCACCTACTCATACTCGAGCCAAAGAGGGTCCAGTAGTGCGAGTGGAACCAATCAATACAACAACAACATCAGCAATGGTGGAGTGCGAAATTCGCAATTTCCTGCCAATCCAACGAGGCCTTTCCAGCTCGGCGGGGGAGAATTGGGAACCGGAGGACGACGAGGCAACGCTGGCAGTGGCGACATTTCTAACAACAACGACAATGGAGCCTCTAGTTACGGACGAACTTACCAATACTCTTACGAATACTCGAATAATAACTACGGTAATCAGGTGAGTAGATAAACCGAGCGTCCATCACCTTCCTCCTGCTTGGGTGTACGCACGTACTCTACGTACTCCACGTATCTGTTATCTATCGGTACATACGTACAGTAGTAGTGTAGGTAGTTGTAGGTAGTGCCGTGGTACTCGCATCCAGTTCGAAGGGTCTAGCGGGATAGCACAAAATTAGGCTTCACTCAGATTCCTTTGCCTTTGAACAAAGTCTGAATCGATTCTTCAACATCACTTCCACTACCAACACCATCGCAACGAGTACCACCAATGTGGCCTGAAGGCATGTCATTATTTAAGGTGTCTGCTCCACATATTACCAACTACATCGACAACGACAGCAACAACAACAACAACTGCAGCACACTGGGAATGCTGTATGATGAACAGCCGCCCATTACAAGAGATTAGAAATCTCGCAATTGAACCTAACACTGACGAAAAAAACCTTTGAGTGTCGCTTGGGGTCTTACATTATCAGAGTTCAGAGAAGCGGGCAGGAGGAGGGCGAACAACAACTGATCGGGGTTCAATTTTCTTTTCCCGTCTTGACTGCCTCATCATCTCAGCTTCTAATCGATCCATATCTTAAGACCAAGGCAGATTGGAATTCGCCAAAAAAGACCAACCGAGTCTAGCTCGCCATTGTTTCCGTTGAATTTGCCGTGGACGACTACATACGTACATTGGGGTTTCTAATGTCGAGAAATGGGGCGCCTGTCGGTGAGAGAATGCTAGAAATTCTTCTTTATTGCTTGAGGTTTGGGGAGGGGATGAAACCAGTGTTGAAAGCAATAATAGGGATAAAGTTGTTGTTGTTGTTGTTGTTGTTGTTGTTGTGATTGTCGTTCATGGGGCTTGTACCCCTCCTTCAACTCGTTAACAAGCTCCAAGCCGATTTTTTAGCATTTCTCCCAAATTGGGAGATCTGCCTTTTTCCAAGATTCTTTGTTATTCTGTTCGGATCGAGCCTCCCATTATTGCCCATTACAAAGCCAAGAAAGAGAAGCCTCTTTTTTAAGGAGCCCCGACGAGGCATCAAAAGAAAGAGCTTCTACATGTAGTACGTCCATACATCTCTGAGATGTCTAGGATCTTTTGAGCCCATTACCATGGTTGGCACTTGGCCTTTTTACTGATACTGGAATCCAGTTCTACTGCATTACTTTCACTAATGTTGATCAAATTGAACAAGACAATCTGTAGCATTAGATCACACCATAAGTCACACCAACGTGCTTGTATGTGCCCATTCCGACACCTCGTAACAACCTATCCGTAACGACCTATACTGTCGATCCTGCCGTTTAATCTCGGCAATACTTTGAGTTCCCTGGAGAGTTCTCCCATAATTTGCATCCAAGGCAATGCCAAAGATACTTTTCGGTTAGGCTCTTGCTTGATCCAAAAACCAGGAGATCAAGCTGAAAAGTGTGTAAGGCACGACAATTACCGGGAACTGAAATCCAGTTCAAGCCAGACAAGTAGTTTTGAAAGGTACTAGTATGAAGTTGGAGAATTGAAATACAAACACGGTTATTGATTGTATGCTGTGTGACGAAAGCGAAACAACCAGAGCCTTTATCTTTCTGTCGATCCACCATCAGTACAGTGGACAGGCAACCTCTTGATTGAATGGAGGATAAATGGCACGTGGAGAGCCGAGTGAGAGAGCGACTTGAAATTATTTGACGGGCATTGCGATACATTTTGCTTTTCCAAATACTAACGGCCCTCCGCTGACACTAATATAGATAGACTATCATCGATTTGCAACCACCAATAAAGATTTTGACCTGGGAAACGATGAATTGACAGAATAGAGAGAAACTTGGCGTTGGCCTGATGTGCTGTATTGATGAACATTTTATTGTTGCTTATCGATCATTCTCTAATGTCCGTGGAAAACTTGTACATATTCTGAGGATGATCAGCCAGGTGCTGTGGAATCTCTCGATCTATGTAGTTTGTAAGTTCGCTCGCTCTACGTATGTGCTATACGTATACACCGAACATATTTAAGATAGTCATGACTCAAGATGATGTTCAGCTATGCTAGGTTTAAGCCTCGATTAGAACACACCCAAAGAGATTCCATTCGATCTTTTCGCTTCGTTTTTGCGTTCGATGTTTTTTTTCTCTGGGCTTGTCTGTGTCCCGGAGTTTGCTGGCACTTCTTTTTGCTTGATCATGACTCGGTTTTGAACTGAATTCTAACCCTTCGATCCAACGTTCTTTCGAATTTTATTCGCTCGACACAATCAGATTTTAATCCGTTTGTAGCTCGTCTGTGATGCTTTTCAGTGTTCACTTCAAGGTGGTTGGTTGCCACTGGCTACTACTAGTACTACTACTACTCTTCTACTGTTGTTGTTACTACCACCACCACCACCACCACTACTACTACTACGGCTCCAACTGCTATACTACTGGTATCACTACAAGTTCTAGTACAAGTTCTACTTCTATGTGTTACTCCTCCTGCTCGACTCTTTTGGGGCTGTGTCTTGAAATCCAAAGATACCCAAAACCCCTTTCTTTAATGGCAAAACTTGATTGAACATTTGAGAAGCCATATCTCGACCATATCTATGATCTCGACAGTCGATGGAGTGCCACAGTCACCTCGACTAACTTAGAAGCAATGATTCATGATGAGGCAAAGACGGCTTAGGTTTTTTGTGGAGAGTTCAAGAAGACCCTGAGCAATGATGGCAAAAGTACCAACCAACATACCAACGGGGCTACACACAGTATGCACACATTCAATGTACACATACATACTGCACACACATACTACACACTACATAGTTACATACATACATGTATACATACGAACGACGTAAGAGCTGCCGCCATAGATGAAAATGAAGCGGGGCTGCTACTTCACCACCACCTCCATCAGTGCCTTCTTTACAACTATCACCAACTATATCCAGACATGTTTTTATTCCAACAATCAAGCAACAAGTTGGCTGGTTGGCTGGCTGACTGGCTGACTGACTGACTGACTTATGGATTGAAATGGTAGTATATGTTGTTTGTATGTACGTACCCGTGTGGGGTTCAAAGATTTGTATGTGATGGCCATCGCCAGACTGATCACAATTCTCAAAACCTGAAAGAAGATCAACTCAGAAGCCTCCAATTGGAAGAATATTGAACTCGATGTACAATAGTACATACGTACTACATAGGTTCGGCAATGAATGCTCTTAAGAAAAGGTGCTACTTGTTGGAGGCATTGTCCCATGTCACATTGCAATCAAAGCAATGTATAACGATGGGTATTTAAGGTGCTGATTTGATCAGTTCAACTGTCTCCGACTCTGTCTCTTATTTTGACTATTTTCCCCCTCTTTGGTACATGTTGAATGATGAACGAGTGCCCAGAAATTGCCCTGGACGCAATTAATAAACATGCTATACATGCGTCGAAAGAACTGAATCAAGCATACCTTATCCATTTCAGAATTCCCGTGGCTATGATCGAGAAATTCCGGATGATCGACGGGGAAAATGAATCCAAAGTACATTCCATTCAAATATGATCGGTCGAGACGGATCGCAAGCAATGATTAATCAAACGAGAAGACCCAGTAAACGAGAGGGCTTGGGAAAAATTCACACAACCCCTGTAACCGTATATATTGTATGCAATATCTCGATCAAGAGCGTCCATCAAAATAGGAACTGCTCATCGGACGATCTGATGGTGTCGTGAAGTCGTCTTAACATGTGTCTTTCTGGTGGTGATGACGATGATGCATGAATCCGGGGCATCGCAATACATGTCGTTCCGTTATCATGGCACGTGGAATTTCCCACCGACTCTAACAAATCCCGGCCATATCCATAAGTCGAACTAGCTCGTCAGGAGCGAAGTGCTTTTGATAGGAGTCAAAGAAGTAGTTTTCATAGAATTAGTAGGGGTAGGAATAGCACGAGGACGAGTGTCAATTGACTGTGCCAGGGGGCCTCCTCAGGTTTTTGAATGAGAAACTCCGAGATCGAGGACTTTTGGGAAATTATTTTAGTATACGTAGCATCCAATGCCTGCTCGATTGTGAGAGCAGAAATATGTAGTTAGTGTCCATAGAAGCGAGTGGTAAAAACTGGGCAACAAGCATAGCAGATTCTTCGATTCGAGCAGAAGTAAGTACTGCAGAATCGCATACTGTAGATTGTTTACGTGTAAATATGCAATTCGTAAACTGTATACTTGTGCTGTATGCAATATATGTGCGTGTGTGTGTATGTGTGTGTGTCTGTCCGTGTGTGTGCACACTAATATGATCCGATTGAAGCTTAGTCGTCAGCAGTTGGAGTTAGAGTTGGTTGGCTGTAGCTGTGCGTTTGTATGTACGTACGTAGTGTAAATGTATGTATGTAGCTTTGATCATAATAGGGCTTTGGCCTCTTCTTCTGGCATGAAACTGGTTTTGAGGACCCCCATGACGTCCCCATGCCCGGAGGAGTCTCAACCCATTCGGTTCAACTTTGGGTTCTTTTGAGAAATGATAAATCGTCGCACAACTCGCCGCAGTCGTCGTCGTCGTCATCCTGGTCGCCTTTTTTTGTAACTACAATCGCTGGGTTACACGCTGGCCTCGATTTCAGTTTTCAGTCCTCCTCCTCCTCCTCCCCGGTTTTTCTCGTCTTCTTCTTCACTTTAAACCGCTTTCAAGCACTCTCGCACTTACTAACTAACTAACCAACTTTGGAAGTGATCGGATGAGTCAAAGGGCTGCGCTGCGCTGCACACGTACACGCACACGTACCTAGACAACATATACACTACGCTGCAAGCATCCACACACATGCACACGCACACATGAGGGAATGCTGGGGCCCAATGCCCAATACTCGAGATCCATCCATACGCATCATCATCATCACCATCACCACTACTAGCACCACCACCACCAGAAATGAAGCACATGGGAGTTGAGTTGGCTGGCGGGCTGGTTGAGTGGCCAGCTTGCCAGCCAGCTACATGTGTGTCGATCGTATGGAGCTCGGGAGAGCAACCAGCCAGTCTCCATCTTCAAATACCCACATACCCACTTGTTGAGGCATCACCCGAACTATTCCCGGCCCAACGGGTAAAGGTTCCTGCCAAGGAGGAGACCGGGAAGAAATGCGAACACGAACAAGACGGGAGGCGAGAGGCGAGAACCAGGGGGGAGGGGGGAGGANCTCCACACTCAGGGAAGCTAAGCATTGACCCCGAGATTCGGTTTTCAGACTGTACACGCCCACTGCCGTCGTCATGGGAGCATAGGTCGGTGTTAGACCTTGGCCGTACAGCAGGGGGGGGGATCTAGACAATCATCTTTGACAGTGACTAACAACAATATTATGGGGAGTTTTGGGCGAGCGTTGAACTGGAAATTTGAAGATTCAATGGAAAGAGGATTTTCCCCCGAGAGATTCTAACTTGGGCTTAACCTTCCGGTTCCATCCTTTATCACGAGGCCAATATTTGCGATAAGAATGTCTTAGAAGAAGAGCTTCATTCGGACAAGGCACATTGGCCAAAAAGGACATTCATCATATACTGTTCAATTTTGGCGAGCCCGCCGAAAGGAAGTGATCTATTGAGGTAGTGATAGGTGGACGCTAGCACTTTTTAGGAGCACGATATACTCGGTTATTGGTGGCAAACTCATCTCTGGCGTTAGTCATGGAACCATTTTTGGAGCAAATTGTGAACTTCTTTGACTTTAAAGGGATCCAGACCACGGGCGTCTACTTCCGGCTGTTTTCGGTCTTTTCCGTGACCCTTTGCATCTTGGGCTCGGCCCTGTGTCTGGCCACGCAGTACTTCGGCGATCCCATTGTTTGCTCCTTCACAACAGATGTGGCCGTGGACTTGGCCAAGCAATATTGCTGGATTCACGGATCTTCCTTGATTAGTTCCAAATATAAGGAGCTCGATTGTGTCACGCGACAAGATCAATACCCAGACCCTAAAGATGCCCCAACCACAGCTTACTACCAATGGATCCCATTCGTGTTGCTCCTCCATTCGGCCATATTTGCCATTCCAGCCAAGATTTGGTCGAGTCTCGAGAACGGCCTGTTAGACGATCTAATCTCGAAGGAAACCCGGAAAAGTACGCTTTTGTCCGACGGCGAGGAATTTCGCAAGGAAAAGGAGACTCTGATTACGAGATTCAACTCTTTACTGCACCACAATGATTTCTACTATGCATACTACTGCATGTGCGAGATCCTAAACCTGGTGGGATTGATCTTTAATTTTGTTATAACGGACAAGATCCTCAATGGGAAATTTCATCACTATGGCTTCGACGTCATGACATACTTGCAAACACCGGCCCAACTTCAAGGCTTCAATCCCATGTGCGACACGTTCCCGACGACAGTGAGTTGCGAATTCAAATATGTGGCACCCACGGGTGGGCTTACCACAGCGAATGGATTTTGTATCTTGTCCCAGAACATTGTCAACGAGAAAGTGTTCCTATTCCTGTATTTCTGGTATATCTGTTTGTTCATTGTCTCAGGTATTAACCTTTTTTATCATGCGTCCGTTTGGTTCATCAACGAGAGCCGGGTCAAAGTACTTGAGATTCGTCTTCGAGGTCGCTTTGGTCGTCTTCAGGTGCGAAGTGCTCTGGTTAACTTTTACATAGGGGATTGGTTCATACTCACCCGTATTGCCAGCAATACCAATCGTTTCTTTTTCCAAGAGTTCTTGGCCGACCTCATCAAGAATGATCAACTGAACACGCGAAACGGACCCAAACCAGAGAGCTACGAGCTCCAAAGACAACCACCCTCTGCATCGTCATCGCCAGATATTGGTCTCAACCACAGAGGCACTCCCTCCTGCCCTTCACCCAAAAATGACGAGAAGAATCGACTCATGGTTTAGAGCCATTGGCCAATAATCGGGATACAAAGAACGCCAATAAACTCACCAGCAATGACAAGAAATGTTAGCAAACGTAATCATGATTTTTAATAGCCTACATCTCGTACGCATCCATCCACGGGCAAATTCACAACCTCGCTTGTTGCGACCGACTACATGGATTATTAGATTGATTGATTGATCGGTTGTTCTTTCTTCAGAGTGATTTCGAATTCTCACACGATCAACACTCGAATCGACATAACTTGTAAATGGGTGGTTTGACGAACACATGGTATGAAGTTACCTAAACAGTAACCGAAACACTCCAGTTTTAATTTACTGAAAAAAATGCCGCAATGTCTTTCTTTCATCTTCTTGACAATGCTTGCACATCAATTTGTTTGCGAGGGGAAACGGATTGATGCCATTTTCAAAATCATCATTTGGTCATTTCCCTTTCACTCTTGACTTATTCTACCGTAACAGCTTGATCAATCCCGTATTGGTGGCATAGGCCATACCTTGCCCCGGGGTTGGAATCCATCGGATGCAATTCAAGGCCGATGTTTCCAACTGAGCGATATCGCGTTTATGAATGAGGCGTCCTCGTTCGGAGTCACGCTCCCAAGGGAACTGTATCCGATAGACGTGAGCCATCAGGCCTCTTTCGGCGCCACTCGACGGTAATCTTCGTGTTTGGCGATTCAATCCGACCAGTAAATGACGGGATGTCGGGGACAAGCTCACTGATACCACCGATGACTCCACACTCAGGGAAGCTAAGCATTGACCCCGAGATTCGGTTTTCAGACTGTACACGCCCACTGCCGTCGTCATGGGAGCATAGGTCGGTGTTAGAGTGACCAGAAGAGTGTTATCTTCGGAAATGTCCACGGAGGCTGAGCTCACGATGCAAGCTTCTTTCACCACAATATTCGAGGTCGTGTCCGAAATATCAGGCAATTGGCCACGACTGAAGTTCCACGCCTGAATACGATTGGTGGCCAGCATGTGTCCCGTCTCGATACCATCCTCTATTCGCAAGGAGAACGGACCTATTCCTGCGGCATCTCGTCTACCCAAAATGAGCATATGGCTGTAATTGCGATATCTCAACTGATCGGGGAGACCTCTCAAACGTCCTCCAGGAGACGAGGCCCGACCGTTATTGGAGTCAGTATAGGAGCTTGGCGTTGGGCGTTGGGTCGAGTTCATGGCTATAGATAAGCTGTCGTTGTTGGCAATGGGGATGTTGTCATTGGCGCTACCACGGGGATGATCAACGTCATTGTTGGGGTGAAAAGCAGACGAAAATTGCGGTTGATCGATGGTGAGTTGGTCTACCAAACCCGAGAGAAATTCACGATGGCGAGACCTGTCGCGACTTCCAGTTTCAGCCATGATTTGAGAGTCTAATTGATTCAGCTGGGCGTTCCGTCTTCTCAAGCGTCTCCAAATTTGTTCGCGTAATGGCGAAACTGTGTTCGCGTTTTCAGAATCCCCGGCATTCGTAACGTTCCTGGTTGAGGACATGTGTGGTTGTTGATTCATTTGATTCATCAAGGGATCTCGATGGGTTCGTGGGAGGGTCTGTGGTTCGTTAGTCCCCGGGAAAAACTCGGAATCCGCAAAATACCTAAAGAAATTGACAAGGTTACTCTCTTGAGGCATCAAGTAACAGTAAGAAATCCAAATAGCCTAGAACACGGACTTCTAGAGATGTGGGTTTCTTATAAGGAAGGAAATTTTTTTTTTATCTCCAAAAACTATTCCAAATCAGCACTTCATACGCCCACAAGATCTTGTTGAATAGATGGACTTGGCCAAGTTTGAGACCAAACTTATGCTTAGAGAACTCGGGAGATATGTCCAAAGTTATGCTGTAAACACTAATTTAAAGCCCGTTCTTGGTCAGCTGCATAAGGTTTTGACAATATAATTTGAAACAAACGACTTTACAGGTGAATAATATAAAAATGACTTGCCTTTAAATCAGGAGTTTTACGTTTCTAATTTTATTACTTTAACTCGAAAAGCGGCTCAGATTTACCATGACCAAGAGCAGGCCGATTTGGCGGGGAGCTCGGTCACAGGCCATATTTCTAGAAGTTCGTGCCTAGAACCATGCTTGCAAAACCTTCTGGCAAAGAGGAGTCGAAAAATCTCATGACTTGTGTCCTAAAACGGAAGAAATTAGTCGAAATCTTTCAAATTCTCCTTACCTTCCATAGCGATGTCGTCTTCGGATGAGATCTCGTTCCCGTGACAGCCGTCTCCGCTCGCGTTCTTCATGGCGTCGTAATCCAACCCGAGCATCAGACCAATCACGTAAAGAATTTCGAAAGGTTCGGCTTGTCGGACCTCGGCGTGACAAGCCCATGTGTTCCATTCGAATACGATTATCCAAGTTATTTCCCGTGTAAGGAAGACCATAGAAGCTTGAGAGGGAGGGATCACTGTCGCTCTCAGACTCCGAGGACGAGGCAAAAAATCCATCGCCATTGCCTCGATCTGTAGTTCCTCGATCCTGAGACTCGGGATCGTGGTCCAATAGACTACTGTATTCTGAAGTTCCGTCAAACAGGTGACGGAAACGTTGCCGATAACTCATGTACGTGGTGGGTCGAGGCAAGCCAAGCAAAGGATCACCATCATCAACATTAGCAGGGTCATCTTCCAAATCATGATCCTCGAAGTCCCTAGAGCCTCGTCGACCTTGTTCAGCTGTTTCTCGTTGGGCTCGGAGAAGCCTCTCCAATCTTTGAGAGAAAGCTCGTAATTCTGATCTCGAGTCTTGAACAACACGTGCATCCAAATCCACGCTATCAGTGTTTGTGACAGGTTCCAGGACATCCACCGGCTCGATGTGAACGGCAGACATATCTGAGCTGACTTGAGGTGAATTCGGCAGGAGAGATCCGGCATTTTTTGAAGTCTGCTCTAAAACATTTAAACTCGCTTGGGCCTTGATTTGGCTCAACGGACTGTTGGCTTGCCTGGCTAAATCAGGGCCTAGTTGGACAGCCCTTAAAGAAGCACGCATTTGTGAAGCCACTTGACACTGAGCTCGAGCTCGGAGGGTGGAACTTCGACTGAGCGACTTTCGAAGTTGCCCCAGAGAACGGTTGCGGTAGGTTGAAGAGGAATTACCAACTGCCGCTTCAAGGTCGGATGGGTTAGGTCTTCTTGTCCCAAGGTTGGCTGCTCCCCGTGCTGTGGCTGGCAATCTAGGAGAGCGTCGGGCAGCATTTCCAAGGCGGCTTAATGCCAAAGATATTCTCTGTTTAGCCTGAAGGTCGCTACTTAAGCGATCTTGTCTCCGCTGAAGTTCTTGGATGGAAGCCGCTCGAAGATTACGAATTTGCACTTGCAGATCTTCTAGCATTCGACGAATCGATTGAAGTCGCAAAATTTGCCTTCTCTGTCTGGGAATGATTCCCGAGAGGCTTTCTCGGCAGATCCGCTGCATGTGATCGATGTGACGACTCAGAAGAGCAATGTCTAGGCTTTGCGAACCACTTCGACCTGTGTCAGACTCATCAGGTCCGTCAATACTTGGGTCAGCCACCGCTTCTCGTGCGGAGGCTGTGGTTTGATGTTCAGCTAATGGGGGAACCTCAGAAGATGGAGGTAGTGTCTCAACAGTGGGCTCTGCTGCTCGGACGGCGTCGCTTTCATTTAACACAGTGGGACTGCCATCATCGTCGTAAATGCGGTTGAGCTCATTCAATGCTCCTCGTCTTAAGCTCATTCGCAGAAGGCGTTCTCGGCGTCGACTACGCAATAACTCTAATTGTACGTCCAATGACAATCTTTCGACTGGATCTGGTGGATTCGTGGCGTTGGACGTCAAAACGGTTGCTGTTGTATTGGAGACGTTGTTACCTTCATTTGAGAGCCTGAGAACATCACTCGCCTCTGTTCCAAGTTCCGAAGACAATGATTGAGCTAAACGGCTGCTCTCTATGGCTAGTCTTTGATTCACAGCCCATTCATCGATGGGTCGAGAGTTACCAAATATGTGGTCACGGGTATCCGCAGTCATGGAAATGGACCTAGGTGATGCGAGCGATGAAGATCTTGCATTCGGCCCCACTTCTGATGGCGACACCGTCGTGGCCGTCACAGTACTTGAAGCTATACCCCCACTTTCTGAAGAACCACCCCCTGTCGAGTTAGCACTATAGATTGGAAGACGAAGAGGCAAGAAGGGCGGCGGCGGAGGTCTTCTTGAGCGTTCATTTAGAGATCTGGCAGCAATTCCTGCTCTTGAGAGATCATCTTGGCCGGGCTGTGTGGACGAATCGCGAGAAGTGGGGCCAAAAGGCAAACGGATAGGGGTAGGGATATTGCCGGGCGCGGGCTCATCAGGACTGGGAAAGAGTATTTCCCGAGTGGTTCGCATTTGTTGAATTTCATGGACTAATGCACGTCTCTCGTCTAGCAAAGTTTCGAGTCGTCTTTCTCTTTGAGATAGGACGCGAGAAGGTGCATCGGGTTCCAAACTAGCGAGACTTGGATTTCGCACCCCAAGTGGAGGAGGGCGAGCCACCTCGACAAATTCCGATTCAGGACTATGGCTAAAAGTCATGCGAAGATCAAGTTCTCGCCCAGAAGAGAGGTGGGCACTGGTGCCTGATCCGCCAAAACGGTTTGATCGCATCACATAATTATGATCAATTCGGGAACTCCGTTGGCCGGCTCCGGAAGGTAGTAAATGGGTACGGATTTGGCTCGGCTCTGTCAAAATTCTGGATTGAGAGGCGGGACGAGTGCGAGTCGGCAACGACTGCCCGTACGGTCGGTCGCTCAGCAACGGATCATCACGATCGAAGCTAGAATCCAACATGCTTTGGGCGCCAGTTCGGCCAGATAACAATCGTTCATTCTCAGCGATTAACTGGTTGGATGCCGCTTGAGCTAGGTCCGAGAGGGTTTGAGAGGCCGAATTAGTCAAGGCCGGGCCCGCCAGGGCGGAGCGTGGGACTGGGTCAGACGGCGTGGCCGAAGGAGGCGGCGAGCCCCGGGATCCGATACTGGCCGTGGTGGACCAAGCCTCATCGCGGTCAGCACGCCGGCGAGACAAATTCACTAAAGACACGGGCGACTGATTGGGACTGGAATCCGAATCACTGAAAGGTAAGTGGCGTCGACGACGGTGCATAAAAAGGACGTCATGGGCGCTGAGTAATCCACCCCCGCCAAATCCAGGATCATCGACATGCCGCAAGGGCGGTCGGAAGCGGCCACTTTCTAAGGCAGTGACCGCGGCACGTGACGGCGAGGATTCACGGGATCGCTCAGGCGTGGGCGGATTGGGTGGAGTGTAGTTCATAATTCCGGTCACGAGGTGATGACCGATGTGATCGAACTGAACGAAGCGGACCCGCTCTTGCTCGTGACGCGTTTTGACTTTGGTAAACGGCTCGGGTTGACTCCAGTCCCAAAAGTAGACCTCGTTCACCGTGGCCACGGCTAACACGCACTCCGAGGGGTGGAACGAGAGTCCGGCAACAGCCCGCTCCGTCTTCCACATATCGGAAGCGCCGCTCTGCAAGTCCCACACCCGGACCTGGCCGCTCAAACAGCCCGAAGCCAATACGCCGGGTCGACTAGGGTGAAAAGCCACGCACCAGGGCGTGCGAGGATGACCCTGGAGAGTGCGGGACGCCGTTGGCCGGTTTGCACGCGGCAGACATAGATGGCATGATCACCGTGGGTGGAGGCCATGAGCGAGCGGTCAGGCGAGAACACCACCAGGTAGGCTGACTTGGTGGAAACGGGCCCATTGAGTCGGCAGGCCGTGACAGCAAACTCGGCTGATAGAGCAAGCGCTCCTCGGCGATCAAGCGCTCGTCCACAGAAGCGCTCAACGGGCCAGAACGCCAACTCCCGCTGGCCAAGATGCGGTCAGTGAGCCACACCCTCGGTGTGGGGCGTGCGGTAGCCCATGGCCCAGGCACAAATCTTCAGCCTTGGCGTCCTCCATGACGTTCATGGGGCGGATGGGGCGGATCGGGGCCGGATCGGGCCGCCTAAAACCAACCAAATCAGACTCGTCAGACTGGTTAATCATCCGTCCATCGATCCTCACTCAGTCTCATCACGGCAAGCGGGTGGCTTTCAAGCACGAGAGTGGACTCGTCTCATCCACCACGGCCAGATTGAGCCACATTGGGCCATCCATTCATTCAGCCAATGGAGCCTAGGCAACGCCCATCCCGTGGGTCGGCCTTAGGTTTGACCCTTTTTTTCGCCCAGCAACCGGATGGATGGATGGATGTGGATAGATGGGCTCAGGAGGGATTCCGGATAGATAGATAGATAGATGAGATAGATAGATGGGGGCGAGAGCTAAAGGTTGACCAGTCTTCTGCAGCGGTGGTCATGGGATAGGCCACTCCTCCTCACGGTCGAGGATTTCCAGGGTTGGAGTGGGGGGTCTTGGCTTCGGTGCCCAAGGTGTCGTTCAGCCCAACGAACGCCAATCCTTGGTCTGTTTGGAGTGCCAGAAAATCTAACAACTCTCACGAACAGATCCACTACTCGAGCTAGCTATCAGGGCTGCCAGTTTAGCTTCAGACACGGCGGAGGTGGAACGGTTGCCCTGAATTGATGGACACGCCCATGTCCGATCGATTGTTGGCACAGCCCTACCAGTCTCCCAACGGTCTCGTGGTGTCACGCCATGTCTGGAAGGGATCCTAGACCCCTTGACAGATGTTCTGGGAATCTGGTGAGATATTTTGAAGTATCTGAGTTATGAAGGAAATATGAATGTTCTTTTTTATTGCTTCAATCGAGAACTGTTGACTGTTTAAGATTTGATGTATCCTTCTGTTAAGAGCCATTCATCATTCACACTGGGAAGTATGAAATCAAACAGGCCCTTCATATGCGTGGGTGGCCCGCGTTTGACACGAGTTCTGGCAGGAATACCACTCATACAGCAACGCTTTGGCCCTTGTCGCTCTATCGAGGCACTCAGCTGATCGGTAGCCACCTTCCTCCTGCCTTTCCCTATCTGCCGCGCCACCCATGCTGGCCTGAGCGCAGATTGAGCGCCACCCTAGCACGGCACGCCACGGCAGCATCCCAGTCACGCTCTATCTAGTTTAGGATGCACATCGTGCCTTATTTGTTTTTATGTTCTTGGCCGGAGCATGTATGGCATCCGAAGATGTCAAAACTGAGCTGACCAATCAGTCCACTTTAAATAAACCTTATGCCAACTGACCATCTAAAGCGAGAAACAGTGAGGTAAGAGCGCCTAAACCGAAATCCTTGCTTATCCAGTCATTATAGTTTTGGCGATTTTAATACTGATTACTAAATCTCGTCAAAGGAATGGAAGCCCTCTAGTACCAATGCATGAATCGGCATACAACTATTTTGTGACTGGACAACTCGACCCAGCACAATCGACACAACGGACAACTCGACCCAGTATAAAAATTAAAACAGCATTTCGACCAGAAAGAACATGATTATGGAACAAAACCAAAGTTTGATGAGTCCATAATACTTGATTTGCTGGCAGAATGTTAGCATCATAAGGCATTAGCTTTCAAATTTTGACATGTTTTAATATCACAGATTCAATTTGCTCCATAAGTATGAATATTTCAAAACAACATATGGGCTCAATTTCTGCATGGGTCAAGTTGCCCTGGGTTGAGTTGTCATGGAACCAACTATTTTTGTTCATTTTTAAGAAATTAAGAGTTACCAGAAATTTTGCATAATTAGGTCGAGTTGTGCAATTAACAGGAACGTTGTATTTCAAAGTTTTTTAGTATTTGACTTTTAAAACGTATGCTGGGAATACTAAATCACAACTTTCTTTTCCATTTCTTTTTTTCTTTTCCGGACTTCCTTACCGCTACGGGATTGGCATCCCAGCAGCTCAAGACGAGAAGATTATTCATTTTACTTGACTTTTATTTTATATATTATTTGATCGACCAACGAATTGGAGTTGGCTGATCTGGCTAATCCTTGAATATAAGGTTGATCCGGAATTTTAGTCAAAAACTTATCCAAGTCTGACTTAAATTCTGCTTATGGATCAACGCCTACATAAGCCCTACGAATATTTGAGGGCAGCAAATTGAACAATGAAGGAGCCCGAGAAAGAAAGAGTTGGAATCATTGTTTTAACTAGCCTGGATTTTTGAGGGCTTGAAGGTGCTCTCAAAGCGCACGTTAAGCCTCTACGGTCACAAAATTGACCCTAAATCCTGGGTTGGGACAAAGCTCATGAATGCTTTTAAAAACGTACAATATCAAAAAACTTTTCGTACTTCTCTGAATACTGTACAATCCAAACCTTTCTAACCTCTCCCAATACGAGAGCTCTATCATATCTTCAATGTTCCTAGCAAAACATCTTTGGACCTGCTCGAGCTTTTGGAAACCTGCTGAACTAATTGGAGCCCAAATGGGAGAGGCATATTCAAGATGCGGCTGAACAATCGACTTGTACAGAGTTAGCATCGTGATACTCTCTGGACTTAAATGTGCGATATATCCAACCACATGTTTGAAAAGCATTACCAACTTTCAACTGGATATGCTCATTGAACTTTCCATTATCTTGGAGGACTACACCTACCGTATGAGCGATAAGTTTGGGTTCCAACATAATGTCAATTATTGGGGTGTTTTAAGGCAATATTGGATTTTGTATTTTCCACGTTCATTGAATTGGTCAAAGGCATCAACATTTGTCTCAGACATTCTCACAATGCCCGCCTCTGTTGTTGGCGATGACCCTCTTGAGACGAGGGATGACGGAGGCACAAATGGCACACACAGTATCATCTTCAATGGCATCCCATTCCTTGATCAGGGTGCGCTTCAGGGTCTCGATACTGTGGTGAGCTGTCTTGCAAGCCCTTCCCTCAAGAATGGACCAAATAGAAAAGTCCAGTGGATTGAAATCGGGGCTGCTGGGAGGCCACATCTCCTTGCTCCAGAACCTTGCAAAAATTTTCTGACAAAAGTCTTGAACAACTTTCGCTGTGTGGGCTGGAGCTCCATCTTGCTGGAAGACGTAAGGACCGTTAGAGTAGGTCTTGCAAAGCCATGGAACAACCTTGTCCTCCAGTATTGACTTGTAATGCCATCTGTTGATCTTGACCCCCTGTCAACAAAGATCAAGGGCATCTTCTTGCCATCGGACATCACGCCGGCCCACACCATGATACTGGACGGCTTTTGTCTCCAAAAGACTGATCGATGGTGGAGGGGGATAGATGTGATATTGAAGCCCAAGACACGGTCTGTTTGGCTATTGAAGTGAGGCTCCACCTTGAAAACTTTCTCATCAGTCCAACAGATTGGGCCGGTCATGTCAGCTTGCAGCAACTTCAACAAAACCTAACTTCTGGTCAGCCTTTTCTGCATCGAGGCTTCACTGATCAGGTGTCGTTTGCATTTACGTTAGCCTTTTAGCCCAAGATTCTTGTGGATAATCCTCCTCATGGTGTTAGATGCCATCCCTTCCTCCTTGGCCATCTTCCTGATCAACCTGGATGGATTTCACCTCACCTTTTCCCTGATCTGTTTGATGGCAGGTGGGGTCCTCTTAGTCAGTGGCCAACCTTTTCTTGGCCTGTCCTCCATCCCACCAATCTCTTTGACCCGTCGAACTTGCTTGTAGACGAACTGTCGGGTCACCTTTTTGTCCGGAAAGAGCTTCTCAATCTCAGAATTTGACTTCCCAGCAACATGGAGCTTGACAATGGCCGCACGAAGATCTTTGTCTGCTTTCATGATGGAGTTCCAGTTCCTTTTCTATTTGTTTGCCAAACTTCAATTTGTCATCATATATCAAATGGAATATCGACCAAAATTTTGACGCGAAATTCATAAAATTACTAGCCCTAAATTGAGTTTTCAAGTCAGAACCCAAACTTATCGCTCACACGGTAAATCCTTCATGGATGAGACCTGCTCAATGTCCTTACCTTCATCATCTAATGGTGGAGTGTCTAATGGCGTCGACCCAAAGGTCATTGAGGTAAATTTCATTCCATTCAGTGCCATGTTACTCGCAGCAACCCAAGAGTAGATTTGGTTTAGGACCTCTGCCAGACAACCGGAATCCTGACCATTCCAACCAACTACCAATTTTGTATGATAAGCATAAGAAGAGATACTGACATTACTACTACCAAGCTTCTGAAGCGGAGCAATGAAGATAATGAAAAGGAGAGGACCCAAAATGGAGCCCTGAGGGACACCCGACTTAACATCATGTACGTCACTAAGGGATCCCTCAACCTTAACTAATTGTTTCCTACCACAAATGAAACTTCTTAGCCAATTGAGAACCTTGCCTTGGATCCCAATATCATGGAGCCTGTTAACTAAAAGGCCATGATCTACCTTGTCAAAGGCCTGGGCAAAGTCGAGATAAACTTAAAAAAAAAAAAATCTTTATTGCGAGATCATTTCTCATTGGATCAGGATACAATATTAATATGCATTGTGGTCTTGTTCCGTTAAACTACATCGACTGATTCATGGCTCTCCAGTCCCTCAATAACCTACTCTATATGTTCAATCAGTTGGGTAACCATGATAAAATGTGCTCGGAACCCAAGCTGGTTAGGAGGAAGGCCATCATTGACCTCAAGAAATTCAGCATTTTCTGGACTTCATGATCTTCTCAAACACCTTCGCAATATTCGCAGTGAGAGAGATCGGCCTATAATTACTGGGGAGTGACTTATCTCCCCCTTTGAAAATTGGAACCACATGAGCTACCTTCAGAGAAGAGGGGAACTTGCCCTGGTCCAAGATGCAACGCATCAAGTACGAGAAAACAGGAACAAGAACCAGTGAGCATCTCATCAGAAACTGAGATGTCACCCCATCAGGGTCAGGGGAGCTCGAGAGTCTCAAGTCCCTGATGGCCTCTAAAGCATCTGATCTGTGACTACGAGATCATCTAAACGCTCAACTCAGTAGTAGTGGAGTGGAAAGCTCTCTGAAACCTCGCTAGAAGACGTTTCAGTTTTGCGTTACCTCCTAATCAAGTGCCTGAACATGAAGATGGAATTTATTGAGCACATTGAACACTGTCTCAGTGGGGAATGCATCTGATTTGGAGGTAACGCATAGATCTACAAAACCTCGCAAGAAGACGTTCGATCTTCGACCGAGCTTTCCACTCCACTATTGACGTACTCCATGGCCAGTCCCAACAAACTCATCAATAGGGCAATGGACTGTTGCTCCTAAACTCAGTGGAGTTGAAAACACACTAGAGAACTGATCTCCAAGTATGTTGGCCATAGTCTCTAGATTGTCTATGGCTTCCCCATCGACTTCAAAAGGCCCTACAGGGTGTTTGATCTTTCTCTTAGAGTTTGCATAAGAGAAAAACGCCTTCGGATTCGACCTCACCTCTTGAACAACTCTACTTTCCTTTTTCAAATGATCGGTCTCAATGGAGGCCTTAATCTTACCCTGAACTACGTCCAACTTTCTTTGAAGGCTAGCCACAACTACTGGATTCAAAGTGCTCTGGAGCCTTTTTGCTAATTTGCAGCTCCTTTTAAACAATTGCTTCCTATACTTTGGAATTTTAGACTCTGCCCCGCCTTGCGCAACGCATTCAGAGATTGCTAGAGTGGAACAGACGTCCTCAAAAACTAGAATCAATTTGTCTAAGGCTACATCTATGGACGATTCCTGTTTCAGAATTGAAATCAGGTCAATTTCTTCTAATCTTTCTATAATCAACGGCCAAGTTCATCTTTGAATTTGAACTTAGCCAGACCGACCTTTTTGGCCGGTCTTACTCTAGAGCACGCCGGCTTTTGAGTAATGGTCGACCCTATCTCGAGAACATGATGATCTGACAGATTACTAGG
>NC_081444.1:8692978-8696979 GCF_007210705.1 Tigriopus californicus
CCTTTTATGGGCAGATAGCCCTTCGATGCTCTAGAGCTATCAAATCTTTGACTAGGCTCTCTAACCTTAAAAAATCCTGTTTTTGGACAAAACTAATCTTTGGTGGAGGATAAGAGAACCTTTGAGGAGAGGGTAAAAGGGGAGGAGAAGAGGGAGAAGGAACTCTGGCCGCCACTTGAGCATACGATCTAAACGATGCGTGTGGCTCATGGCGACCAGAGGGGGGCTTGGGGCTACAAAGTTTGGGCAGAAGAGAGGTTAAAGGAATTGGGGGTGAGGTTGTAGGAGAGGGAGGGGAACAAGGGGAGGAAAATAGGGAAGGAGAGAGGAAAGGGCTGGGGTAAGCCTGTTGAGAGACTTGACAATGAGGTTGAGACACTGCTGTTCTTCCTCCTAGTGCCCCTGAGATGGGCCTTTGTGCATTTGAAATTGAGGCATACCTTGTGCCTAAAAGATCTCATGCACATAAATGGGTGGAAAAAGCTACACCCTTGCTTGGAACAGCCCTTCTCATTGAATTTGAGAAGGCCAAACTCTCTAAGTTTGGGACACCATTCTGGGTGAGTCAGTTTACACCCTTTCCCTGCCTTTTTGCATCTCTGTCGTTTATGGACATCGCAAATTTCAAGAGCATCAAGAGCATCAAGAGTAGAGATACTATGCTCTCTTTGACTACAGGGGGCGTTAAAATCAAATCAAGAGTGTCAGTGCCTGTGTCCCTTTTGCCTACACTTGACTGGTTCATCCCACAGTCAAGCAGTGGCTGGGTGTGACCAACCCAAGCTATTAAAGCTTCCATAATGAAAGGCTTATTGATAGAGGACGGAGTTTTCCCATCCAAAATCAGCTCAAGACAGTTCCTAGCCCCTTCCAAAAGTCCCTTCAACAAAGCTTCCATGATTATTGAAAGCAAGGGTATTTAAGGGATCCTAATTGAAAATACTTGAGACCTGAACAAAATATGGAAAAATATTCTGGAGGCTTCCTTCAGTTTCAAGAGAAAAACCGTTAGAAATGAGCGAGAGGAAAATAAATGATGAAAAAGTAGAAGTAGAAGAAGAAGAATTGGGATAAAAAATATTAACAGACGAAAAAAGTGAAATACGACATGAACATGAAAATAAAAGATATAAGACTAAACTACTAGAGATAGCTAGAGATAGGAAGAAATGAAAGCTAAAGAACAGAAGTGTCTTACCTAAAGCAGCCAGGCGACCACTTACACAACACAGCACACTCAGACCGGCCATTTGAAAAGATCAGGAACAACAAAATGTTGCGGCTGCTCTCAACAAAAGACGGGACTGAACTGAACAATTGTAAGTTTAGGCCGATATCTGTTCGAACCAAGGTCCTAAAATACAGGCATGGGCACCTCAGAAAGTAAACAAACCGAGGAGGGAGGGTTACGTTATAGCGGATAGAAAAAAGGGATGAGCACAGAGAAAAAAATAATCACTCTAGAAAGGGTGTTGCAAAGAGTTCTTCTAACTGTTTGTTCTTTATTTTGAGACCTTTGATACATTTTTCCTGCCCTTCTCTATCTACTCACGCCATCCATGCTGGCCTGAGCGCAGATTGAGTGCCAACTCCTGCCACCCCACGCCATGGCATGCCACCCTGGTCACGCATTTTGCGTGCGTTCTCAAGGACGTCTTGATAAAGTGCTCCTCAAATACTTGGTAAAATTCTGAGTTTGCATAGTGTTGTGAACTTACAGCAGGCTGTTGATCAAAACTTTGGCATCCACACTCAGACACTGCGATGCCGTGAGTTGAAAGAAGGCTCTCTGCAGGGATCTTGATGAAAAAGTCTGACTCCTTAGGGAAGGCACTGCCAGAATTTGGTGATCTAAGTGAGGTTGATTCCCCTACCAAATCAATGGACATATGTCAAAGGGTCAAATGAGTGGATCTTATGCCAGAGCTCTTTGTTGAACCAATGGTGTCCCTAAGTTGAAGAAAGATTTCCCTTGCTTAGTCATAGTCATTAACTTCAAATGCGAGGATAGCAAAACTGAGACATTGAACACCTATGTCCTGGCAGACTTCCTTTTTACCATCATTGGGTTGAATAAAGAGAAGCTAAAGGGTCTAGTTGGACTTGGACAAGGCAAAGGGGTTGTAAGGGCTTATACTAGAACGCCCATCTTGGCCAAGGAACGCTTTGGAGACCAGCTCTCCTTGCAGCAACACAAGGTGGGCTCAAGTTGGTCCTATATCAAGTTTTCAAGTGGGAAACTTTTTGTCGCCATTAAGATTCCTGAATGTTATAGATGATATATCTGATGTTGAGCTTTACCAAGCCATCAAAGCTTTCTGCAAGGTTTCCTCGCCAATAGTGAGAGATGTCTTTGATGATAGTCATGGGATTGACAAGAGGGCTAGTCAGAGAAGCGACACTCACGAGATTTCTGAGAGTTTTTTTGGCTCCCTTGGGGTTGCCTGGTGTGTGCAATGGGGATCAGCTTTGAATACATTTAGTTACGTGATTCTCAAAATCAAGTTCTGATTTCAGGGAGCCAGTGAGTTGATGACTTGTTTGTCTGCTTTGGGTGAAACTGTGTAACACAAGAAAGGTTGATCAGCCCAACACCCTGCTGCCCAACTACCAAAATGTGTTCAAAGCAAAGTCTGAATCTTTTTGGTTGGAGTGACTTTTCTCTGGCAAGCCCTCTAGGATTGACCAATGGAAATTGGAGAGTTCAAGTGCTACCAACTACCACTGTTCCAGATTTCATAAGGGTTTGGACTCGTCTCATCAGGATTCTACATAAATCGCAAGCATAAAAATGCTTCATATGCCAGGAAGAGGGTCACTTCAGGGTGAATTGCCCAACAAAATATACAACATTGGAGGACGTGAATTTGATACTAGAAAGTTGTAGCTCAGAGGTTAATGAAGTGTTGGATGGTGAACTGGCTGCCTCAATCGAGCAATCAGTTCCCTTGAGGATTAATTAGATGGGGGCAAGGACCATATAATTGCTCCAAATCTGCTTAAAAAGGGCAAACTCGTGTGGCTGTCACAACTAGTTAGCCTAGAATTCGGGGGTAAAAAAGCACCGTGGGGGACCCAGTGTCCTGGGAGGAAAATTACTAAAAATCTCGGAAACAAGTGGTACTTCAAGTCATTAAATGATAACAAGGAGCAAATTGACCCATAGAATCCAATTTACGAACTGTGCTCCGAGTCTTGGGTATATTTCATCAAGAGAAGACATCTCGGACCACTTTGGCATTCAGATCTCTTTTGCTGTGGCCCAAAGAACAAACAGTGAGAAGAAACCTTTCCAAACTTGGCTTCATTTAAGGAGGAGTTTTTCTCTCTGTGCTCAAGCTTGAGTTCAAGAACTCGGAGATTTCCCACGCCCCAGGGACAAGAAAGCTCTCCTACGTTTCTTGGGGACCCTTAACTTCTTTTGCCGTTTTTGCCCAAGATTGCTGGAATCCCCCTCCCCCTCCACCATGAGTCCCCCCCACTTGATGCCCAAGTGTGAGACTGCTTTCAACACTGCTAAGGAGTCACTTGCCAATGCCACCATGCTCCACCATCCACTACCCAATGCTGCCATATCACTCACAACTGATGTGAGTGACAAGGCAATAGGAGCTGAGTTGATTCAACAGCAGGTGGAAGCCCATCTCAGTCTTTTCCCGCAGACTCAACAAAACCCAACAGAGACACAACGCTTTTGACAAGGAGCTCCTTTCCATTCACGGTTCCCATCTGTTTCCCTCAACGGCAAACTCCCACTGTAGTTTTCAGCCAGTCAATCTCCCCCACAATGAACTCCCCCAACAACAAACTCCCCAAGGAGCGAACTCCCTCACAGTGTACTCCCTCACAATGAAATCCCCCAACATGAAACTCCCCAAGGAGTAAACTCCTCCACAATGAACTCCCCCACAATGAACTCCTCCAACATAAAACTCCCCAAGGAGTGAACTTCTCCACAGTGAACTCCCCCACAGTGAACTCCCCCACAGTGAACTCCCCCA
>NC_081444.1:8698051-8781665 GCF_007210705.1 Tigriopus californicus
TGCCGTTGGGGGAGTTTGCCATTGGGGAGTTTGCCGTTGGGGGAAACAGATGGCCACCATACTGTAGATATGAAGGGACGTTATCTGATTGACCTCGCTCACTCAAAGGTGTTATCTATGACTTCCATTACTCCATCCATTGCTGGTATATGTAGAATTAAAACAGGGGAAGATCAATTTGCTCGCATTATTGATGGGTGCTCCAACTGAACTATATCGTGCTTTCACGAAATTTAACGCCATCACATGGGCCTCCACCTCCGGACCTTCCATTTTTGCCCAAATACGCCAATTATCTCGAGAAAAAGCTCACACCTACCAAATTCAAGTTTTAAAAATGGAGAATTTAGGCATTATTTGTATCTTCAAGCCTCCATGGGCGTTGCCTGTTTATTTGGTTATGAAAACAGACGGATTTTGGTGACCATGCGACAATGTGGCAACCAATGATGCCCAGTGAGTAATGATCCCCATTGGGAATTTTAACCTCAATTCTTTGGAGAAGGGCATGTCTCTAAAATTGATTTGGCAAGAGGCTGTCATCAAATTCCAATGCCAGATCAGGACATGACAATGACCATGGTAATTATATTTTTCAAGCTCTCCAAGATGCTGGAGTGATCTTTTTGCCACGTCTACTCCATTTTAGTTTTCTAATCCAAATTGACCCTATGCTGGACTTCCCAGAGATTGTCGCTTCTTTTATTTAATGATCATTTATCAAAAAAATCAGTTGCTGAGATTAATGAAAAAAGAATCTTTCACCTAACATAACTTCGCTAAAAAGTTGGGCAAAAGTCACAGTTACAAAATGATAAATTTGCCAAGCTGCCAAACCCCTATACGTTACAAAAACTCACTGCGCATTCAAATTTAAATTTTCCAGTATCATGCAAGTTGCGTTACAAAACTCAAAAAATTCCTTTTTTGGTGTCGTTCTATTACTCCACCTCAATATCAGAACGATATTTGCTTCAACAAGCTGGAAAATCTAAATATATGACCAAATAATTGTGCACGGTGGTTGTTGGATGTGATGTTTGTATAAGTCCTCCCTCCACAGTGTGGAGGAAGCAAAACCTAGAAAGTGCGATGCGACCTAGCAGGCGGAATCGTTTTCAGAGCGAATGGGTGTCAGCTGAACGGCTGCTAGGGTATTGTGTCTGATTGTAGAGGCGCTGCTTTCAATCGGCTGGAGTTGCACTGTCCACTGGTGAGAAAACGGGCTTCAGTAATTATGGGTAGGAACCTGGATACATATATTTACATATTTATAGGTATGATGGATATATAGCAGTATGGACTTAATGAGTACTAACCCCGGGATCGGGAGTGGTCCGGACACCAGAGGGTTTTCTCATCAAATCCTCGTGTCTTTGTCTGTGGCTTTGATGAAGGGTAAAATCAGAGCAACCAACACTACTTTTTTTTGGTTTTTGTGGATCGGGTGTGCTCCTGAGCATACAGTGTGAGGTTGAGGTTTCGTGGTCTGCGGTGTTCGAAAGTCCGATGCTTCAAATGGTTACCGATTCAGCTGCAATAAAAATCCAGCAAACTCGATTTTTACTCTTCTAAGTTACTTCTTCTATACACAAAGTGCCCAAAATTAGGGTGCCCTAATGGTTACCGATTGTGCTTCAGTAGAAAACTTCAACAAACCTGTTATCACTCTGTTATTTTTTACTTTCAATTGTGTAGTTCTCTGCCTTCGGTACCACACCTAATTTGATGAATCTTTTTGCTGGATCAAACATTGTATAGACATAATTTTGATTTGTTTTTTTCCTTTTGCTAAGAGTTGCATGTGTTCAAGAAGTGCGGAACAAAATGAAAAATCAATGCCCGCGATTGTGTCCCAAGAATTGATTGGCATTGACATTGTTTTAAGAAGGAATGACTCGACTGGCTAGATAGAGCTCATTCAACAGTTTGGTTACTCGTACACTTTCCTCTCACTTTTGGAATGGCCAAAGACTTGAAAATTAGAAGCAGACACGTTTTTATTCTTTATCAAAAGCGAATTTCATAATGCCCCGCCATCAAACTTGATACAGATTTCCATGATTGGTTATTGACAAAGTCCAAATACGGATTCAAATAATAAGGTTGTTACAAGAGGAAGTTCTGAAAGAAATAAAAGTCTCATAAACTCGAGCTTGAAATCAAATGATTGGTTTCAAAGAGAAGTCGCATCATGGACCGCCTTCAACAGAAGATCGTTCATGACTTGATATCTGACCGCACAGTGACTTGTAAATATTCAATGGGGTAAGAGATAGTTCAATGAAACGGTATTTATTTCATGATCGTGTTTTTCAAAGGATACTAAACCCATCCCAAAACAAAACACATCTCTGTCTGGCTTTTACCTTTCTCTTTAAGTTTGGCCGTAGACGATTTTTCATGCACCATGCAAGTACACATTACAGCTTTCCTCCTTCCATACCTGCTTCAAAGACCTCAGGATTTAATCGTGAACAACAACCCCTATTTGGATTGGTCTCTCCCTGTTTTGGCAGTGAACATATTTCAAGTATAGGCCGGTAGTAAGTGGATCATCAGGATGTCGGCTTCATCTGTCAATCATTCAACGAAAGCATCTGTAGATTCATTATGGGAGCATCGGGAAGTGCGATTTGACATCCTGGTTTCGTAAGTGAATACCGAGTTATGTAGACATTTGTCGATCCCAATTCCAAGATAGACGTAGATTGGCCAGTCAGACCTCTGACGTTTAAAGCGGCCTTTACTTAATTTTCCAGACAAATGAAAATGCGGCCCGGTGAAATATTGATCGACAAATTGGACTCTGTGGAAGATACCAAGGGTAATGCTGGTGATCGAGGTAGAATCCTGGTCACCAATCTTAGGGCCGTCTGGCATTCGCAAAGCATGCCTCGAGTCAGCTTATGTAAGAGTTATCCCCATCTTTTCAATGATTTGTCCATCCCACGAGGGCGTTAATGCCACTTGATGATGGGGTCCTTTTTCTTATGCACTAGCCAATGCATAGTCATGACCAATCGCTCTTTGACTAATAGAAAAAACTGGTCACAAAAAAGCTATAAGGCTGCAAGGATGTGTTTAAGATGTGCTATGCAAATGCGTCACTAAGTTCTTTGAATTCATAAGTGAATTTTGTCCTCTTTCTTTTTCCAAAATACAAATATCTTTTTCAGCCATCGGATACAATTGTGTACTAAATATCACCACTAAGATCGTGAATTCAAAGCTCCGAGGTTTTGCAGAGGCTCTTTATATCCTAACCAAATGCAACAATACCCGATTTGAGTTCATCTTTACTAATCTAGTCCCTGGCAATTCGCGCCTTTTCACGTCAGTTATCGGTGTCTACAAGTAGGGCAAGCTCAGATTTCTATTTCAGACTACACACTACTATATCGCCATTATTCTTTGTTTCATATTCTATTCATGGTTCAAGAGCCTACAACTCGTCCAAATTGTACAGGGAATTGAAGTTGCGAGGTGCAATTCTCCAAGACCACCAACTCAAGGTTTTGCCCCAAGAAAGCATCGTGAATGTCATTGACGGTGTTTGGAATCTGTCGAGTGACCAAGGGAACTTGGGCTTGTTTGTCATTACGAATGTCCGTGTGGTTTGGTATGCCAAGATGAACGAGCTGTTTAACATTTCCATTCCATATCTACACATTGCTTCGGTAAGCTCCCTTGTGTTGTTCCAAGCATTGGGATATCTCGTTCCATATTTCATCCATGATTCGGATATCTTGTTTCTTTTGCACAGGTTCGCTTGAGGGACTCTAAATTTGGAACAGCTCTCGTAATCGATAGTAGCGAGTTGAGTGGGGGTTATGTGTTAGGATTTCGAATTGATCCCCCTGAAAAGTTGCAAGAGACCTTCAAGGAAATTCAATCGATGCATAAGATCTACTCTTCCTCGCCAATCTTCGGGGTCGAATATTCCAAAGCTGAAGAGGTCAGTGAGTACGTTTGGATATTTACAGGGTTAGGCATTCACTTCGTAGCTATCAAGACGATGGGTGCGTGCACGGATCAGATCATGGCTCTAGCTTCGAAAACCATTGGAAAAAAACAATTGCTGTCTAACTCGAATTTAACTTCAAGATAGTATGCCGCTCCCATTTGAAAGAATACGTGCATTTTTTCCCTCTAGTCTCGCTTTGATGAGGAGGACAACGATGGTGAAGATCAGCCAATGTCAACCACCCAAGTCATGGATGATGTGGATGAGATCGATCCCGATCACCCCGACTCTCACGATGTGTTTACGGCCTATCTGGCCGAAGGCGGGTTTGAGAGTCAAGACCGCCCTCCCGAGTACAATCCAGACTTGGGACTGTGCATGGAGAAGCTTAAAGACGGATACACGTTGGAAGGTCTTTGGCAAGTCTTACCCCCTGAAGTGGGCAAGCGGGCACTAAATGGCAATACTCTATAACAGTTTCCATGATCTTGATTGTGCGATGGCTGAAAATGACTCTGAGCAAATTACATTGTGTTCCTGTGCAACGCATTCTTGTTTCTTGTTTTATTTGCATCAAAATTAAGTTCATACTAAAAACAAAAGTCCGATTGTTGGAAATAATTCTAAATCGCTAATCTGTATAGTGAGCAACCATTTCCTGCGAGCTCCCGCCATTTTTAAGCCTTGAACACTCGTCCGGAAAACTTTCATTTTCCTCCTAGGGCAACGAACCAGCACCATGCATTCATGGGTCCCACCATTGGATCGCTTGGATCTGGTGTGTGTACGTACGTACGTACGTACGTACAAACTTTATGTACTGTCAAGAGAAAGGAGCGAGGAGAAAGGAGCTCCGGCCCCATTGCTCTCCAATTGAGACGCTGTACACACTCAATCGATATTTTCGACTGGAAGTCCCTTTGTTGAGCATGGGACTGGCAGTAGCTGATTTTCCTGGGTTGGTACAGCACATGGTGCAGTAGAGTATTGGAACTTCATCAGAACTTGGAAACATGACCGAATTGGTTCCCACGGCTCTGCCTCCTTCCCAAGAGGAGCCACGAAAATCGTGGAGAAGACCAGCCATGCTCGAAGCTTTCTTTATGTAGCCTCTCCACTTCTGAGAAGGTTCCCCTCTACTATACAGCACTCTCCACGCCTCCACCAAATGCCCTGACTGCTGTCGATCTTGATGGAGCTCGAGTAGCCATTGTCAAGAGCACTGGATTTGATTGCAAGGACAATACCTCGAGTGGCATAATTGTTCGCTTTTCTGCCTTAAAAAGCTCAAACAATTTGGTAGTGGCTCTTCCATCCGCATAGTTAATATGTTCTAATCGTGTGACATTGGGGTGTCCGTGTGCAAGACATGGAAAAGAAGCAAAGCAAGCCTCCCAAACCTTTTAAGATTTTAGTGAATTTCTTTCACAGATCAAAGAATCGTTCCAGCTCAGCTCCTTCCGGAGTCAACCGACAAAGCTCAAAATCCGACGCTGCAAAACAAAGTTAGTGTTGTTGATTCTTTATCTAGATGCATTTTGTCTTGCCTGTCTGATTGATCTTATATTTCAATTGAGTCTTTCTTTCTTCGCTTACCTCTATCTAGCTAACTTCACCGTGGTGAAAACTCCTTCCATAGCCACGCCAGGCGATGAGTTACAATTCGACACCTTGTCCAATGGGTCCGGACTTCTACCACCCGGTCTTTACACCGAGGTTGAAGCATTGCATCTTTCTCGCGGCGATAACCCATACATTCAGAAAATCTCCAGTCAAGACAATTTGGATGAGTATCTCGGCTCGGAGATCGGCTCGTTTGCTCGATATGCCAGCCAAAGCCTGGTGAGTGGGAGTCACTCTCTCATGAGCCCAGAGCCTCCGTATTCTCCAACCAAGTCTTGCGATGCCCTCACCTTGTCGGAGCTACACTCTCACTTGGTGCGATCTCCCCCACCAGTCAATTGGCCCACAAGAGAGCTTCCATTGTCTCCCCGATCAAATGGAACCTTCTCGCCCGACTCGAGCGATGGCTTGGAATCATCGGAATACAACGGCAACGCCAACTGCTACATGCGTAGTCAGTCCGAGGAGCATATTCTGTCGCCATGTCGGGATCTTTTGAAGGCTGGCCTTTTTTCCCCCGTACGTGGGACAACGCCCGAGCTGATGACCATGAGCATGGGACCGGAGACCTTGGCTTGCCATTTCAATAGTCCCAAGAACCCACGAGAGGCCAAAATCAGACGAAACTACACGTGTAACTTGTCCACTGAAGATACTCTAAGTCCAACCCGACGTGGTTGCGAGGGTAGGCGGGCCAACCTTTTCGGCTTTTATATAAGGAGCAACTATTAAAGTAATCATATCCATACCTATCATTCGCAGGTGGCACAACTCCATCGTTTTCAACGTACACTATGATGAGTGGTGGATCTTCTCGGCAAAATGCAGAGCAAACTCGAAGAGGCTACGGCGGTCGAACTTTGGGTGGCAAGCGATCCACGGGCGACAATTTCTTTTCCACCTGGCGATCTCAAAGATGCCGTAGGTCATCGGATCAGCATCAAGATGCAAAATCCATGGAAAGCTTGCAGGTTGACTTTTATCGAATGGGAGGGGGGTTCAGTCCAGGAACCAGGAAATCAATTTGCTCATTTGGCGGCGGTGGAATGTCACCACGAAACGGTCCATTAACTTTTACTCGCTTTCGCTCCTCGGGGACTAAAAATGATCCAGATCTCTTGTTTATTCCTTGAACCACAATGTGTTACAATCTACTTATACATAAATCTATAAAAATCTGCATCGATTAAATCCTAGAGAACAATAAAACCGTATTGACGTGGAATATTCAATCAAAGTAAGAGTTGCTTCTGTCGTAGAGGTTTTACTCGTAACTCTGAAACCTACTTCCGTGATTGCAAGGCATCGCTGGATTTCTCGCGGTGCAATATTGAGCAGTTTTGATCAATTGTGCGATCCCGGAACTTTTGAAACTGGTTATGCATCACTAGGGCCGGCTAAAATTTGTGCATCCTATATTTTTCTCCAAATTTCTTGCATTTTCAAATTTGACAACCTGGCGAGTAGAAGTGAACCGGTTGGTGCAACCTTGTCGAATATCTGCTCGACATGCAGGACACAATTTTTGTCGGAGTCTGCTTATTGACAATATCTGACATATCTCTGCAAGTTGTGAATCCTGGTGCCAGTTATGATCAATTATGGGTACAATGTAGCCGAGCGGGCAGGGACGCAATGTGAATTAGCTAAGCACCTTTTTCCGATATCGGGTTCATTTCCTAGTGCTATAACCTAAAAGGACAAAACTATATTTTTCATTGACATATTGTTTGACATGAAAAGTTAGAGTTAGTCCTCACAGTCTTCCTTGACTTGTTGATCCCTATATGTTCGGAGGTTTATTTACATTTTTTTGCGACAATTATAGACAATTTCCGTTTCACACATGTTGTCAATAAAGACCACATTTGTCTACAAACTTAAGCCAAGCACGATTTTTGAAATATACGTTGAGTTTAGTAACAAGCAAACAACATGTTATACAATCTACATAGATCAGTCAGGAAGACAAAATGTACAAAAGCTAATTCAATGGATTATAGGAGTGCACTACGGCAATCCTTCATTTGATGTTTTCAATTCTAGACCTTAGCATATCAAAAAATAAGGGGCCACACCGAATGATAAAGTATCATACCAAATATCATAGACGTAAGAAAAAGAAAAAGATGCATGTTTTGGCACAAAAAACAAGAAAGGGTAGGGGTAGGGTAACATTAACAAGTCATGGGTGTGTGTATGTATTGGCCTACTAGAATTCCTAATTTCCCTCCTGGCCGAAGACTGCATTTGTTGGTCAAAAATTCATTCAAGTCAGACCAATACTGAATGAGAAAATGGATTAATCCTAAGGGTTTAGCTTGTCTGTATTGATCCCTTCATACCTAATCAAACATCATCAGGAGTATTTTTGGGTCATCTGCTCATCTCAGACTAAGGACATCGGAAATGGCCTGCAGATATCACTGTTAATGGATCGCAAAATCTCTCCCCAAGACAGTAGGCCACAAATCGTTCAGCTTCACTTCAGAATGCACACTTTGTGATGGGTTTTGAAAACAAACGCTTGGGAACTATCCTCATTGGTCTGTAATTTTAAGGCATATTTTTTCCACTACTCCAATACAACCGTCTTGTCTGCGATGCAAAAAATATGAAGAAAAAACAGGCACCTGTTTCCATACATTGATCATCATTCCAAGGAGACCTGTTTTCCATCGCATTGTGGAAATCCTCACACGACATTTGCCTTGTGTCAGATTTGAAATCAACGTCAGTAGGTGAGCTGCCACTAAGCTGAAGACAACTCGAACCTTAAAATAGGGTCTTTTTCGAGTTCAAGCCCAAGTCCAATTTTAGGACATATTTTGCTCTTTTATTGTCATTCGGGTCCTTATCTGCTTCCTTCTTAACTTGTCCTTTGGTCCAAATCTAAATCCTCTACAAATATCGAGCTCAAGCCTGATTCGAGCATGCAGCAATTGACCTAAAAGACCTTAACCAAACAGAGCGCTTAATTAGATTTCAATCTATTCTGGACCGGTTTCTTTCAGCTCAATTAACAACATTTTTATTATTGTTGGCAAGTGTTAAGTTTGGAGGATTGAGCCTCGCCCTGCCAGCGAATCCTATGATCATAACATCCAATTTCTCCATATCCGTACCACTTTGGTTATCCATCTGTGACAGTGATTAGTGTCAGAATATGGTTTTGAAGAAATAGGTCTGGTTTGCCATTTTGTCGGTTTTGGCCACATTAACGATAATCGGTTATCGATTAACTTCTTTTGGTTCGTGACAGAGTTCGCAAATTAACGCTTAATGTTGTTAGCCTTTTAATGAATGGATCATGTTACTTTGTGTTTAGTAATGCCCACCACTGCCACAGTATTGAAAATCAGATCCATAATTTGGGAAATGACCTGACGAATTCTGCATTCTCAATCATAATCAATGGACAAGGTCAAATTCCAGATAAAAAAGCAATCAAAGATAGACATGACTGGAGAGAAAGGAGATACTCTTTTTAGAAAGTTTAAACTATTATCTTAATAGTCGAATGACATGGTTACAAAATTTTCTGATGCCCATTCCAATTAACATAAGCATCTCTCCACTTGGTTCGGATACAATATTCCAGAGGTGGCACCAGATCCTGGTCGTCATTTACCAATTCGCTTTTGGAGCAATCAATGGTCAAATTGACCAACTCCTCTTGCATGGCCAGTCCGTCGTAGAAAATCACTTGAATACTCTGTCTGTCGGCCACGTTGGTATTTTGGACACCCTGGACTGTGGCGAATAATACCGAAAAGTGAGACTCGGAGCAAATCAGCCAAATGGGATAATTTGGGGTCTTGAAATTTTCCCCCACGCGAATGGATTGATAGTGCTCGAACAGAGAAAGCATCCCAATATCCGAACGGTGGTCAATGCCTCGTAATTTGGTAAATTCGGATGAGCCATTTTCGCCTCCAAGTGTAACGGTCCCATCAAACGAATTGGAAATGGCCTCACCAACTAGGAACAAATTAACCATCTCTTGGGAACAGTACCCATGGGCTGCCATCAGAGGTAAATCAGGCGAGTCCATGTCGTCGCGTATGTTGGCAAATCCCCGAGTGAGCATCACTGAATATAAAAACGCCACCACGCCATGGTTTCCAGGGGCGGTAAAAAAGGTGACGTTCTCCTCTAAACACCGGATAACGTCTTTCACTTTCGTAAATTCATAGCGTGAGAATGTCTCGGTGACAGCATCATCTTTGTATCGTCCAATGCCAGTAAAGTGAGTCCTGGATGAAGGCATGACCAGGACCATGGATTTGGTCTTCTGGGCGCATTTGGCCAGAATCGAAGCAATCGCTACCACGAAAGCATTTTCTCTCTCTCGTTTATTGGGAGCCAGTGGGTCCACCGCTCGAGTTGTATCATCCAATTGGCTGCCAAACAATAGAGCTTGTAGAAGGATGGCTTGGACCGAAGCCAACACACCACACGGACCGCCTCGGATTTGTCGAAACCCGAACTTGAGTTTACCATCAAACTCGAAGGCCTGGTTCCACCATCCCGAAGGAAAACTCCGATTTGTGGTGCCAAATAATAACATTCTCAAACTCGTCGCCAGTTCCAAAGTGAACGGTTGGCCTTGTCTTTGAATAATGAGCTTTTGCTTTCCATTGTGGTTGACAGGAGGGGAAATTGAAAAATCTTGCTCTTGCTCATCAAGATCGCGAAGTTCCATGGCCGCTACCGAGTCTTTGGGTATCATGTAGTCTTCCACGTCGGGAATGGGTGCCAAGCCGCTATTTCGTCGGGACGAGTCTGTGCTCTCGACGGGCGACAATGGGTCTTGGGTGAACCAATTATCCAGAGTCAAGGTATTTGCGGGTGCGGCGGCCGACAATTTCCGCTCATAGTTTGGCTGGTCTGCTAATGCTCGAGCATGCTGGTGTTGAGATTCTGTTGGATACTGATTGTGGTTTGATCGGCTATTGGAGCGAGCTGTTACCCGAGCAGTGGCTGCGTCAACTTGTTGACGCCAGCTCTTTTCGATGCTTCCGTTTAGGGCTCCATGCATGTGTCTGGGGCTCTTGGGGAGAGGGTCTCCCAATTGGGCTTTTCTGGAATTGGGAATTCTCGGTCGCCGTGAGAGTGCCTCATCATCAACCGAGGAAGTTATTGGTCCATAAGACAGGCCGAGGGATATCTTTCTTCCCACCATGGTAGCACTAGGTTGAGTCTGATCCTGCGTTGTGAAAGTCAAAGGATGAACTCCCCTCCTCCTCTCTTGAGGCCATTCAGCCAGATTAGGCGCTACTGTCCCGCTTTGAGGAAAGAGGGATTGGCTCCGATTCATCTTCTGACCGCTTGATTGAACTAAAGTACCTTGACTGCTCGATTGAGGGGGAATGGTCCCAATTTGGATGAGAGAGTTCTTTAACTTGGGCGCAACATTTTTGGGTTGCGGAGCTGGCCCGAGATCTGGGATCATGAACCCTCCCGATCGCCTCCGATTCGAATTCATCTTTAGGCGCAGTTCCAGCGCTTCATTGACATCCGTCAGCTCACTGGGAATACTTTGAGAGGTTTGCGTTCCAAAACTTGGGTAGTATCCACTCTGATGAGAGTGGCTTGAGCTGGTCGAAACGGGAGATATGGCATCCTCTCGACTTTTGGAGCGAAGGGCCAAGTGATGCTCAACAACTTGGTCGACCGACTGACCAATGCTTTGTCGACGTCGGGATGCAGTGTTCAAATTCCGCCTTGAGAGCCGTGCTGGATTATTATTATTTGTGGTCTTGGTGTTCGGCGGTGGAAGACCATGGCCAAACATTACCAGCCTCAAATTTGTCTCTCTTGAGTTTGAGGTAAAAATGTCACTCAAAAAGATTTGATCCGACGCATGTCTGAATGCTGCTTTCTACTTGATTAAAATTGCAAATGTAATCATCATCAGCTATCTCTAACTTTGCAATACCTGCTTTCCAAAATGTGTACTTGCTTACACCAGCTCAACAGTAAGGCGCCGCCAATTTTATGGTCCACAGTCCGCACCCCCCCTAAGCAATGACATGAGGTCTAACTAAGACTTTGCTCTCAAAAAAGGAACACTCGCCTCTCATGGGCTTGTTTCCGTTTTCATGAGGAGGGCCAAGTAACTTGGAGCAATTCGATTTTTTTCTTTGCTGACCTAAATTGCTCGTCCTTTCTTTTTCCTAGAGTTCCTTTCCATGATGTTCCATATGAAGAGCATATGTGTTAGTTGGAACTGACGCTCTTGGTCCCAAGAACTTCAGCTGGAACCATTGGAATTGATCACCTGTCTTCAGATTCGTTATACGATCCTGCCCTGATAGATGAACAATACAGAATACAAGGGTAAAATGGCCTTTTTAAGGAACAACTTTGATTTTGATACTCAATGGATTTCTAGCACAGATTATAAGCTTGCATACCCAAAAACAATAACACTGAATTTTTCAAAATTGTATGTGACGGAATTTTGGAACAAATTGAGTTAGCACTTGAAATATTATCAGATTGATATAGTATTTTACCACCGCTTATTAAAATTGTTTGCATGCTTTTTCGCTCCAAAATCCCTCGGTTTTATCTGAACTCAAATTCACAATCATTTAATGACGATGGTCAAAATCAGAAAAATAAAATGATATTTTTCCTCTCTTTCCTTGATTTGAAAATAGCTCAAAATGCTATTTAACATCACTTAAAACTCACGGGTCTTCTAATGTAAGCTGAAAATATTACTGTGTATGCGGTCACTCGAACCCTGAAGAAAAAACCTTTACAGTGTTTGTGAAATGTGTTAAAATGCGTATCATACACAGACGGACAAAATAATCAAATGGCCAGAATAATAAATGGCAAGAATTTGATATCATACTAAAGATGATTAAAATTGGTTCAGTGCAAAGAAAGGGTGCGAACAATTCCTTTGTCATCTCCCAGAAGGGATGTCAGACCAAGGACAGTAATAGGATATTGTCAAGTCCTAAACGGGGAAGGACAACTTTGGTTCTGACACCAAATTGGGAAAGGTCAGGTGCTCGACATTGTTGGACAACATATCCTCAGCCAATCCGGCAACTAGTAGAGTGGACATCATCTTCAAAAAGGGGTTCGTTCTCAAGGCAATGATTCGATGGTGATACTTTTTAATTGTCTGAGTATTTGAGTTTGGATATAACCGGGGCATTTTGGAGCTAAAACGCATGCGACGTCAACATTGGTTAAAAAGATCATGGTGCAATTTGAATTTCAGAGCTAACAAAATGCGATCCAGATATTTTCAATGCAACTTGAGTCTTGCAATAAACAAATCCATTTGGCAATAAAATCAAAATTGTGGTCTTGTGATCAGCAAAGTGCCAAGATATGTTTGGGTGTTTATCTAGAAACTTGATTAAGCTTTTCAACCACCGTGGGAAGTACTTCTTTTCACGCCATGGAACGACCTCGGGATTTGTCTTCATATTGTTTGCAATCTTCCTTACCGCTACTGGGAATGGAATCCCCAGCAGTTCAAGATGAAGGACTGCTACATCTTATTTTATTTAGATTTTAAATGAAATAATATCTGATCCACCAACGTATTAGAGTTGTCAGATCTGGCTAGACTCTGAGTATGGGATTGATTGGGAATTTTGGTCAAGAATTTATGCTCATCTGACTTGAATCCTGCTAGAGGCTCAACACCTTCATATTCCCTAGGAATATTTGAGGGCAGCAAATATTCCAATGAAGGAGCCCAAGAAAGAAGAGAGAACTTTGGACTTCATTGTTCTAACTAGCGTGGATTCACGAGGGTTCGAAGATGCTCTCAAAATGAAAGCTAAGCTTCTAGGGGTGATACAATTGATTATGATTTGATGATCATTTATTCTGAGGACTGTGTTGGTATAGCAAAAATGGAAAAAGATGTAAATAATAAAGAAAATTGGACGATTTGAAAAAACCCAGTAATGTCTCCTGGTAGCCCTTAAGCCGAAAGGCTTAATTCAAGGGTCCAAAACCATGGTTGGAACAAAGCTCATGAATGCTCTTGAAAACATACAATATTAGATACCTTTTGTTACTTCTCTGAATAGTGTACAGTCCCAACCTTTTTAGTCCCTCCCAATAGGAGAGCTCTCTCATTCCATCATTGTTGCTAAGAAAGTAGGATAGTGTAGCGCTCCTTCATTTTCCATAGTTATTTTTCCCCGATCTAGCATAATGCTCGATCGGTGGGTTGCTGTTTTGGGGGTTCGTGGCTTCAATATTTTTTTTTGCCCGAAAATAAACGAGGTCATGAAATAGTTATTTCTCCCGTTATTTCGCAGCGCTAAAGTTGGTGACTCCTACAATGGACAAGCACGCCCCTGACTCCCCGGTGACATTCTGACAACTACACCAGCTCTTCGCCGGCGTCCTCTGTTTCCTTGATGTCCGCCATTGATTCGATCTATAAACCACCAGTGTACTGGCACCACAATCCGGACCTTTGGTTCATCACTCTGGAGGCCGGTTTTGAGATGAACCACCCCAAAATCACGGACGACAAGACAAAGTTCCAGAAGGTGCGTCTTGCCCTGGACGCCCACACCATTGCCGAGGTGCGCGCAATCATTGTCAAATCCCCCGCCACTGGCAAGTACCAGGCCATCAAGGACGCCATAATTGCGGCTTTTGTAAAGTCCCAGGCCAAGAAAGACAAGTTCTTTTTCGCCATCTTGGGGTTGGGAGAATGAATGGCATCGTCCCTTCTACGCTACATGGAAGATCTTGAACCGGATCCCACTTCCCTGTTCAGTATTTGCTTCCTGAACAACCTTCCCGCCGNGCGCGCAATCATTGTCAAATCCCCCGCCACTGGCAAGTACCAGGCCATCAAGGACGCCATAATTGCGGCTTTTGTAAAGTCCCAGGCCAAGAAAGACAAGTTCTTTTTCGCCATCTTGGGGTTGGGAGAATGAATGGCATCGTCCCTTCTACGCTACATGGAAGATCTTGAACCGGATCCCACTTCCCTGTTCAGTATTTGCTTCCTGAACAACCTTCCCGCCGTTATCCGGAGATTGGGGCAAGAACGGCCACCCCGGGGGTGGTAACGCCCAGAAGAGGAAGGGAAACGAGAACGGCGGGTCTGGGCAGTGAAGTGGCGCCAGCCGAAATTAAGTCTCCCTCAGTCCCCTCCTCTAGCTCCTTCTCCTTCTTCACCTCGTCAGTGCTCGCCAAAGGTTTCTGTCTCCAACCTCAACAACAAGGAGGCCAAGGAGTGCAACACAGCCAAAGGCGGTGAAAGGAAGACCATGAGCATCACATGCTCCAACTTGGGTGCAACATTCCTAGTTGACTCAAGCGCCGATGTGTACGTCCTCTCCGCCACCCGCACTGACCGCCTTAAGGAGTGGACTGAGGCTATGGTTGCGGCCAATGGTTTGTCCATCCAGACATACAGGACAAGGACGATTCCCCTCTGTTTCTCGGGGAAGTCTTATTCCCGACGGTTCTGGTTAGCTGATTTGGCCAAACCCATTTTAGGAGCATGGCGTTGAATATTTTATTCCTACCAACGGCCCGCCCGTTAACGCCAGAGCACGCCGCCTCCACGGCGCCCGCTACGACACGGCCAGGGCGACTTTTGATGAGATGGAAAGGATGGGTACTCCACGTCGTCAAGAAAGCGGACGGAGGTTGGCGCCCGTGCAGTGACTACCAGGCCCTGAACCTCATCACCAAGGATGACCGTTACCCGCTTTCCAACATCGGCGGCTTTGCCGGCCGCCTACACGGGAAGTGGGTGTTCTTTATCGTGGACATGGGTTGTGGTTATCACCAGATAAGAGTGTGGACATCCCAAAGACCGCCGTGATTACGCCATTTTTTTTTTGCGGACTTCCTCACCGCTACCGGAGCTCCTTGCCATCTATCTCTGGATTAAGAAGCTTCGATGATTTGTGTAGGGCAGGCCATTCAGGGTCTTCACGGACCACAAGCCGTTGACCTTTGCCTTGGCCAGCGGCAGAGACAGGTCCCCCAGCAAACCCGCCACTTGTCCTTCATCTACGACTTCACCTCTGACATTTGTCATGTGAAAGGCATGGACAACGTTATCGCCTACGCCCTCTCGCGACTGCCGACCGCTGAGGAGGTCGTCATCACTAACCACGGTCTCTACTGTCGGTACCACCGAGGTCTCTGCTGTCCAAGCCCCCACCATGGACTTCAAGGCTGTTGCTGCTGCACAGCCCTCCCTAGCTGAGGCATGAGTCTTTTTCCCTCACTTGACCTCACCGTCCTCTCTGCCCACGGCCATTCCCTGATCAATGACCTCTCAGGAGTTCGGCCGCTCCCTCTGATCCTGGATCCGTAACGTTTCATGGCGTTCTCCACCGTCCACAACCTCTCCCACGCCGGGCCCAAACCGCGCTCCAAGGACGTGGCCTTGAGGTTTGTCTGGCCACACCTCAAGGGAGACGTGAGGGCGTGGTGTAAGGCTTGTCATGCCTCCCAGCTGGCCAAGGTGAGCAATTGCTTCGGCGCATAGGAGAGATGACTCCTCCTCCTTTCAATTTCCATGGTGAGATCCCTGCTCACGTTCCCTGCTCCCTCAAAGACTCACAGTTTGTCTATGTGCGCAGTGGCAATTCCCCCGCGCCGTGGGCGCCCACGTGCCGCCACGAGCACGCCAATTCCGGAGCGTGTACCTTCAAGACAATCAGGTCGCCCTTGAGGCCCTACCCCTGCTGAGTCTGCGGCCACAGCCTCCCTACCACTCGTTCTGGGCGGCTCTCGAAGAAGGTTCCCCGATACTTGCAAGTTTTACTCTACGGTATCGCTCCCTACTAGCTCTGACGATCGATCGAGTTCTTCGCTGGGGAGAGTCATCTAGCGCTCCTTCATTTTCCATAGTTATTTTTCCCCGATCTAGCCTAACGCTCAATCGGTGGGTTGCTGTTTTGGGGGTTTGTGGCCTCAATATTTTTTTGGCCCGAAAATAAACGAGGTCACGAAATAGTTATTTCTCCCGTTATGTCACGGCGCTAAAATAGAATCAAATGTAGGAAAAAATAGGAAAAGAACCAAACCATGTTTGGTTAAACTAGTTCTTGAGCTTGTTCAGCAATTTCGTGCTGTTCTTCAGAACGCTCTTGTCCTTCATTTTTGGACTAACAATTGGCCTTTTTCCATCTTGAGCCAAATGGTTTTGGTGGTCCACAGTCTCAAAGTCATAATCAAAGTCAACCAAAGCTTTTCTAGTGCTCATTATTTTGGGGGGCATATTTATCAGGTCAGAAATCTCGACATTTTCTTGTTCAACGTGGCTTCAAAATAAGACTTGATGTTCTTCTTTGATTATGTGAAGCAAAATTGAGCTGGAGCCGCCATTTTTACACTAATACTCCTTACTTCCCAATAATTACCATTTTCATCTTTGACAAACCAATCCCAAGTGATGAGTGTTGGCAGATTTAAATGGCCCACGGGGTAGATTTGATATAAGTTATCTGCAAGATCTGTGACTATAAGATCATCTAGAGATGCTCAATTTGACAAACGTCATCAATCTCAACTGACTCATCAATTGAGCAATGGGCTGTTGCTCCCACACTCTATGGAATTGAAAACACACTAGATAACTGATCTCCAAGCAAATTAGCCATAACTGCAGATTACTTATGGCTTTACCGTCGATCTCAAAAGACCCTAGAGGGTTTTTCTTGGTTCTCTTAGAGTTTCCAAACTAGTTTTCTCCGATTCGACCTGACCTCTCTACTTTTTCAACTGATCATTCATCAATCAAATCCTATTTTTTAAAGGTTAGTTACAACAACTGGATTCAAACTGCTCTGAAGCCTTTTTGTTGATATGCAACTCTTTTTGAACAGTTGCTTCCTGTATGCGTACGAATACTGCAAACGAATATTAGCTGGTGTCCCACTTTTCGGAACACATTCAGGAGTTGATGGAGTAGAGCAAACCTCTTCTAAGACTAGATTTATCCTTTCAATGACCTCGTCTATGGACGGTTCCTGGTGGCCATATGTTTCCCCCAACCACAATCTCCCATTGTAGTTTTCCGCCAGTCAATCTCCCCCAGATCAAACTCAACTGTTTCTGCATTGAAACCAGGCCCAACTCTCCTACCCTTTCCACCACTAAGGGCCAACGGTTAATGTTCATCTTTGAACTTGAACTTAGCCAGACCGACCTTTCTGGTCGGTCTTAGTCTTTTAGAGCATGCCGGTTTTTGAGTCATGGTCAAAAGCTCAAGAATAAGACCAGCCAGAAAGGTCGGTCTGGCTGAGTCCAAGTTCAAAGATGGAGTTCATTGCAGCACTTAAAGGAAATTGAAGACTCTTTCAGTTGAATGCAAAAGGTGCAAGAGATCTAACACAAACGAATGCAAAATAAAGCCAAATCCTTTTAAGTAAGGAGCAGCAAGTTCGGAATTGGCAAAACAGCTTCTAAACACATCGATTGAAATTGGAAAAAGTCGATTGATGAATGGATTAATTTGTCCCCGGTCTCTCCTTTTTGATTGTACTAAATCTATCAAAAATCGCCAAAATTTGGCGAAAAGTTTGGTTTACTTTTTAAAATTTCTAATGATGAGGCATTAAGCAAAACAGAGTATTAAGAAGTTTAATTTTAACGATTTTAACGCCTCAAATGTAAACCTCTTTTTAAGTTGGGAAAAATGTGAAAATAATGGGTGGAAATGGCATGAAAATGGACAGATAATTGTAAAAATGCAAAAAATAATTGGTGATAATGCAAATATGATTTTGACAGTGGGGAAAAGGTCACTTTGAGCCTTTTTATCCTCTTGCCTGCATTTTTATTTGTTACAAAAAACTTAGGCACACAACTACATTTCCTAAGTCATATTACTTAGGGCGCATTTGTTCACAAAATGATTTTTTTTTGGTTGGATCAAACCAAAGACGGCCGGTTGAGCTCAACTGCACCTCTCTGAAAACTAATAGGAAAAATGTCGGAAAAGAGTCGAAAAAGTAGAAAAATGGCAAAACATTGAAAAATCGGAACCAACTTTCATTCATTCTTATTCCAACATCAAAATAGTTAATTATGTCATGTAAAACACTTACAGACGTTGATTTTTTTAATTTATTTCACTATGCCATAAAGATAAGGTCCTTCCTCATGACTTTGTAATGTACAAGAATGTCAAGATGACAACTTTCGTCGATGTTTCATAAGATATTTCAAGCCTCATGGCAAAGTATTATACTAAGATGATAATGAAATCCAATGTTACGATTTAGGAACTTAAAATGACTGAAAAAGTAAGGGCAAAGGTAGTTTAGCTGGTGCAATACCTACACTTTGGTATTTTGTTTTTCATCAACATATAAAGATTGAAAGGTAATAAATAGACGAATTATAACCTCTCATTTTAATAGTACTGGGGATTTCATTCCCTGTAGCGGTCGTATAAGCCCGTGAAAAACCAAACCAAACCAAAAAAAAGGAAAATACCAAGCAAAGAAAATTGTTATGATGTTTTAGTCGATGCTTTTCGCCATATTTTGTTGGGGAAAATTTCTTTTTTTTGCGGGCTTCCTCACCGCTGCTGGGATTGGAATCCCAGCAGTTCAAGACGAGAAACTTATTCATTTACTTAGTTATATATATTATTTGATCAACCAACGAGTTAAAGTTGCCTGATCTGGCTAACCCTTGAATGTAAGGTTGATCGGGAATTTACGTCAAAAACATGTCCAAGTCTAACTTAAATCCTGCTACTGGATTAACGCCTGCATACGCCCTACGAATATTTGAAGGCAGCAAATTGAACAATGAAGGAGCCCGAGAAAGAAGAGAGGTGGACTTCATTGTTTTAACTAGCCTGGAATCTTGAGGGCTTGAAGGTGCTCTCAAAGCGCACGTTAAGCCTCTACGGTCACTACAATTGACCCTACAGCCTAGTATGAAAAACTATATTTCTTAAAGCTTTGGGAAAAACTAAAAATATAGGGGCTTTTTCAAATCAGGACATACCGTAGAAGAAATTATCACTCATCTATCCCCTGTTTCACTACTTGTATTGAGACTCTTTGCTTCTTGTTATTTGTCAGGACATATTGCCAACCAATGAGCTAAGAAGATAGTAATTGTAACTTCAGATTTTCTAAGTTCCCTAGTTATAACATGGTTCAAAGAAAGCAAAAGTTTTTTTGTTCACTATTTTACCTATCCTCTCTTTGCCTCAACAGTTTTACATCTCTTTATTGAATTTGCCACACACTCAGGCAACTCTTGTCTTGATATGCTAAGAGCCCATTTTCTTCCTGAGAGGGACCAAAATGGTCCAGGACTTTCCACAAGTTGTTCTATCCAGAATTTATTTTATTGAAATATCCATGTGTTTCAAGTTCAGAGAAGAACAAGACCAAATAAATGTCCATTGGCCGAAAGTCGAAAAACCTTGCGCCAACTTTGGTGCTTGAGAGGGTCGGACAAACCATCCTGTTCTAACCCTTATGGCGCCTTAGCATACTCTCTCTGGATCCTTGTAAGCAACTTTTTGTGACAGAATAGACAAATTACAAGATTGTTTCCATTTGACGGCTCAAGGACGACTTCACCACTGGACAGCGACGGGGGTGGGGGAAAATGAGTAATTCCAATTCCAATCAATCAAATGCATTTATCTTTGAGTTGGCTCAATTATAGCCTCAGAAAGCAATGTTCAATTTTGATCTCAATCGAACGTCTGTGTCAAAAGTTATGAGCATTTAAAACTCGGACCAGGGAGGGCGCAAATTGAATGAGCTAGCACCACGTTGGTAAGATCTTACCAACGTGGTGCTAAGCAAGTCATTTTCTGCCCAGGTTGTACTGACTTTCAGGACCTCATTGCTTTTGACGCAGATGTTCGATTGAGATCAAAATTGACGAGCGCTTTCTAAGCTAACTTAAGTCCAACTTGTGTGAAGGAAAATGCATTCGGTTCTTCTGGATAAAAGTTACGTTTCCCCCACCCTACCGTCTCTGTCCAGTGGTGACGTCGTCTTTGGACAACATCATCATTGAAGATCATATAAGTTTTTCTTCTAACATTTGTGACCCCAACCCAAACCATCAATGCAGGAGGCATTTGTCTTCGAAATCCAATCCGAAGATCCTTATTCATGTTTCCCTTCGTTTAGACCTTGGGTATTCAATATAGCATAGAATAACGACTTTACAATATAGATCTACAGTGTGTTGTTTATTCTTTATTGAAACAAAAGGGCAAAATCCTTGCAATAAAGTCCCTTTTTAACGCATGGACTGCAATTTTACTTCTTAGCCTCTATTGAAAAAGTTTCAACGAAAACTTTTGAAACCAGACAATTTTCGACGTATTTCAATCAAATATTGCCGATATCTTTAAGTACTGGTACTCAGCCTCTTTTTGTCTACTTGTTAGATTTCTAGCCTATTTTTAAATGCTTTATTCAATCAATATTTTAGATACTTGTTTGTACAATTTGCCTTGTTTAGAGTGGATTTTACTTAAATATTTAACCCTCTATACACAACTCCAATTTTTTCCGAGTCCCTACTTACAAGGGACCATTACAAGGGCCTTAAGAACCAATTTCCACATGGTGGTTGGGTTCACAGTCTCCTCCTTTGCCAACCGTCTCGTTGACTTGATGGGGCTCGTCCTCAACTTCACCTTTATTATCAACTTCTTCGTCGGTTATGTTCTCGCGACCTTTTGTGTTTCTGAAGCTCCTTGTCGGTTTTGGTGGTCTTCTTGACAACTTTGATAGTCTGAAGCTCAATGGATCGGCTGCTCGCAGTCCTTTCCAGCATTTGAGCATTTTTGAAGTTTACTGGACTACTTGATAAGTAGTTAGGAGGAGCTCTCACCTGGCTTTCTAAGCTCAGTATAGCACCCAAGAGTTAGAGTTACCCAAGAGACCCAACTTAAATTAATGTTACGAACACAATATTTACGGGTTCCATGCTAAAAAGTGGGACATTTAAAAAAAAATATTTTTGTCAACAAGCTTGACTCTCGATTCCAATGAAACAGGTGCTAAACACATCTGGTTTTCTTCATGGTCCTTACAATCGCACCAAGGCTGAAGGTGAAATGCGTTTTATTGCTGCTCAGATAGACTGCAATGTCATACAAATATGCGATCGATGCGTCTTTTTTCGTTTGTAGACAGGCAAATCATGTGCCTCGCCAAGGGCAGCTGAGCTAACAGGGTAGCCGTCCCTGGCCCCGCTTATCCTTTAAAGAGTTGTTGCTAACGTCAAAGCGTTGCTTCGCATTCTCTTTTTTGCAGTTCTGATCACTCATTGTTGCTAATGGCAAATGCACCTGAATATGAAGGTATAGTGGACGAAAGGCAGTAAAGCTAATCGTGGTAACTTTTATTGTCATTTTCAACAATAGCATGGCAACAAAAATAGAAAAATTCAATCCTGAGTAAGAGGCAAAACTGTTCAACCCTTCTTTACGCTCACATGTCTTGAAAAGGTATTTGCTTAAAGTACTTCCTTTTATGTCTTCATAATATTACATTGGAACCATTACATTAGTAATAACCACAGACTTGGAGGATCCCAATGGACGAAAATAGTATGAACATTCGCACATAGCGCACATCCTAGGAATGTAAATTTTACGTGCCCGTTATCTAAGTCAAAAATAACGAGCGCTGGAAGCTAACAATTTGGAACTCCAAGCTAGAGGCTGCAAACTTGTGACAACCAATTTGTGCTAATCCTTTGAAATACGGCGATGAGAAGTGCAGGAGACAGTAGAGCGAGTACGCTCGTTGCACTTGTGTCAGATAGATTCATACCACCGTGGCCTTCTTGCTTGATGTACTGGTAGGCTGATTTCCAGAGCCAGCCGAGTGATGAATCCATGTTTGAAGGGGCAAGGGGTCTTCCACGGCGGGAGAGTGAAAACTGCTCATATCCGTCAATTTCCTTTTGGACCTGGCGTTGAGCGGGCCCAATTCAATGGCAAAACTTTTTGAGCACCCACTTGGGGAGTCTTGTTGTTTGACTTGATTAGACATAGGAGGCACGGGGGAGATGGCCTTCAGCCTAGTTTCCGGCTCGCTCTCAAGCTCCAAGTCCGTGGGTTCATTTTCATCGTGGCCGGCGCCAGGATCAGAATAGCGTTTGAATGAGTTTAAGGAGGAAGTTGTGACGAGTTTGGACAAAGTTCTCGGCTGACTGGGGAGTCGACTCGTTTTGGGGGATTCGAATGGCTCGTGGTTACCTTCTGCGTGGACAGATGGAGAGCAAAAACTGGTTCCATTGCCTTCTTCAGGTAGCTCGGGCCCAGTTTGGATGCGTCGCATCAAATCCAATTTGCAGTTATTAAAACGAACATGGACATCGGAAGCAGCTCTTTTGGGGGGCATCATTCGTGCAGGACGACATCGACCTCCCGAACTTGGCGAGCCAGGCACAAAATTCGAACTTGAGCGGGGATTTCCACATCCTGCCGACAACTTTCCCGATGGGCCCCAAAGAGCTGGCTCAGTGCCCGTTCGAGAGAGGGTTTTGGACTTTTGATGAGCCGCCATCACCAAGTTGCTGAGTTTGATGTGATGACCAGCACCATTTCCGGATCCGGCCCGAACCGAATGGGAACGTGACATGTTGAACTTTCGACTTGTTGACGTTGAGGAGCTGGGTGGAATATCCTTGGCGAATGATGTCCCCAGATCGTCAAAAGCAAACGAAGACATGTTATCGCACGACTTTCCTCTTAGCGTCCTCATGAAGTCGATGGAGGACGTGGTGGGAGGCAAGATGGGAGGGACTGGGGACAGAGGCGGAACACTCACAGGAGGAAGCAGGGGATCAATGAAATCCTCGGGATCTTTCTGGTACAAGTATGCATAATACGGCAGTTGGTTGATGTCCCTGTAGTTCTTTTTCCAATGCTTGAAAAATAGTAGAATGGAGCAGATGAGTAGGAGCAGCGCTAAGCAGATCAAAACTAACTCTTTCACACGAATTTGTGTTCCAGAAACACGTGGGGGGAAAGGTGGGTACTCCAAAACTTCCCCGGTATCACTCAAGTAGGTCAAATCGGTTTGAAAGCCCTCCCCAGAGGCATTGGGAACACATATGACTCCTATTTGCGGTGAGATAGAAGAGTTTAGAATGTCTCGGAATGAGGCAGCCTTAGCCATGGTCCTTTCCGCAAACGAGAATCCTCTTTCAATTTGCAACCAGTTAGGCCGAGTAGATTCTGGTGCATGCAAAGCGATTGCCTCGAATTTCCACGAATATATATTGGTTGTACAAAATTGGTTTCTTGTCGTCAGATGTATGGAGCTTGGATAAGATAAAAGCCGTCTTTGGTCCAGGGGGGCTCTGGAATATCTCTTGGGGGAAAAATACTGAAAGCTATCGATAAAGACTGTGAGGTCGTTCTTAACCCCAAGGGTAAAAGCAAAGTTTCGGAAAAATGAATTCTTAATGAAAGTGTCCTTTGGGCTGGATTTCCTGAGTTATTTTTGACGACAGCTTTCCCGATTCCTCCTCATTCCTTTCTTGATTAAATCCCGCAGTCTTTGTAAAGAGCAGACATTGAGACGCGGCTAGTACCAGCATGATGATAGGTGAATTGATATGAGTCGAGGAATAGGGCCTAGACAAATCATTGGCCGTGAAACGTTCATCTTTGCTTGCCGAGAAGAGCTCTGGGAAAGGTTAATGGACCCAGAGAAGATAACGTAATGACAGCGAGCCTCATTTATGTGGTAGCGTGGTACGCAGGTAGTGCATGTGGCTTCTTCCCGTGAAAGCGATTGTTTTCGTTGGAACTAGGCTCCAGATTTAGTTAGAATGTCGGCGCTTCGCGAAGTGGAGAATGGTTTGGTCTCAAAAGGTCGGCAGCCCTCCCGCGAAATTTGCATTGAAAGGATCTCAATTAGACAATCAGCAGTCAAGGAGTAAAATATGAATTAACCAATGCTTCGAAGACTGATTTTGTACCTGCAAGAAAAAGAGAGAGAAAGCGACCATGAAATGAACCATGAAACACTGGAATATGGACGGGAATCCTAAGGCCGTTAAGTGGCACTTAAAGTAACTTTACACCGAATGAATGAGCTAACCTTCCAGTATCATTCAATTACCAGGTCATTTATTCTGTGCGCGTGTATTTGCTATGTATTGAGAGGGCATAACTTCATTAAGGTGTAATTTTGAATATGTACTCGTAGTGAAATTTGAACTCATAGTTTTTATTCCGAAATGTTATTTCTTAACTTGAGCGTCCCCATCTCTATTCCTGGGGTTTATTAATGGACTAACAGTTCTTAAGCTTCAAGCTTTAGGCTTTTAGATTAGATCAAACGAAGAAGTCACCATTCGTTCTTTTCCCAGGCTTCTTGAGGGTTTGATTTGTTAACCTCCTCTTGAAACTACATATAGCAACAAACAAAGCCTACCTATCAATAAATCACAATTCGCCCATCCATAGGTTAAGGGCACTACACTCCTTGAGTTGGTTTCGGGACGCTCACAAAAACACAGTTTAAAATAAGCCCCAGGACTAATCATGCCAAAAGCGCACAAGCCAGCACCGATAAAAATATATGCGCAGCAAAAAAGTTAGGATAAAGAGGAAAGTTCTGGAAGTCGACCTAGTACGTAGGTTAGTTGTTAATTATATTTGGTACGCTTGGAGAGCGTCTTTCTAATTTGCTTATACGTATCTGAAAAGCGTCGAGTTTTTTAATGATCTCCCAAAACTATTCAAGCGGATTTGACGGCCCATTGAGAACTAACACTGCCACAGAAAACTTACCAGACACATGACAAGTGTCCTTAAGATATGCCAGAGCTTTTCCCACCGCAGCGATTTCTTTAGATTCTCATATAAATTGCCTATGACATTTTGCCTGACTCAGTTGCAGACGATTGATTTAGTTACTTCATGGGAATCTACAGCATATGAAATTCGCCTCTATTATTGGTTGAGTGCGTCCTCTCCATTTATCATGTTTCGTCGTTCTGGGCCAAATGTATGTTCCGAGAGTGGGATTCAAGTCCTTGTCCGATAATGGACACACTGGACGACACACTAGTACAGTATGCGTCCCGAAATTTGGCACCCAGCTTAACATAACATCAACAATGACAGCTGATTGCTTATTTTTGACATGGACGTATTTATCGATTTCGGATTCCTTGTTATTACCTAGGAACAAGCCAAAACTTGAAAGTTAAATCATAAAACATAGATATCTTAAAGGAAACTGAAAAGCATGACCTTAAATTCCCATGAAACGCAACTAGATTATTGATGGGATCATCGATTTCAATGCAAAAAGTTGCAAAACGTATCCAATAACTAGTGAGATGAATTTTTGAGTGGAATTGTACAACGCAAAGGCTGGCAAAAAAACACTAATTGATGCAAAGCTTCACATTTTTAACTAGCTGACCAGATATCATGACATAAAAGAGCCAAAACTTAACACTCCCGCCACAGAAAAATGTTTTATGACAGTGACCAAACGCTTAAAGACGAATATTGTAGTTAGTAGATCCGTTGTAAAGGGTTTCAAGACCTCAATAAGTTCAAGAAAGGGATGTCACGAGCTTCCCTTTTCTTCCTTGACGAAAAATTGAAGCTTTATGGTCACTTTGCAAACACTCAAATGAAATGTGTTGTGATCAAAGAAAGTTCGGCCAAAGCAATTGTATATTGTGATGGGAAGTCTCTAGGTTTAATTCAGCGTTAGGCGTGAGAATACTTTGCCCCACTAACGTCTTTCAAGAAAGACACATTGATGCAGGATAAGATGTTCAACGATGGGCTTTAATAAAGACGTTTCACCTATAGGCAAGAATTTGTAGGAGCAAACAGCGAAATTGGTATTGAATCAGTTGCCTACAAAAAAGGTCCAATTTGGGGGTCCAGTTGGATGACGTCTTTGAAACCCATAAGTGAATTATGTGGCCATGTCGATATGAGCGAGTTTTTCAGCAAGGATCAATTTAACGAGAAATGCCAGCATTAAGCGCCTTCTGAAAGGTTCCGTTGAATAATACTATACAAATACTTTCAAAGAGAACTTCAAATAAAAGATTGGCGACGTTAGGAAATATCAAGGCTTAGAGAACAGGATTCCTTAATAAAAAGAAAATTGAAATAGCGCGTAAATCTACAACATATCCTCAACATCCTCAACATCCTTTTTTTCTTCCTACCTACGTACTTAAATCATCCTTATTGCAAAGATCCTTGACGCATTCGATTATAATTATTCAGGCATTACAATATTTTTTTTTAAATTTCCAATTTGTTCGCTTTAACTTCATTTGAAACGAGAGAAAATTCGAAAGCCCTACTGCACAAGTCACACTGTCTCTTGACCACAATTTTAAGATGTAATTTGTTTCTTTGGCCGGTCCTTGAACAAACCGTACATTGAAGTTATGGAAAGTCTTAGTTCGTACACTATGAATGAGCAAATTTTGTCGACAGGGATTCCATATCCCATAATCTGGATAAAGATTTGGCGAGGCCAAACAATGGGCACACAATCGGACGATGCTTTTTCTTGCTCATGTTGGACAAACACCCCATGGGAGATCAAGAGCCGCCACTCACACTAGTAGAAGAGTGGGATCTTGTGGAGGTAATCCAACACCTTGTCTTTCCTCTTTTGTAGTTTTTTCGAGTGAGTGTACGTGTAAGTGCAAAGTGCACCACTTACTGTGCCAATGAGGCCTTTGGCAGAGGCAAAATAGTGGTGAGTAATGGCTGAGTAAACAAGAACTCGAACTCGAAGACGCTCAAAACCCTCCCTGCATGCAGCATCCGTTCAAGATCGCTCCAAGCTTTTTTATCTTGGGACCGTATGTAAGTACTAATGCGGTACACAAAACACAAAACCTACAACTTCACCTCATTCGGGTCATTTTGGTCTGGTTGTTCGATGTTTCTCGAGTCTCAACTAGTTTTGTTGGCGGATCAGAATTCAAGAATGCGAAAAAGGCGCAAAGAATCTTGAATTCCAATCTAAGTCAAACAAATTACACACGGGCTAGCATTGTCATAAGCTTTCATTGATGGGGCCAGTCACAATCGTGACAGGTCCTAGTTTCACGTCTTCAATGGACTCACTAATTGGTAATGTTCCATGCGAGGCCTTGATGCCGTGGTCCTAATTTTTCCCGAGGAGTTTTTGTTGCTTTGCACTTGGTGTCTTTCGTCACCGTCTAAACGACTGGTACTCGTCGACGAGTCCATAAATACTGAAGCCTGAATGAGGTTCAATGAATGAGCGAAGCCTTTGGTTAGGCCACGGTCACTGAATCGCTCTCTCTTTTTCTCTCTCTTGCGCGCGCTCTTTTTAGCGAAACTTGGTTCAGTCTCACACTGTACGTATAAGAAGCCTTTTCTTGTAGTGGGGCCTTTACTCACTCACTTACTTACCTACTTACTTACCCACTTACTTACTCAAGAAGTGCACATACGGTCGAGTCCCTTCTTATATTCTCACAGGCGCGTCTTTTGGGCTCCACCAAGAGGATCGAAGGATGGATGGATGGTTGGAAGGATAGAGGACGGAAGGACGGATAAAAGCCTCCTCGTAGCAGGAAAGAAGAACGAAAAGACAACAAAAAGAGAGGGAACCAATGAGTGAGTGAGTAAGCGAGTGGGGACTGGGGAACGCTGGGATGGACGGACGGTGGTTGGCTTCATGCTGGTTTCGAAATGTGCTGCCAGGGCCTTCTTTTTGGAGAGATGGGTGAATGTTGAGGAGAACTCGAGAGTTGATACTCTATCCATCTCCTCGTTCTGATGAGCTTATTCCAACCAGAACTCACTCACTCGGAGTGCCACCAACTCTTGAAATGAGTAGGCGTTATCCACTTCAAGCCCCCGCCATCCACCAGCACGCATACTTCAGGCAGTCTCATCGTCGTCGTACGGAGACAACCGAACCAATATTCGATGTCCCATTTCCTGATATGGAAACTGGTTTTCATGGATGTATCTTTTACTCTCGGTGGCGCTACAGGAGCCGCTCTAACTTTTGGAAACCTTATTTCATTGCTCTAGGGCTAAGGTCTGGAAAGTGGTATTGTGGTGAATCAATTTCCATCACAGAGAGTTCTGACGAGATTTTTTGGGAAATATATAGGGATGTAATTAATCATGTTATTAGTATTTGGGTGTTGATAATTCAGATGATATTCTATCTTGAGCAGAAATTCAAACTAATTTGATCTGAGATGGTTCAATTAAATTACTCTTCTAGTTGTATATTCAAATCGTAACAAATCTTGCATGCCAAATTTATAACGTCCAATAGATCTTGAGATGAATTATAATTCAAGTAATTGCTCTTGTGCGGATTTTTTTTTCGAGTATCGTATTTGACGTCCATCAATTAAAATTTCCATAAGGCGACGGACATAAGCTTTCACCTTGAGCGGCATGCTTTTTACAGTAGGGTGTAGGACACAAATCGTTTTGCCTTGGGGTTGCGATGAGATCCAAGCCGAAAGAAAAATCATTATCTCTCAAAATTCAGCTACATAATGAACCATAATCATCACTTTATATTGTATTTGTCAACATCACTGTTACAAGCTCAGTTAGTTGTTTTCCTATTCCTGCGATATACCCTTTCATTGTAATTTTACTAGACAGAGAATGGGGATGGCTAAACTGATTGTCTCAACCTCGAGGCTACAAAGGTAGAATTCTAATTGACTGAGCTTGAGTTTGGCAAAAGACCTATTACTTGTTTTAAACCTGATAGGTATTCATGGGTTTATTACTTTATCAATTTGGCCTTTTGGTGGTGGTGTGTGTGAGAGGGGGGGAGCTACCGTTTGACACCAGGATCTCCGTTAATGACATTAATGGCCCGTTTGAACATTCCAGGTGACGAAGGCTTCTATTTTCGTTGCCATGGAAAGCCCCACGAAGACTTCTGTTTCGAGAACCTGCTGTAGTGTGCAATGCAATTACATGTGTTACGCCTTTTCTCCTCGTAGGCTCCTAAACAGGCCTTTCTTTTGGGGTCACTTTTGGCAAATGTACCAAATAGTATTTGCTTTGAGTCATTTGTTTCTAAAAACTGCACGTAGTTGCATTCCAAGATCTATCAAGTACAGAATAGAAAATCACCTATTTTCCTCAAGATAAGAACGGATATGAGTCCAATATTTTCGTAGTAAAACATGCCAATTGACGCGTGGGTCTCTAAAAGCAATCATGAATGCAATGGAAACGGGGCTATGTGCCCATGAAAAAGCAAGTCAATCTCAATAATCAACAAGTCTCTCAACTGTAATTTTACGATCTACCTACTGTCTTTCATTTTGAGGCGGCGTAGAAATACTTGTTCATACGTACAATGTGAGTTTAAGTTTAGTTCAAGCTAGACACCCCAACTCACCGTGTGACATCTGCAGAACAGATATATAGTTGGATAAGAGAGGGGAAAATGGGGTATGTGTCAATAAAAGTACTTTTTGCAGAAATGTAATTGAAATTAAAATATACCCTATTTCTGATTTCGAAGATTTGCCAATAATGGACATTATTGGCCGAGACGGAACTTCATTAATCCATAATCTTTTGTAATTTAACTTAAAGCAATGAAATTTAACAGCTAGTTTGGGCTAATAACATAGCAAAATCACATAGGACCTAACTTTATGTTACATCAACTAGAATCGTGTTGGAAGAATGTTATCTGGCTGCTGCCCCGGCGTGAAAAAGGTGGAAGTTAATAATCATTTTTAAGTTCCATCCATCAAAATTGGAAAATGGGCCATTGACAGATCTAAAAGTTAACGCTTTAACGGACGTCAGATGTAATAACAAATCATTCCCTTACCATAATGAAGGCTGCATTAATACATTGTTGACATAACGTTGAAATTATCGCTTATGTTTGTATGACGCTATAGTCAATAGCTGATTAAACAGCGTTTGACACTTTTGACCTACAGAAAACAATCCTGCTTCTAGTAGGCAACCAAGTTTATGCAAATAATTGGAAATACTTTTTAGTACTCATCCATTGCAATCTGCGCTAGCTAGTTGGTCTAGTTTTGTGGGCCTCGTCTCAGTGATTGGCATCTGAAGTTCTGACAAGAGATTTAGAGCGGCATTCAAGTTTCAATTTGCAGCAGACCATTTCAAAACAAGACTACGGTTTTGAAGAAGAATGTCAAGCTGGAACCAAAAAGTCATCATTTTCAACAAGCACCACAACTTCCAACAGTAAAGGGCTTCGATTTTTCACTTGATTTAGCTTAATTATGGAACAGAAATTCCATTTCAAATTTTATCAAATATTGTAGATCGGTTGAAGAGTTCGTTCATGGTTGAATTGATATCAATGAGCAGGAACTTTACCGTCACACTGTAGAGCTCAATCTTGATCGCGTCGAACCGCAGGACAGATTCCAGATTCCCAGAAGCCAATATCTTTCCTTCACAAGGCAGATAATGTTTTTATCCAGTGTTATTCAGCCTTTTCTGACAGAATAAATCATAACAACATCTTATTCGGAATGAAAATTAGGGAACATTTATAAAACTTGAAGAAACTAATTAACCGTGTGTTCAGAACATTCGTTATTGCCCCTGGGCCCGTACCCTTTCCTGTTGGATTAATCAGACTCAACACAGGCCCTTTAAAACCTCGATAGGCTCATGGAATGTTGGAGGAGAAGGATTTGTTAGCCTAGGTGGCTTTTGGATTCAAAAGTGAGTACGATTTATGCTCCGTCAGTTTGGCAAATTTTTGACAAACATCTTCGCTTGATGTTTGCATTCTTATATTGTTAATTATGTGGCGAGCCTGCTCTTGCTTGCCTCTACCTTTCGCTTCCTCAGAATCTCCCTATAAATAGACGATCATTAATGCAATTAACTTTCAACTACCATCCTCAGACTCATCATGTTGGCAGACCAATAGGGTCCGCCACAAGTAACATAATGATTCAAGTGAAAGTGATCAATTACACAATATGAGCTTACAACCAATCGTATGGTTAGGGCAGTTTTATTGATTTAATAACCATACTTCTCATTTAAACTTGTCCGTCCATCGCCACTTTGCCCTTCTGGTGGCATCCATGTGGCATACTTGGGATCGGAGCTATCGTAATCACCTTGCACCTTTTCTTCATCTTTACGGCATTTCTCCACCGTTCGCTTTAAACTTCCATGGTCCAGGGCGGTTTTTTTGGAACCTATAGCATTCTTCCGTTTTTGAGCCGTTCTATCTACTTTGGCTTGGAGAGAACCAAGCTCCCGAGTTGGGCTCTTTTGAGGGGGAGAAATGGTCTGGGCTTGCATGGCACCAGGTTCGTGATTGATCCCTCCAGATGAGGCTTGAAGGCTAGGACCCGGCGACTTCGAGAGCTCAGGTGATGATGAGATCTTGACATTTGTCTGGATCTCTTTAACGGCCGATGGTTTTGAGTCCGTCTCGTCTAACGCCACCTGAGACGGCACATCTGGCGAGCTTGAGCAAGATGGCTTCCTAGATGAGGAAGTAGTGGCGATAGTACGCAATTTGTTGGACGCACCTCGTTTGCCGACTAAAACACCGGCAAATCTAGACTTGGGTTTCGAAGTCGAATCTACAGACGAGGGCGAGGCGGGATGGCTAGCGGCTTGAAGTGCGGGCAAACTCGTGGGTCGAGTTATTTCTATGAGCTTTTCTAATTGGCTAGCCTCCTTTTGTAGCTCGGTCACTCTCAGCTTTAGTTTACTGATGGTACTTTTGTCTTGATTGCCACCGGACTTCAAACTGGCCATAAATTGATCCAAATCGTCGGTCTCGGTTTTGGACTGTTTGGAATGCTCAACGGCTACACTAAGTTCGTGCTGGGCTTTCGCCTTCTCCTCCATCACACGTTCATGTTTGAGGGTCAAGGATTCAAAAGTTTCCACGGCTGGGGTCTCACCCTTACCGGCCATTTGCATGCGCACCTGCCGCTTCTTGGCAATGGTGCCCGTGCGGTCGAGAAATTCGTCTTCGTCACTGGCATAAAAATCGTCGTCTTCCCACCGCTTGATCACTTTCTTAGCCCGACTTTCTTGATGCGATTGGCGCAGCTGACCCAGGCGATCTAGCATTCGACACGCTTCCAACGCGCATTGGACGACCGCTTCTTTCTTCTTGCCCTTGACCACACTCTCGGCCACCACGGAACCCGTCTCCAATGGCAACGTGACGGTGCACTTGAAGGTGGCATAGCCTTGCTCCACACACTCGTACTCCAGGTCATGACCCTCGCGCTCAAACCAACCCCGCAGAGTGCGTTTGGGGTCATCCAAATATAGGGACTCGTCCGTTTGGTCCGGAAGGGCGAAGGGATTGTGGTCCATGTCCGGTTCTTCTTGCGCATCCTCCGCCATGCCCCAAGACACGCCCATTTCTTTTTCCGCGGCTTCAGCACGCTCAATTGGCTCCCGCTGGGCTTGGGCTTGGATCTGGGCCTGAGCTTTGTGGTGGTTGGCTTGGGCCATGAGCTCATGGGCACTGAGCTCACTCTCGGCTTCCTGATCTTCGGACGGGCCTTGGAGGATCAGCAATCGGGAACTGCCGCCCAATTTCACGGTGTGACCCACGCGGAGCGGATAGAACTTGCGGGGAAAGCACCGTTTCTTGTTGTGATAGGTCCCGTGGGTGGAATCCAAATCCTGCAAGTAGAACCCGGCCGGATATCGGGGCGGATCCGGCGTGGAGCGGTACTGCAAAACCGCGTGATAGCGGGACAATGAGGGGTGGTCCAACGTGAGATGGCACTCGGTCCAACGCCCCATGGTGAACACCCCAAGCCCGCTCAAGTCGTGAGTGGACACGATCGAGCCGTTCTTAATGACCTCTAGATGATAACCGGGCGGGGCCAGGCCACTCCACGGCGGGGCTTCATAGTCCAGACGGGGCACTGTCTTAGCTGTGACCGGCGTCTCGGGCGAGGCGTGAGCTGAGAGGGGCGTCGGCTTGGGCGGGTTGGTCGGGTTGGGCGGGGGGACGGAGCCGGACGTGAGCCCCTCGGATGGTAATGGCGGCGCTTTCACGGGTTCATCGGAATGGGAGAGCTGGTTGGGGGCCAAAGTGGGTCTGGCGGTTTGAGCGGGGACGCTCATGGGTTTGGCGAATTCATGGGCTATCCCGAGGGACGGCGGGTGGTCCACGTTGTCTGTCTGGCGTGCCTTTTCTCCGTTCTCATGGTGTTCTTGGACGTTGGCCATGCTCACTCTGTCTCTCACTCGGCTTCAATCGTATAATCGATTATTCATCGTCCAATGGATATTTTTGTCTGTTGGTGATTACTAGAGGGCCTCTTTTGGGTGATTTGTTGGTAAACATCCATCAAAGTGGGCCATGCAAAAACGGAACAAAAATAAACCAACCGGCGCAACCTAGCCCAGGGCTAAGGGAAAAGAAAGTCCCAGATGATGGATGGATGGATCATGCCGATCGGTCGGGTCGGTTGAGGGCTGGGCCTGACCTGGCTCGGGAGGGTGGCAGTGCTGTGCGGTCCTTTCTTCTGCTGATTGGCACGCTGGACCCGTCGAGTAGTTGGTGGCTTGTGGTCGGGCGAGCCGATCCCTACCTTGAGCCGGATCGAACCCCCAACCCCTTATGCAACCATCGCTCAAAGGTCGAAAGTCCAGACTTCAATATCAATCAACATCCCCGAGTGAGGGGGTCACTTTCTTTGGACACCCCGGCCACCGGAAGGATTAGGCCGCTCCCGCCCCTCTTCGTCCATCGGAGTTGCGGGGAGGAAAACGTGCCTAGGAAAGGATGACTTAATGACGGGATGGGATGAGACCCGTTGCCTGAACTTGAAGGATAATTATGATCTCCTTACGACACAAGGTGTGGTGGTGGGCGGTCTATGGACGGGGCTTCGTCATCACGATCCAGGTATGTACCAACCGATACTTCCAACGGGCATAGTTAGTATTGTCGGTACGGACATCGGTAAATAGTCGAGTTTGGGTCGAATGTTCCACTTCAGATCTTATGTCACTTGAGTCGACCGGGTCGACCCTCCCAGGCCGAAGACGACGGGTTTCAATGGGTTCAGCTGGAGCCGGATTTGCCTTCATCCCCCGAGCGATCCAGCCCCGCCCCGCCCTCTTTCGAAACGCTCATTGATCATTTCATCGGTTTCTTGAGTGAGGGCGGGATCCGCGGGGACGCCCAGCACATACTTCACGTGGCCAATAACGGCTATACCTTCGAAGATCAGCTCTTCGTCTTACCCCTGTACCCTCTGGTCATTCAGAGCCTAGCTCAAGGCAGCCATTGGCTGGTGGGCGATGGGCGATGGCTGACTTACATATCTTGGCTCAAGCTCATGGCTGTGATGGTGAATGGCGTACTCTTTGTGCTAGCCGCAGATCTGTTGTATTCCTTGTCCCGGCGAGTCTTGCAGGACGAGTATCTGGCCTACAAAGCCGCCCTCTTCTTCTGCCTCAATCCGGCTTCAACCTACTTCTCCGCTCCTTACACGGAGACCATGTATTCGGTGTTTTCATTGGGTGCCATGTTGGCCATCGATGATCACCTCAGCTTGAAAAGTGGCGTGCTTTTGGCTCTGGCCAGCGGCACTCGGGCCAATGGCGTCATCAACATCGGCTTCGTCATCTACAAGAGTTTGACCGTCGTCTCAACCAAGACCATTCTGTTTGTCCGGGCCAAGAAAGAGCACGGAGGGCCCAACGCCACCCAGACACGAGTCCGAAAGCCAAAGATCTACGACATTTTCCCGGATTTGGCCATGCAAGCCATTATCCCGGGCATTGCCAATATCATCTTGTGCTTCGCTCCCATGGTGGCTTTTCAATGGTACGCCTTCACCACATTCTGTGATGCGAAGCGCGAGGAGATCCATTTCCCTGCCGCTCTCAAAAACGTGGCTCGAAACCAAGGTTATGTGTTTCCGGGCAACTTGAAAGAATTGCCATGGTGCCAACACGATCCTCCTCTGTCTTATCCTTGGCTACGACCGGAACATTGGGGCTTGGGATTCCTGACTTATTGGGAATGGGAAACGAAACAGCTTTGGCAAGCAGCTCTGGCAGCTCCGGCCTTGGGTAAGTGAGAAGCGAATACAATATACTAGATACAATAGAGCTCCCCATATCTACAGTACAGGGTGGCAAGACATCATTTGTTGAATACCACGTGTACCATGTTGTCGGTTTTATTGAGGCACTTGGTTTTCCATGGTTCTTACGTCCATCTATCAATCTTTCCTTCATACCATTGGGGAGACACATGGTTAGATTTTCTTATGTTATTACTACTGCGTTACATATGACCATGTCTCCTGAAACATTCTTACATTACCCAAAGATAGAAGAGGCACAATGGAGTATCTGTAGAGGAATACGATAAATCGTGAAAGATTCGTTCGAGGAAAAGTCTGTTTGAATCACAAAGGGATGTTGCGTAACATTGTATCTTGAAAAATGAAAACTTAAATCTCAACATGGAAACAAAAATTAGTTGCTGAATGTAATTTCTGTCCTGTGGAAGTCAAAAGGACATTCATTTCCATCAATAGTATTAAGCCATGAAACAAACGCTGGTACTGCAAGCATCACATGAATTCTCAAAATAATGAATGCAGACTCTCTTGACAATTATTTACATTTCATTTGATTATCTCTTGTTAGAAGTATAGCCTTGCGACATGATGAATGGTGAATTACCGTATGCTTTATAAAAGACCCCAAAAACTCACCAACTTCCCTCGTTCCGGGCAGGATTATTATTTTCTTTCATTATCTATGCGATTTTACCCATTCCCATCAATGAAGACATCACTCCTTATCCGGATGCACGAATTCCTGGTATTTTTGTGATACCCTATCAGCTTGCATTGGGTTGAAGTAGATCCAAATAACAATGATGTTCATGGCCCTAAAATTATCTCTGCTCAGAGTTGGAACGTAGCTAGTGGTTGAGAAGCCACATCTCTTTTGTAAATCCGACAGTGGTTGTCATGGCAAACAGATTATTCTCATCTGATTGTGCCGGGAGGAAGGCCAGGCAATATACGGTATATGCATGCAGGGAAGTAGTAAGACGTCGCATTTTACAGATCGCTACCTTTAAGTCTATCCTCTCTCCACTATAGATAATAATAAATTTCATTACTATTCATTACGTTGTTAGCATTCGAATATAAACATTAAAATAATGAATGGCTTTACGGCTTTTGTCACAGTGTGCCACACTTAGCAATATTAGTGAGAAAATCAAAATTGAAACCAGGCTCCTTGTTAGTTTTCAAAATTTAGGATACTTCAAATGTTTATATTTCTATAACCACTCTTAATATATTATCATAATTATCATCATCTAAGACGGACACGCCATCAAAGTTAGCTGTTCAACAATTGATATATTCCCATGATATTCTTAAAATCTTAATCTAAATCAAAAGAGTAAGGGTTCTTGGGACAATTTCAAAGCTATTGACTTCCAAATGCTCTAACTCAATTTCATTTAACACTCAAATCATATTTAAACATTAATCATCTTTAGTATATTTGGATTACATCCTGAGTGAAGTTACAAATTATCTAGAGTTTACCTTTAGTCATGATGTAATCCAAATTACCTAATATCTAGGCGTTTACAAAAGGGTACAATGGCAATGCACCATACTACGCTTTTTTACATCATTTTCTGTAGGAGGGCTTTAAGGCTTTGTTTGCCAACATTCTCCGTAAATGCCCTCCCCGTTCAATAGACAAAGCTGAACCTGTAACAATCATAAACATATTGCGATATTCCTTTAATCTCATGATTGAATATGCCAAACGTTATTGCAGCCTCACTATCCTAAAGATTGGAATAAGCTTAAAAAAGGCAAAGACTGTCACATAATCAGATCTTGAATTGCCATTCTTTAAATTAGTAACGGATAATGGAACGAACATTGAGTTGGCCGAACTAAACCAAAACATATCAGCCATCTTACGTTCTTTTTCTGAAGATGAATCATTCTGTTTCAGGCCTTATTTTGTGGCAACTAGTGGCATTTATGAAGATTCACAAGAAATACGCTCTACGCTTGGGCCTAGTCGATAATTCTCTTCTGGGAATTCCTCGTCTCAAAGATCCCCCTCTGACCACGACTTGGACATTGCCACGGGAGTGTTTTGTGTATATCGTTCACTCTGCCCTTTTGGCCATTATATGTCTCTTCTTCAACAGGATTCAGGTAACCAATCATTGATTTAGAAAACCTTACGAAGATCATTAAGAATGTCGGCACATAGTGTGACCGACCTACTACAGTAGGATCCAACATGACATTGCGGAATCGCCTCTCAACCAAAACAAGTACTAAATATGGGTATTTCTTATATCGATCGGACCTGAAAAATTTCCTAAACGCAATTTTGATCAAATATGTAGGCACTTTTTGAAATCGGGCAACCAAGGCCAAACACGCTTGTTGAAAATGACTTCTTAACGAGTGCTTCCTAAAAGTGTATAATGTAATTTGAAATCCAATCATAGATATTTAAGTTTGTCCCTCTTCTGTTCCTAGTTACGCTTTGGGTCTTTGGCAATTGAAAACTGTTTGTTTGATGGTTTTGATTGTAAAAGTTGTGTTGAAAAGTAAATTGCTTATTTTTATGAATAATGCATATGAATATGCATAGATTTCTAGACACTGAATGTCGGACGACCGACCACTCGGCTGATAAAACAGTACAATGGATGGTCTCCGGGGAATTGATCACAAACCGGTTTAGTGTATTGTTTAGCCAACCGAGTGGTCGGTCGTCCGACATCCAGTGTCTAGAAATCTATGGAATATGTCATCCAAATCTACTTTTAGTTTTCTTATCTAAAATAAGGCCCCCCATGAGAGTAAATGAGTACAATGTTACATAACTAGGTTAAGACTTGAACCGTGTGTGTGTCACGTTGGTATCAAAAAGAAAAAGATCAACGACCAGCCAGACAATCTATGAAACTTATCGATGATCTCTTGGTTTTTGGTGACCTTTTTCTAGGTTGGGACTCGACTGATTTGTTCCAGCTCACCCGTTCTCTATTGGATAGCAGCACTTCTGACCACGCCTTCTGAGGACGAATTAGTTCCCATCGAGACGGGTAAAGTCAATCGTGAACCCCTGGCCGGATCTGGAACTGACGCCCTCAGTCCAATCACGGACAAAGAACGCCTCCGTGAAGAACGACGCGTTTGGTTCCGAGTAGAGAAGGCGAGGAATCTGAACACTCGAAGTTCCACCATCCTGCTACAGGAAGTAATCCACAATGAAGTGGGTAATGCTATCAAGATATATTTTCTCGCTTATACTTTGGTGGGCACCGTCTTGTACTCAAACCATTTTCAGTGGTCTTGAACAACACCTCAATCTCTCGACATCGTAAACATCCAGCGCCTCAAGATGTAAAATGTAATCTCGACATTCGTGGCCAAAGTGCTTTGTCCCCCGGAACCTGTTGTTATTGGTTCAGATTGAGTAGATGTATAACACCCACATGTATCGTTTTATCAAAGGAAGCTAGTGAAAATTGATTTTCGCTATTGGCCAACCGCTTTTGAGTTTCTCGTAAGCTAAACCAAGATGAACACAAGAAGCTTGGCAGAGTTCTTGGTAAAACCAAAATCCGTGGGTAAACGTATGTCGAAAAGAGCCTTGACATGGAATTCAACTGATGTGCCACAATCGAAGTAAAAAACAGATAGCAATGGCCCTGATGGGATAATTTGGCAAGTTATCGTACTCCCGCATTGAGCCAACGATTTGATGCTTTGTAGGATCGCGATTTGGGGACCAGATTTAGAGCTCAGCCAAATATTTGACAAATGCAATGTCAAATATTTTTGGTGTCACCGTTTTGACTGTTTCACTGGAAAAAAATGTGAAATCTTAGGAAGGAACATTGTTGTAGCTCGTTTGAATTCCTCGTTTGAAAACTGAAGCCCATTTTCTAACCTTTTAGAATACTCACATCAACTTATACGTAATTGCGAAACATTCTTTACTTTATGTGAAGGCACAAGGAGACAACAAATGTTGGAATTACGTTCAACTTATGTTTTATTTTTTCTGCAACGAAGCAATGCCAATGCCAAAATTATTAAAGGCTAAGACTTTGAAGAAGAAATACTGATTTTCTTTAAAATTCGAGTCTCAAATGATTTTGCTATGGAGACAGTTATCTAATTTAACATTTAATTATAAAAGTTATTTCTTTGGCAAAATTGATCTTTTGGGAAAAAAGTTCCCAAAGGCACAAAATGACCTTTCTTCATTAAAGTCATTATCGGAATAACTTGCAAGTTAGAATTGACATAGTATGTTAGTTGTATCACAAAAAAGTAAAACGCATTCCTTGATCAAAAAAGGCGAAATCTTTAGACAATGTCTAATTTGCAAAATATAATATTTTATCTCTCTGTTGATGACAAAAAGCAAGCCTAAAATTGAAATAAACATTGATTTACGAAGGCACTCAAAAATCAACAAGAACAAGGGCAATCTAGTAATGTTATTTGGTGTACAATCAGCTTAATGGATTGAGTCTTAGATATGAAGAACGATTTCCTATTATGCATTGCCTTGTTGGCCTCGTTAACCAATCTTCCACAGGAACTACCTTTAAACCAAAAAAATATCTTCACAATTGGACAGAATTAAACACCTCAAGGTTGTATAATTCGACAAACCTTGATCGCTTTTGCTTCAGGTTTTGTTTTTGGTGTTCATTGTCTTGAGGCCATCACCCCTTAACACCCTTAAAGGGATTGAAGTGAGCCTGATGGGATGGATCACTTCGGTTTAAAATAATAGTAGGCTTGGTCTTTTTGCGTATATCCCATTTATCCGAAAGTTTAGAGCTGAATTTGCAACGCACCTGTACTTGGTCACTGAGCAACGAGATAAGCCGGTCTGTTCCCTGGATTCATGTTCCCTCTTCATAAGACTCACTTTGAGGCAAATGGTTGTTTGATGGTTTGGCTTGAATTATGTATTATTTATAGTCTACTAAGGAGGTGAATCCATGATGGTAATGATGAAATGATGATGTTGTGCGGCTTTTGCCACTCTGGTTCTCCCCCCCCCTCCCAAGAAGTATTGGAGAGTTCGTCCGAGTTGTACATGAAATGATTGATGATGAAAGAAGGGCACCAGATAGATCAGTCAAGACCTTGGCAATGGGATCTTAATAATTCGAGTTCATTCCAGCCCTAAAGTGCAATTTAAATACAACGAATACAATAAGGCAATAAGGTAGAGGAAACCTCCTAGCGGTGTGTGATAAAATTAGGATATCTTTAGGGTCTCATTGGACAACTTTAGAGCCTCTTCAAATCATGACAAATTGAAAGAACTTTCAATACTTGGAGCTTGAGAGTACCAGCCAATTCATCAAAATGCCGAAGTGCATAAAAATGGTTGCGAGTAATTTGAAATCACAGGGAAAATCAACTGGTTGGAAAAGGTCTCTGAAACCTTTTCCACGATGATCATAATTGTTGTTGATTTGTTATTGTTCCCATTGTTACCACTGTTGTTGCAGGTGTTTTTGCTCCTGCCGTCAGTCAAATCGTTTAACTCGTTCAAATAAATGAAATCAATGTCCATCACAGGTTTATTTATGATAACTGAATTGCTGCACCTGTCAAATGTAAGCGGCAAGCACCATTCCCAGACCGACCATCAAGGCGATTTGATCTGGGCTGGACAATGAGTGGGCGGCTCTGTTGAGTCCAAACGTTCCTCCGTACATTCGACAATCCGAGATGTGCATCCGCGTTCGCCCATCACTCACCACTCGGTTGAAGATCTGTTCCATGAGAATCTTTTGGCTCTCTTTTGTCTCCTCCACATTGGCGGGAGAATAGCACTCCTTCAAAAGCTCGGAACACTCATGAACGGCCTAGAACCAAGCGAGAATCAACCACTGCCGTCATTCAACAGTGTCCATTAACTGGCTTTCAATCTCCTGATGGAGGGAGCCCTTACGCGTACCTTGAACATGCCGTCACACATGATATCCATCATGGCATGACGGTTTTTGATGTTGTGTGACATATTATTCTGCATGTCGTGATTAGTCTGTTGAGTGCACTCATTGTAGCTGCCCAAGCCAAGTAAGAGAGAAAGACAGAAAGACAGAAAGGAAACGTGAAAGAGAGATTCAAAAACCCACGTGGGAGCAACATGGGTAGCGTTCATCCAAACAGAGCCTTCGATCAGCCAGCCTTTTGTTCCACGAAGATCAATTCGAGTAGGATTTCCATGGTTCAATTGAAACTCACCCATTGGTCATAATGAGCACTTGGTGTTCAGTGCAAAGCGCCGTGGGATAGAGCTTCTCTCGTCGACCACTTTCTTTGTACTCTCGAACCACGGGGCACAAGTCCAAATCCTCGTGGGCCTTTTTCTGCTTCTCAATGTGAAGCAGCAGCTCCAGCTGTGTGTCTTGGTGTTGTCTATAACAAAATTGAAACAAAGTGGATGCCGTTAGTGACCAACAAAAGAGATCACCTACATAACCCGGTACTATTGGAACATTCCTTATCATTTGAGGCGAATATCGAGGTCAAATGATACTCTTACAATGTCATTCATGGTATGCGAGTCCCTCCGATGAAGAGTACAAACTCTGCAATATGTTTTGCTCCGGGTCCAAAAATAGTCCGTGATCTTTGGAAACCCAGAAAATGGACTTGTGCAGTTGGTGATGATGGTGATGATGTTGGTTGTTTTACCTTAATTCGGTCTGATTGAAGCATTGGGCATATACGACTGAGCATTGGTCCAAAACCGCAGTGATCAGTTCACATTTGAGTGTTATATTCTCTGGCAAGTCATCCCAGAGTGAGGAAAGTAATGGCTGGATCACCACGGCCTTTCGGCTGCTATTCCTATTCGACTGGGTGGCCTCTACGTGATGCTCCTCAGGGATGGACATGGATCTGGACGCGAGAAAACGTGATTGAATTTGTCCCTCTAGGGCAACCACATCGGGCTGGCTGGAAGTGTCGGCACTGGATGAGAATGTTCTGGTGGCATGGCTCTTTTTGAGAATGGCTTCTCGACTGGACTTGGTGCATTCCACGTAACGTTGGTGAAGCCCATCCTCAACCGACGGGGAACACGGAACTTGTTGGACAGCCAAAACACTCAGTGACCACAGAAGCACCACTTGTCCAGAAACCAATGCTAGACCAGCAAAAGGCTTCCTCTTGAGCCTCATCCTTCTATTCCGAAGACGATGTGTCCCGTGTAGTACGCCAAGAGACGCTGCAATCAAACCAAGGGATGGAAAATAATATATAAGCAAGTGATAGCGGTGGTAGAAGTGGTAGACATCTGTCTGTCTTGTCAATCTCAAACACCATTGGTTATCTACTTTCAGCAGCAGATTCTTCAAGAAGCTGTTTCGAAACCTGAAGCTCGTTGAATATACTTCTCTAACCTCGGCAATATTGATTTGCTTCTCTTGCTTGGTGGCCAAGATACCCGTTTTGATAGTGAGGGTCATTTCGTGATGAATATTAGCTAAATAATTGAAGGGGGGACATGGGAGCGACCTATCACATAACTTTGACTGCCTATCCTGAGTTCCAAAGCCAGAATTTGGGCCAAAATTCGGCCATGGGAATTCATTTGGTCAGATATTTTGATCATATTGTATGCTGTTGTGTTCTAGTCACTGATATCCATTTCCATTTACACTTTACACCAGCTCCCGCCATCTTTTACCAAATAAGAATTCACCCAGAAGTTTTAAACTGTTTACGCTTGAAAACTTTTCAATGCGTTGAAAAGTTCTATGGCCTTCATCAATGAATCGCTCGAGACAAACTTTGCGTAGAAATTGTAATAGGATCCAATTCCACCATGTGCAATAATAAATCATGCTTGAGCCTGCTTGGGTTTAGGTGCCAGGTTGGGGTCTTCTACAAAGACAACAGAGCAAACACAAACCAAAGCCCCGCCATGCATCATTTTTGGGTACAATATCTACAATATGCATGCGTAATATGCAGTCCACCTGGCTCTCCTGCGCAAATTGCCTAGATGCACATTTCATTCCCAAAAATTACTTGTCTAATAGTGTCGTTAAATCGACTGAAGTCGCTCGAGATTGTACGAACCAAGGACGGTCGTCCACATAAGTTGATTTAATAACTTGAAACTTGAAACTGGAGCTTAATCAGTAACCAGTGGACACTGCAAGTCTAGCTGATGGAAAGCCGCGCCTCTACAATCAGAAACTACACCCTAGCAACCGTTCAGCTGTCACCCATTCGCTCTGAAAACGAGTCCGCTTGGCTAGCTCTCATCGCACTCTGTAGGCCTTGCTTCCTCTATGGTTAGACTGTCAAGTAGTTGATTTTTTTTCAATGAGAGATGTGCTTAGGTGTCCATGTTTTGATTTAAAGCAATAAAATTCCTGATTCAGGCCTTGGTGATGCAAAAAAAGCAAAAAAAAGGTTTAAGGACTATTGAAAGCGGAAGATATCTTATGGGAAACTTATTTCAGATGTTCCCGATCCTGGCCCTTCCTTTAACTATCGTAGATGTGAGGGGATTGATGAAGGATAATTAAAACTATTTCCGATTTCAACCGGGCGATTGTTGATGTAAAAGGAGGTACGTAGGAGGTAGAAGGCCTTCGTGGAGAACCATGGCCTTCGTCTTGATGTTATTGACTTGAAGGCCGTTCGTTCGTTGATGTTATTCTACATGCTCCTTTCATAACTTTTCATCGTATTTAATACTTTCACACATACAATATCTATTTTCAACCTGCTGACATGACACTTAGTAGTAACAAACGTTAATTGATGAAGATATCTAGGATACTTTTTCCTAAAGTGATGGATTCAAACGTTCTTAATTGATATTATACCAATAGTCCCAAGTTCTCAACTATATGTACGAGTTCGAGAGAGAAAGAGAAGTTCCGGTATGCATCTCACAACCGATTGTTCCATTTCGTGTGTTCTGAGCATTGCACCTGGTACAAATGTACAAGTGAATAGTTTGGCTAGCAAAAGTGCTCTTACCATCGAGAACAATGACGCTGAGTCAGTTAGATTGATGAGAAAACTTCTCGAGATCATAGGAGGAAACTATTCCGCCGTTTGAGGCCAAGCACCATTCTGGGAAAATACAAGCATTTTCAAAAGAATAGGAGATATTAATTTCTGGGCGGATGCCTCTTGAAAGGACATAATCAGAGGACAACTAAGCTTGGCGCTCTTGAGAGAGAGAATACTGCATGTACTCGTAATGTCCGGAGGTCAGGCGTTTGGCCTATTTGAAACCAGAGGCGAGTTTCTTGGCCGTCTCACCCATCTCACCACGGAGTTTGGTGCTTGGACGTTAAACAGAATGAAAATGCGCTCAACGGAGTGGTCAGTGGATGCTCATTCTGAGTAACGTCCAGGCATTACCTCTGAGGTAAGAGCGTTTAAAAACAGGCCTCAGTATCTTGGCTCTTTCTTTTCGTTTCCTCACTTTGAGGTACACTGTCTTTTTGCCTTGACTTTCCCACTTCTACATACAATGCAGTTTTGTTTCATAAGGGTCACTGTTCTCAGGTTTGGGATCTTTATATTCTCAGACCTGTCCATGTAGAGTGGGTGGGCCAGATTTAACAGATACTGTGTCAGCTCCTGATGTTGATGGAATTTGTCTGTAAGCCAGACAAAGGAGCGTGACGGCCAATCTTTCGAATGGGGTTTCAAGAAGTTCTTGACCAACCATGGCTTTTGCAAAAATCATGCTTATAGGAAGGTTATTTTCTATAGGTTGCTTGGCTATTTTTTGAGCCATCAGTAGCCTTCTTTAAACAAGACAATCTTATTTCAAAACTCTTCCCATTTATTAAGGTTTTTTTCATTCATACAGCTATTTTTCTATAAATAAATGTAGGACTAGTAACTGAGGATACAATAAAAGAAGCTTTTTATTTAAGCTGCACAAGGCAGGCCTAGTTGTAGCATAGCGGAGCCCTCTATAATTTCTATAATAACTCTTGATTTGGAGCTTCGATGAATTTGACTTTTTGAATAAGTATTAGAAACAATTCAGATTGTGCGAACTTTGGATGGAAATGATATTCCCAGAATTTGAACCACAATTCATAATAACTGCACTTGAAGCGTGTTCGCTGAAAACCTTTCTTCAAGCAATAACATCAATAAAAATGAATTAAACTGATTTCTTTAGAGTTATCTTATTATATTATTAAAAAGTGATGCTTAAGTGGCACTACTCAGTAGTTGGAGTTGAAGGCTTGTTGCGGATAGTAATGCTAAAAGATTATCAACTGTGTTTATTATTATGATTGCCTATCCAATTCATGGCAATTCACTTTTGTTTCTTTGAAATATCTCATAGTGTGCGTGTCCTAAATCTTTCCGTCAAGAGTCGTCACAATTTGTTCTCCTTGGCTTTACCCAAGAAGTTGAACATGTTGGACAGGAAAAAAATGTGATTGTTGGTGCCTCATAAGAGTGCTCTTTAGATGGCCTCCTAATAAGTTCAAAGCAGATCCAAAGACGACAAAAGTACATGCCTGGATTTATCTTTTAAAAAAAGCAACAGAAGATGGAGTATCCCAGTCCCATTTTGGACCTTAAAGTAAGGATTGGCAAAGTGAGGTCGACAAGCCAAGGAAGCAGAGACGTACATTTTGACTATTAAAACAATCAATACAAACAGCCAATATGAGAGCAGAGGAGAATACTTACGTACATTACTCATAGACCAAAGAAATCAAATTGAAATTTTGGGTAGAGGGTGTTTCAATAGTTTTCACAATTACCAATGACTCAGGGCCTGTTTTGGGTAACTGATCACAGCAAGACCACACCATTTCCTTTGAAATAATGGCCAATATACCAGACCAATTGGCAATTGGTCCTGACTTCTGTACCAGGATTCTTCTGTGAACTTTGTTTGATACAAGTCCCAGCCTCAAAGATGAGGAATGGAATGATTACATCTTGAGTTATGAGCTTGATCGAGGCCTTGTTGTTACATGGACCAGTATTTCAGAGAAAATGGTGCTTAATCTTATTGTAAGGAGATTGTAAGGAGAAGTAGTAACAGGTTGATAAGCACAAGCAATTTGTTTATTCCTCAGTCAAGCAGATCATTCTTGATCACATACCAACAAAATCGAAAAGCACCAAAATAACATCCTAAAAAATGACTAGGAAGGAGCGACGAAGTGAGCTTCCAATCTATAACCGAATCCGTCAAAATGATTACTAACCTCTCTTTTTCGTTAGCTCTGTAAAATGCTTCTTAAATGTCGGCACAAGCTTGATTACTGACTTTTTGTTTACATCATTTAATCTAGTTGTACCAGAATTGACTTTGTAGCATTTCCCGGAACGCCTAAATGTGAATGGCGTCAAATGCAATTTACTCTCCAATATATCTTTTTTCAATTCTAATTTGGAGCAACGCTTTATAAATCTTGGTTGAAAAATGCTCTGGGTGACTTGGCTCAAGGTCTAATGATTGACATTAATTCCAACGTTTCCATTCAGTACGTACATGAACTCCGTGTGGAATAATTTTCAAAAACCACCCAACATCCATACGTCTCTCACTCTTATAGTACAACACTTTCTTTATTTGATACATCCAACCATTCAACCAAATTCGGTTTGAGGACAAACACGTTTGTCCCACCATGTTGTTTCCTCACATATGAAACTTGTACCTGGTGTAGGTACATTTAAATAAACCGTGAAACAACTCCCTGTTCCCTAAATATCCAATCATCCAAATCTGTCGGCAAATGTCAGGATCTCATTTATAGATTGATCAGTTTCATAGGCGAAATTGAGTCTCTTTTGAATCAAAATATTGGAATCAAACCCTCATAGTTACATGATATACTACTTTATGAAATCATTATATATCAAAAGTTACCAAGTAGTTGCGTGGGAAGTAGATCGTTTGGTGAAAGTCGCTTCAATGTCTTTTCCCTGCGTTTCCCAACAATTTCTCGCCCTTCAGAAACCTTCTAAATTGAGCAGTATTGTAGGTATGCACGTAAATGAGCCCTTCCTTACCTTAGACGAATAATATTTTGATATTGCTTCCTTGAACAGGTCTGCCTGACTTGTTATCCCGCGGATCTTTCGAACGAAACTATTGTGTTCCTTACATGTTCCACTTGATCAGGGGTATGTGGAAGAGCTCTCTTTGGAGGAGTCGTCGTTGCCATCGGCGCTCCCTTACCTTGCTTAACAACCATTCTGATCTCGATTATCCCTCGCCCTGCTTACAGCTTACAGAGGCCGTCCTCGGAGGCGCTCAACCAACCACGCTACCCACTCATGATCAGAGAGAATCCACCAATACATGTAGCAATTGCAACTCGTATTTGGTTTCATTCATACGGACGACGTGTGTACCCTATGTGTGATCAATGTTAGCGACACCTTCACAATGATAAACAACCGCTTGTCCGTGGATCAAACCCTCAAAAGGTTGGGTTCCTACCCAAAATTCCCAAGGGATCAGTTCAGGGTATCACTTTCTTATGGAGTATTTCAAGGCCAGTAGGACACTAAGTCGACTATGTCCGAGTCAAAACAGAGGCACTTTCGAATCCTCCGATATCCAGTACAAGTGGCCATAGTGACACTTGCTCAATACGTACATACGCTGGACAATGTTGACTCGGTTATAACTTCAATATCCGTGAAGACAAGGAGAGGGATTCTTTGTCAAACATAGCGGTTCCATAGATTAGTTGGGTCAATACTCACTAAAAAGTCCAAGATGAAATTACTTGATCACATTCCTTCTTATTAGGATATTGGTCCTCGCCACTCACATTAAAACGTTCAGAGCCAAAAAATCTCTTGGTATCGGTCTTTTGTTATTCATTGAAATCCATTAGATTCGATCAGTTTCAAAAGGTGGCTAAAGAACAATATAGTGCAAACGTTCACTGAACCGTTTGTTGGAAGCCCATTAAGGGGCATGAAATGATGTCTAAAAAGTCTTGCTTATTTCTAGGTCATGTTTGTGTGTGCAAATTTTAGCGATGGCATAACTCTAAAAGATATAATAAATGTGAAAATACAAAACTGTGAGGGCTAAGGAAGTGTGCTACGGCATCTAAATTAGAAAAACACTACTCTTAGAACTTGAAATTAGGAACTTTTGCAATTGCTTAGCCATGGTATTACCCCCACTGTTGACATATTGTCATTTGTCACAAACGCCATACTTTGAATGAAGCTTTTCAAACCGAGCTCTCAAAATGAGCTCATGATTGTCATTGTAATTGTCTCTTTTAGATATATTTATCTAATTTGAACGCATGGCAAGCTTTCTTCAAGCTCTCTTGGATTTGTATCCGCATATTATCATGTGACATAAAAAGGACAATCAAAGAAAAATATACATACTACGGAACCCTGATTTAGGGATATGTGGAGGCAGAACTTAGGGCGGCTGTACACCAGGATGGAAAACCGAGATTGAATCCTGTTTGAAGGTTAAAGTAGGCATAGATATGGGGCAAGTTCGGCAAAAGACTTGAGTCCAGGAGAGGACTCCAGTCTTTCACTGTACTCAAGTCGAACAGAAAGATTCATGTTGCCAAAAACTCACCCCAGCACTAGTCCTACTTCCATCCTCAAACCGGATTCAATATCAGTTTTCTATCCTAGTGTAAAGCCGCCCTTAGACAAACGTCACCGACAACTTGAACTGTAATCTGATTGTAGTTTCTATAATACAAAGGCAAAAATTGCCATTTTTTGGCAGAGTTCTGTCACCATGCCATCCGTACATATTGTCTTGGCTCAATGACAAAATACTGTTTGCTTAATCAAAGCGCAAAATTGAATCAAATGACAATTGGATATATGTACGCATGGTTAATTAAGCACCATAGAGTGGCTCAAGCTGTTTGCTTTCCTCTCACTTCTCCATTACAAGCAAATGGTACACTGTCTACGTTCAGACAAATGGACTGTTGACACTTCCAACTCAATTGCATAGAGAAAACACCCACAGACCTATTCTCTTTCAATCAAATATAAAACTCAGTTAATTGAGTCTGAGTTTCAACTCAAGGAAGAATATCTTGCGGAATCCCAAACGGTCATTCAGGAACTCCTTGTCAAAATTCTGGATCAAGAATAAGTATGTGACAAAGGCACCAAGAATGTTGACATCTTATCTATCATTTGAGGCTGGATGCAACCTCATCTTGGACATGCTTTGATATCTCACAGTTCATTGTGGCATGTCAAAAAAGTCGGTAAAGTAATCCTTAAACGCTTTGATCATGTACAGGGTGGCCAGCTATAAAGACATTTTCACCTTTGCCATTAAAAAGCAATGAGGGAAAACATTCAAACCCAAATCTTACACACAAAAATTTCACACTAGCCATCTGAAACGTTCTCTCTCAGCGTTTTTTTCTCATTTGGCACTATCACAGAGACAGAAGCAAATATCCCGAGACCATAAAACAACCATTGGGAGAGATTTTTGCAAAGTGCCAACTGTGATCGAGTTTGAAGTAGTTTGGAGGCTCTGGTGGTCACAACCGAAGGCTATGGCCTTCATTGATGGCATCAGCCCTTCCTTTTTGGATGCGTGTCTGATCGTGTTTAAAGTATGAAATTGGAATTGCAATCGGCATTTATCCTTGAATATTAGATGATTCACTGTGTGCCGTCATTTTCGGCCACCCTGTATTTACTCGTACATTACACGTAGCCGAAAGACTGCCTTAGGATCAATTATTCGAGAATGCAGTAATTGGGGTGACAAGAATGATAGTACAAAGGGGATCATATTTTAGTTCTTCTAGGTCACGGTGGTTATATTTTCTGGTTAAGTGTTTGCTCAAATGCCAAGACATCTAGATATGTTTTTCTTTGTCAAAGAGACAAAAGGAACAACTTTTGTGAAATACACATGTTTAAAAGTAGCTCAGATAAGTGTGTTAAATCACTTAAAGTGCATTAAAATGCACCATTGTCAAAAACGTAGTCAATCAGTATTAAACATACTCTTAGTTATGCATTGACGTAAAGTTTCATAAGCTTCTATTCCGCAGATGCCTAGATATTACAACTTAAAGGTTGCGTTTTACGCCTTAAAAGATCGAAAAATGGCCTAATTATGTTTCCAGTTATGCCCAAGGAATATGATTGTGTTTTTCAATGACACGACAACAAATGATCTTTCGCCATTTTCTTGAAGATTTCTTTAAAAGCAAAAAGTAGCAAAAAATGTCGCTTAAAACTTACAAAATATGCAAAATTGCCTTTCATTTTACTTAAGTGCCAAAAGCTACAATATCCTATCGTGTTCCTAAAATATCTGAACGATACCTGTGACAGTTTAATTTTCCAAATTGTCACTTTTTGCAATAATTAATTTCTACGTACTAGCGATGTTTTTATTGAACGTTAATAGAATTTTGTCAAAATTCAAGATTAAGCTTCATTGAAGTTGCGATTGACAAGTATGGCATCAAAATTGTGAAATATTGACATTAAGTAAGTTTTAAGTTATATTGCAAACTATATTCGGGCTTTTCTACCTGCTTCAGAAAAGTGAAAAATTATCATTTATATTTTAGGCATAGAAAAAGCTTATTATATTTCTTGGCAATTGCTTTAAGCTATAACCGGAGCAATTTGCTGTCAAATTCGATGAAAATGCAATCTTTTAAAACGAGATATCTTATAGTTTGCTCCATGGATTTGAATAAAATTTTAGTTGGAAACGCACCTAAGGTTACTTCCAACATCTATTGATTACGTTTTTAAAAATGCTATCTCTTTGTAGGTTTTAATTGGATTAATATTCTAATCTGAGCTAGAATCCAAAATGATTTTTTACAAAAAATGTTCCTTTTTTTTCAATAACAACGAAAATCATTATTATAAGTCTTGGCATTTGCAAAAAATCTTTATCAGTATTGTGAGTAACACCGTGAGGTGCGATCGTACGAACTCTACTCGATCAATCCCGCGTAATACCCGAATGCGTGAATTGCCACCGAGGATATTCCCTGGACAATGAAATCCCATTTTCAAAAGGTGGATATTCACGTCCCTTGACATATGAAGCAAAGGCGAACGCATTCGTATTGCCATATCGAAACCTTTATTAACAGGGCTAGCAATAAAGCATAACAAAATCGTTGAAAACCCCTCAAAATGGTGAAAAATGTTGTTCTGAAACATTTCCCACATGGAGACATTTTGGCAATTTTTTGGGGTGGAGTTAGTTATTCATGTGTGTTTACGAGGATGTTCAAAGAAATTTGACCAGATTGAGGCAATGTTTTTGATTGTTGTAAGGATATTTCAAAGTTTTTCATTTTATTTTGGATGCTAGAGCTGTACCTCATCCTTCCTTGGAAGTCTACCATCTCAATGAGAATGTACAGTGTTAAAAAATGAAAGGATTTTGCAACTAACATGCAAAGTAAACTTCAGGAAAATGAATTTGAAGACGCCTACTTGAGCTAAAACTATCTTTAACCGTATGGGAAAAGGAGCGTTTTTAGCCATAAAGTAAACAAAAAATACTTTTCTTTTGATCTCCAGAGCCACTTTACCCTAGATGACCATTTTTAGACAAGCAGCTCAAAAAGTCATGTGAAGCGAAGGCAATTCAAGGAAAAATGTAGTGGGGCACCCAGATTTGGGGCATTTTGTAAATGGAGAATTTAGACAAACATCGGAGTCAACCTGAAACCTGGCATATACTGAACTGCCATTTATATCAATGTAGAAAATATGGAAGCAAACATGATTCTGATATTGAGCCAAATATTATCAGTACAGTGACAGAACAGCACCAAAGATAACATTTTTCATAACACAACTCTCTCTATGGTTGAAAATTAAATTCGACCACATTGCGAGTTGGCTGTCATAATTGTCTAAATTATTCCTTCATAAAATGCCAAAGATTTTTTAATATTCTTCATATTTTTTAAATATGCTTAATATTCAGGCCCAGGATTGATGTCATAGTGGTTGTAATTATCAACACTTCAGCAATTGGTTCATGTAATTGTGTACATTTTCATGTTGGAGTCTGAAATGAATTCACTTAGCTCTCTCTCTGAAAATTTTGATGATGATTAACTTGGGATTAGCATTGGGCGTTTGCCTCTGCCACACTGTACAATGCGTGCTCGTACAATGTGAACCCAGGAACTAACTGACCGGCATTTTCCCGGGGGCACAGAGGAAAGGAAGACTAGCAATCAAATAAACTCAGCTCCCTTTCCTATTCCCAAGTAATTGCACTGGAAATCAGACTTGTGTCAATCAACTTTGATTGTAATTAGTTATTTTCATAATCGTATTGTTTCAGATGCCCTTAAAAATTACAAATACACGTTTTTCAAATGCTATAGATTTCAATTACATTACAATCAGTTTCGCAAAGTAATGAAATTACATTAAATCAAATGTCAATCATAATCCTTTCGGAAATCGTTAGGATTTTCTTTTCCCATCATTCATTTCTGAAGACAAGTCTTGGACTGTATGTAATTGATAACAAGATTCAAAGTCCATTTGAGGGGAGTTAAATGTAGTTAAATCAATATCTGATTTGTGCATTGGCCAAAATGTGCTCTAACTATAAAAGGTAAGATGAAAGTGCAATCGTAATTTGAATTAAGAAAATCTCAATGACATCTGCAAATATGTAATCAATTGCAATTCCTATGAGTTAAAGTTTAGTTGATTGTAATAACAGGTATGTGAAAATGCAATCCAAAAAGAGCTTCAAGCGAATAACTTTGTCCATACCGATACAATTCAGTTAAGCTGAAACTGGTTAAGAGATGATTAGTTGTGTTGGTAGCCATGAGGGTAATTTCAGGGTCTGACGTACCATATTTGCCATGAAATAAAAACGTGATGTTTTTTTTGTGACAGCAGCATTTTACTTACATTGACATCTATGTATTGAATCGTCATTAAAGACATCCTAGTGCAGATGTTATTCTTTACTATTGTATGAAAATGCTATTGTAATTGTAAGTCCAACTACAATCACATCTCAAGTCTGTCCGCGAGCAAGAGTCGTCGAAAGCATTTTGAAGAAAGAATTTATGTTTTCGAGCCAACATTGAGAAGAACGTTCGCACATTTGAATCAGACGACCCGAATTTTGAGGCGCCAAGCTTGGCTGACGCGATCGCTTTCTTCTTTCACTCTGAGTTTGAAATCCACAAGTCCTGGACGTTCCTCGTGTCATCTCAGTCGCATGAAGAGTGTCTCTCAAAATGGTATCCACTGAGATCATCGAGGAGCATCAGTCCCAATTTCGTGGCCCAATCTGAAACTTGCAAGTCAGTGTCCCCTCTCTCCTGCACATCCATTGGACTACCATGCCACCCCCACTTAACATACCCAATGAGTCTTTCAAAGTGGACGAGACCTTCAGTTGTGCGCTTCGATCCGTCAAGGAGAGCTCGACCACGCCTCCTTCCTCGGGCCACTCCTCGCCAGCCTCATCTCCCCCCAGCGAATTCATTTCCAACGCCTTTGAGCGTCGACAGTGGAGCAGCGAGCTCCTCATCTGCCCAGAGTGCAAGTTCGTGAGTGAGAGTGCGGCTCGATTTGAGGCCCATTTCAAAGAGCCCCGTCACGTGTACTACTTCAGGAACATGGCCTATAAGGAGCCCAAGCGTCGTCAGATGTGGCTCAAGATTTGGTTCTCCACTTTAGAGGCCGCAGAGGAGACCAATTTGGAAGCATTTGAGGTCGACGAAAGCGAAGAAGACGCCTACGTGGTGGCTCAACAAAAGAAGACCACCACAAAAGGATCCTTAAAAAAACAAGATTCCATCGATTGTTTGTCGTACAGTATTGGAAAATACAAGTTTAAACAATAGCCTGCCTGCCTGCCTGCGAAAACAAGTGTACGTACTTCGGCTTAGAACTGGATAGCTTCAGACAAATAGCGCATGTGACGATTCAACGGCGTTCGAATGCTTTGGCACTAGATTTATGTAAAACGAACGAGGGCTAAAACCGACACAGCCAAACAGTTTTGTTAGTGGGAGTCCTCAAGATTCGAATGCCAAGCGAGCATTCTAGCCATGATTAGTTCGCAAATGCGAGTATATTACCGTACATAGCTCATCATTGCTTGACTGTTAAGACAAGGTTAAGGTGAACTACCATTTGATTTTTTATCATAATTGTCTTGGGTTCTTATCGATTAAACCCTAATCGCGGCTTTCTTTTTGAAATTGATTTCTCATGACTTAGAGGGGACCATTTTCAAGAAGCTATCACTTGGGGAAGAGTTATTGTGAATCCTTCTATTTTTCCTTGTTTTGTGATGGATTGATTTATTGAGTTCATAGTCAATTTTAGTAGCACATATACTTGATAAGCTTCTTTAGGTCAAATATAAGACCACACAAAAGGATCTTAAAGGAAGCTTTTAAAATCATCTTTTTAGTAATATTTCAGCCTCCTTTATTATGTTCAGATTTTAGACCAATGCGATTTTCTTCAACCGCTTTCTCAGTTTTTTATTGTAAGTTTCTTTACGCCCGTGCATTCTGAATGTGATATGTCATGTAATACACCCTTTTTTATTGCGCGGCCATGGCAATGATATAATTTTTGGTTACGTTTAAGCTCTAATAGAACAGGGCCAGAGCTCTGCAGTCGGTATGAAGATTTGAAATGGAATTCGTCAGCATAAACCTCTCAAGAACTAATCAATTCGAAATGTGTTCAAAGTTGCATGGGCAAAGGGCATAAGTAGGTGTCCAACTTGAATAGCATAAAATCAAATCCAGTGAGAACACATTCCAACGGTCTCCAGTAAAGCCGTGATAGACGGAGAGAAAAGAAAAGATATTCGTTTCACAAAGGTTACTCAAAAACATTCAGTTTCATAAATAGAACTTCAAAACTATATTGTATATGTAGCTTCAATTGTACAACAAATATTGTACAACATTGTTTAAAACTTTGATATATGAGTATATGACGATATGGAACAAAAAAAGAAAATAATCTCTATCACAGATCCATCTCATAAGCGGATTTTCCCCCTGTTGTGTCCGGAAATCCGTCGATTTATCTTGATAATACCCACATACTCCAATTAAATAGACCACTAAAACACCGCCATTCTTAGAACCGCAGACGATGCTTTCCGCCCGTAATCGTCGAGAATCAGGAATCCACCAGCCGACCCGCAAGTGGCGTTGTTGAGAGCCATAATTGTACTACTGTTTTGATTGGCAGAGATACGTAAAACTTCCTCCTTGACTTGACTATTGATTGTACTTTCGATGCGTGTGGCAGCAAAACGTGTTGGTGTGCTTAGTTAGAATTTGCCTTGAGGATTAGGTTTTCCGCCCTTGCCTTCCCAGGCGGAGGCCACCCGAGTGATGGGCGTAACCGGAGAGATGGAGTTCTCTTTCCCGATCGTTCCAGGACCAATGAGACTCAGGACCACGGGCAGGAACACCAAGCCATGGAACACACCGAACACCACCACCAAGAAGAAAATCTTGAAGAACGTTTGAAACACGTAGGATTGGGCCGTCATGAGCAGAGCAAAGGCCAAGAAGGTCGAAAAGCCTCCATTGAGGACCGCGGGTCCCATTTCCACCAAAGTTTCGTGGATTCGATCGTTGCGTGATCCCGAATTGACCATGAACGAGTGAGCAATGTGCGCGCTGTAATCCACCGACAATCCCATGGCAATGGTGAGAAGCACGGCGGCCACGGTGTCCACGCTTAGACCCCAGAGGTACATAAATCCACTCACATCCACCAGGACCATCACCACGGTTATGACGACAATGATGCTGGCCAAGAGGTCGCCAATGAGGATGAGCGTGGCAATGAACACGCACAAAAGAGCTAGACCAATGTTGCGCAAGAGCTCCTCGGAAATGATCTCCATGGTCACGTAGTTGGCGTAGAGAGCGGAATAGGCGAACACCCGAGCGTTGGCCCCAAATTTGTCGGACCACTTCTTGATGCTGTCCTCAAAAGCGTTGATTTTGTCAATATGCTCGTTTACGCCTTCGTATCTGAAATTGAATCCGTTCGTCTCTGACTTCCTATGCGTAAGCATATGTACAGTATGTAGCACAGCAGTACAAACATTCGAACGTCATTGGATTGGGATTTGTCATCAGTTTTAAGCAAAAAAAATCACCCTAATTTCACTAAAATGAGCTTCTTTAGGTACGTCTCCCAGGGAGCGCAATGGTCGAGTTTGAGTACTTATCAACCTTTTCCGATCCCCGGGATATTCTACAAGGAAAATGTATTACTTACGCCTTATGAGTAAACCCGAGCGTAATGATCTTGATGGGTGGGGCAGGGTCGGTGCAAACTAGTTCCCCCTTGAAAATAATGTTGTTTCGAAATGGTCGTCCACTGGTGTGAAGGAATTCAGTGAGGTAAGTTCTTAAAATGGCATTGTTCGTTGATGCAGGCTTATTGGCATCCATCCATTTCTTAAAAGCAAATGGAAAGGAATCCAATGCTCTTGTGGCAAACTGATTCAAGGATTCGTCTTCGCTGACTTGGGTCATCAATGCTTGGACCTCGTCTAAATTGTTTAAGATATTCTCACTATCTCCAATGAAAATGTTTCCAGAGATCCCACTATTTGGAAAATGTTCAGCCGAGGCCTCGATGAAGCCGCGCAAATAGGTGCCTTCATTGATGAAGTCCGTTGACTCGAAACTGGTTTCCAATTGAAAAACAAAGTACAACGATATCCCAAAGATGACCAAGGTCAAGATGAAAATCACAATTTTGGCCCATAACCGAATCAATGTATCAGCGAATTTTTTAAATCCGATAGTCATCAGTGACGTCTGACTGCATTTGTTTGGACTCCAATCGCTCTTCTTCCAGCAACAAATGAACCCATCTCGAACATCTTCCAAGCGCCTTTGGTCAAGCACGAACCAGCCCAAGAAGAAGGTGATCATGTAGCCGAACACGAAGAGGATTCCCATGGCTGCAAACAAGCAGAATGACATCAAGGCCGGGAGAACGGTTGTGCCACCGATACCAAAGGCCAACAGATCCGTGACGGACGTAATGGTGATGGCCACTCCGGCGTGACTCATGCACAGACCAAACCGTTGAGCCAAAGCCAACGCCAACTCTCCGTCCTTCAAATTATCAAAGCTCTGCACAATGACAAACATGTCATCGATGCCAATCCCCAAGAGCAAGAACGGCAAGATCGAATGGAGTCCCGTGTAGTCCAAGCCAACATAAGAGCAGAAACCATAAGCGGATCCAATGCCCATACCCACCGCCATGATGCCGGTTAACGAGAGAAGGGCCCGCTGTTCCACGGAGTTGAATTTACCCAACATGGCCATGACGTAAAGGATGACGATGAGATAGCCCAGAGCCAACATATTGACGTCCCCACCAATTGATCCACCCAAGACGTCGCCAAAACTGCGTGCGGCATTCACATAGGCAGTGACTCCGGCCAACGTGAAGTTGTTCCCAATTTCGATGAATCGCGTCTCAAAGTCCAAATCCGCTTGGGTCTCATTCTCAGCCAGAGCGTCTTCGTGTAGTCGTCCCACAAAGTTGAACTTGGTAGCGCGAGCGGCGGTGATTTGACCCGTTCCATCCTTCTCCAACCCACCCAGAAACTGCTCAATGCTCATCTTCTGGCCCGTGATCCCGCTGACCAGATTGGCTTGATCGTTGATCTTGGCCAATAAGCTGGCATCCGTGAGAGCATCAATCGAGGCTTGACTCGTCGCATCATACGAGCCGTTATTGGCCCATAGCTCCAAAATGCCGCCTTCAATGCACACTTGACAACCTCCTTGAGCAGAGGACTGACAGGACTGAGGCCAGGCGCCACCCCCAGTTCCACCCCCTGCTAATGCTCCACCTGAACAGGACAAAGAAGGCACCCTCATGCAAGCTCGTTCCCAAGCTCCATTGTTCACTTGCTGAATTTCGAGCCTCCATTTGAACATCTCCTGGATGGTTTTGGCTTGAAGAATGTTCTGGTCGGCCACAAAAATCGTGGAATGGAACCGCGGCCGAGGTGGAGAACTGGCCGCCACAAAGTCTCCGTTTTCTTTGAAATCCGAGTCTTGAGGCACCCAAAGCTCATTTCCGTTAGTGTTTTCCTCTAAAAGCATAATCCCGCTCGAGCAAATAGCGCATATCACAATGGAGCCAATGATGAAAGCCACCGGCCATCTGTTCCAAGAATGAAGATAAGAAGGAAAGCGCACTTGAAATGAAAAATGACCCTAACATTTGGCACTGAATTATTTTAGAAAATAGAGCACATATTCTGATTTTTGGGAAAGCTTTCAATTGTTAGCGCTTGAGTTGAGTAGAACTTTCAACGGATTCTTGCATTCGGTTCAATCATCAAGGATCTTCCATCGTACCTTGAAACTGCTTCACCATATTTCTGGAACCCCTTTTCCAGTCCTCCAATGAATATAGACTGAAATTTGGACCCAATGGATTTGCACGGGTTCGCACCCTTTTTCTTGGCCACTACCATCACGTGGAAATCAAAAAGAGGGACCAAATCCAACAAATCCAATGGCGGGACAAGTTAAGTTCAAGACAAGAAGTCCTAAGTCCTTGAAAGTCTGAGCGAGATTAGATCGAATTCCCAACTGAGATCGTTCCATAACAGCTCAACCTAACTAAATAGAGAACAATCGATGGCGACCTTTGAGTGCTTATGAAACATTCTAAGAGGGCCCTAACGAGGGCCATCCACAATTTCATACGTTCACATTGGCTCCGACCGAATGTAACTTTGAGCTTGTTTGCCGGGTCCGGCGGGGCTTTCAATGATTATTCAGGTATTCGAGGCCCAGAAAGTCTGGCCTGACGTTGGCCAAGGAAATCGGAAAGCTTCGAACTCTCTCCTTGGCCGTTCAATGGCGTTGACGTAAAACCAGCCTCTTGAGTGAATCCACGCAAGTTTTGACTCATGGCCCGTTGGTCGTCACGAGTTCATCGTGGCCGGTTTTACAACTGAGTTTTACGCAACGTTCTCAGCCAAACCGTATCCTAATCTTGTCGGGTCTTTGGGAAAGAAATCATCCCATAGAGTATGCCTCTACCGTATAGGGGCGGGCACCTCCAATCCAGAAAATGAACAAGCAGCCAAGACCAGCTTAGCCAAGGAGTGCCCTTCATCTGGCCATCTGGCCATCTGGCTGTCTGGCTAATGTTTTCAATGGTCATGCATGGCAATTCCCCAAGGAACGAGTACTTCATGTGAATGTCAAATCTCCTAGCAACGGTCCAGTCAATTGTCCTCATCGGTGTCTTCAGCTTACTTCAATTAGGCCTTAAGTGGAAGTATAGGAGGACGTTGGACAGGAACTGACATTAAGAAGACCCCGACGCCCTTAAGTGTCCGGACTCATTTTTAGATTGAAAAACAGACCACCGGACAGTTGTTGTAAGGCATTTTTTACGATCCTCTACAAGAGTACTCTAGGGGAAACGAGAATAGGCAGACCAACGTGAAAGATTTCGTTCTTTGTTCTGCTTCATGATTTCGTTGAGAAGACCTCGGGGAACAGCATTGATGTTTGACAGATTTCCCGTCGGATGAAGATGATGTTGGAGGAATGTCATACATGTATTAATGTGTTTCGGTCAAACTTAGCAGACATTTTGAGTCCAAGTATTGATGTACTATTTAAACAAACTCTCCAGCTGAACAACCTTGACGAGTCCAGCGGAGTTGCCTTTATGAAATGACTAAAGTAGGTGCCAGTTCACGCTTTCCTTAGCAGCTCTTGTGGATCTTCCGAATTCTCAACTGAGTGTGCTTTTTTCATCTGTGGTGCTAGGGTAGAAGGGGTGAGCGTCACCCGGCCCGTGAATCCGGCCATCATATGATCCATTTCCCAATTCCGACGTCAGATTGGTTCTCCAATGCAATACTTTACTATGCTATAAGTACATACTCAGTGGAAAGCTCACACGCATTCCCATTGCTCAAATTCTCAATCTTGCTCTTCCTTGCAGCAATATTTCTAAAATTAAGATTTTAAAAAAGAGGCTTTCTTGGATAGAGACATTCTTGTTGTATGAACCTTACAAGGTGCTAAGTAAAGCCATTAACTGGGGAAGCACTGTGATGAAATCAAATGAAGATTTAAAATGAAAAATGCTCTCTTTCTTGCGTTAGTTTATTTTTCTTCTTTGATAGCGCTCTGCTATGATTTCCAAAGCTATTGTCCTCGTTCGAAAGTTACTTTCATTCTCATTCAAGTTCCAAGAGGCTTGTTTGTACAATAACATCCCGTTTTGTAGAAAAGAGAGTCCACCCAATCCTTGTAAGCATGCATGGCATGTATGTCCCTTGTCACCTTTCAATTTGGTGTGTACTTGAGCTCAGATAACACAATCCGGAGTTTGACCTTGCGTTTGTACTTGTTAGATACTAGATAGCATTGATGGAATTGCCTTCCCCTGCCTTATTCTTCTGTACATGTACCGCACACTGTAAGTAAGTAAATAAGTAAGCAAGTAAACGGTGCAGGCATACGAGACATCATGCCTCGTACTTCTCAAACTTTGGACTTTGTGAATGGCCCCAGTGACATCATGACCTTTCTACTTGTCGTTTGACTTGAGCATTGTCCTATTCAAGTAGCTCTGTCATCAAAACTGTGGGAACACTTCAGATCTGATCGGCACAGTCTAGCTACGGTTTTTGTTTGAGTGTACTCAATTTATATGCATAAAAATGAACAGCCCCATTTCCCCAATGAGCATGTAAAAAACCCGAGTGAAGGGAATTTCAATGAACCGAAGCTGAGAGCATTTCGGTTGAAAATTGGTTGCATATGCCAAAAATTACTAAAGAATGCTAACCACATGCACAAACAGGCAGAGATCCAACCTGATGCGGACCTGACACTGTCCATTAGAAATGAATTGGACGATGTGATGGGCGAGTGGCCGACTGGCCCAGCAAGACAACCCGAGTCAACCCTTCGACTCTAACAGCCACCAATGAAAATAGAAATGTATACCTTGAATTACTCTAGCCTTTTTTAATACAAATCTAACGAAGAAAAGCGCGCTTAACCAAGGTTAGCTGGAGATGACTTTTGTTTTCTTTTATCTGATTTATAGTCATGATTGAACTTAGTGAAAGGCTTTAGCCAATTGAAAACAATGGATTTACAAATCTTAGCAATTGGACATGCTCGTTTCCAATAATTTTAACCCCTAGTTCCAATCATATCAGAAAATAATTTTTTCAAGTTATGAACGTTGCGACGTAATTGGATACCGCATATATTTTTTGCCTTCTAGTGCTAGAGTGCGAATATATACGTAGGGTGCCCCAAAATACATAGCCCGTTCCAAAATGTGTTAAGATTCAAAAACTCTCCAAAGGTACTTCAAATGAGGTATTTACCAATCTCACTCAAACATATGTTCATGCCCACTTACGGGGAAGACTGATTTGTGAACCAAATACATATTTAGCTATTAATTTCTGACTGAATTCTCCAAGCAAGTCCAAAATACGCAAAGGATATTTACAAAGTTGCAACAATTACACAAGATAAATGAGGTCCTGAAGGACAATCCCTGATCTGTCCGGCTTCAGGATTGTCTGAAGAGCCAAGGGGGGCAAAACCAAAAATAGTTACGAAAAGAAGACAATCTACCAAAAATCCGTTTCACCGATAGTCCTCATTTGGTCAGCAAGATGGTATACTAACGGTTCATAGACGTAGTTTCAGCGAAATTATTTTGTTGTGGCAGTCTCCGAGCAACCAACATGGCCTAAATTGACTTCACCCAAACAAAGGAAAGATGCATTTTTGCAGATTGGATTGGTCACGAAAAAAGAGGCAATTAACTATTAGAAATTGGTGGGATTGGTGGAAAGATAAAAGTCCCATAACCTTTTTGTTCCAACCAATGTTCAGAAGCACATGCTTGAACTAAGACCTCTTTGAATGTTTCTCCCCGATTCTTGGTAGCACCGAATTCACAAAAGATCCTAGTTTGGGTAGTAAAATGGACCCGTCCAGACCACCTTTTCTCTCTTCAAAAATGAATGAAAGCATAATAGTATGTGTCCTATAACCCAAGAACTTCTATAACCTGAAAGAGGCACTTCCAGTTGTTACAAGAGAATTGGTGAATAGTCTAGTATTGACAAAGAAACAATTGTCCAAGGATATCAGAGCAAGAGGCTCTGTTGTTAAAGCTTGCTTTAATGTCATGCTTCCAGATTTTTTTTATTTTTATATCAAAGCATTACGTAAATCATTTTCAAAACAATAATGTTCAAAGTATTTTGAAAGGTTTCCCGCTGAAATAGAATGGCTAGGGTGCATAGATAAACTCACTCCAGATTTAAATGTAATCAAAAGTGTGCGGTCCATCCATGGAACTACCAAAGCCTTTAATTGCCACTTCAGAGCACGTAGGGAAACTAATGGTTTGGAGAAAATGAGGAAAGTCCAGATAATTTGTTTCTAGGAATGCCTGAGACGATCAATGGTGGGATCTTATTTCAAGGGAGTAGTAGTCAATCGAGAAACAAAGATACACTTTTGAGCTATTTTGTCATAGTCGTAAGGACCAGAAAAAAAAGTTTCGGGACACCTTATAGGCGTCTCTTTTGGAACCACCTGTGGGGCAGTTTTGTAGCGCCTCTAGGTATAAAAAGTATGAAACGGATGTTACCCTCATTTGAGATTTGGATCATATCGTTCATTTTTTTGAAATTTCCATCATATCCCATTGATTTTTCATGTGTTTCACATTTTCTCGGTCTTTGATAAGTAGACAACTCTGATCCATTCCTTCAAGAAGCACAAAATGTTGCCAAAAAATAATCCATAGAAGATTTGAGACATTGGTCTGCTTCTTGACTACGTTTCAACGGACTTATTCTCCGTTTCGAGCTCAATCTGAAATGATTGAACGATATTCTGACTGTTTCAAGAGATCCCAAACAATCGTGGAACCCAATTTGTGACCGGTTATTGGCGTAAACCCGGAAGATCCCAGGTCCAAGCTCATATTTTCAGTCTGCAAGAAATCGTTTTCGCTACGTTGTTGAATTGTGTATACAAGTGAAACTTTTCAACACATAAGCATTGCGAGATTGATCGCCGCCATGTTATGCAATGTTATGCATGCTTGAGACCGAGCGAGACAATCGGCCACAGACGCCATTTTCCGTGCATACATGCACTCAGCCATTCACCCTCTGTCAATGCGTAGGATGTACGAGTAGATAATACGAGATAGTTCTGTACATACGTATTTGACCCATAAGACGATTGACAGCCAACAAACCGACTTATTCTGGAACATCAGCATTCAGTATTGTCTCCTCGAGCTTTGCCTCCTTCACTTCAGGATGAAGCTTTCTTTCCTCCTGACATGTTCGTAGTAGTTCAGACCGAAAGAGGATAGATCCATGGATATGAAGACGTCATCATCACGGAAGAAACAAACATGGACAAAGTTAGCATCACGATCGCCAGATTGAGTACCCAAAATTGATACTGTCCAAAAGGTCATTGGGTTTTTTCTTGAGATGAAGGGTGAAATCAATACTAATTGAAAAGGCTGCTTTTGGGTTTTTGCTTGGGAAAATACTATCTTATATAGAGCTTGAGCTCCGCATCGCATGCATTGTTCTGCCGGAAGTGTCCTACATAGTCAGAATACACTGGGACATTGAAAAGGAATGACTACATTCATGCATACACAGAGTGAAGGCAACGAACGATCTGTCATACCCTGAACCCTCCCCTCATTCATTTGTTTCACAGAGAGTTTCTGTCCCTTTGATTCTGACACTTCGACGCACTACGCAAAAAATAAAAACAAATCATTAGTAAGTAGTCCGTTGCCCCCGCCCTCCTCTGAAAGAGGGAAGAAGTCTCAAACCATCACTATCATGAATTGAGAAGAAGAAAAAAATGAGTCCACCTCCCCCATTCAATGATCAATGATGGGAGACTGATAGTTGATCATGTGAATATATTAGCCAGATGCCGAGTTGTTGCTTGAGACATATCCCACTAGATCCCTGAGATTAGCGGCGTTCTATCAAGCTCCAATTCATTGGTCAATCTGACATGAACGAGAATTAGAAGCACACAAGAGTAGATTTTATTTTTCGACTAGTTTGCTGATGAGACCACTTATCTTATGTTACAGAGTTTAGCCGTACATCAAAGCAAATTTTCATGTACTCAGCAATGAGTAAAAACAGGCTTGAATTCGGACTCGTTAAGTGCAATCAAGTGACATCACAAATATGCAGTATAACATGCTATGCACAATCGCCATTAAACATTGTGTCTGGTTCAATAATCAGACATTACCATGCGTGATATGTTGCCTTTTTTGAGTTGTGCAATGTAAGGAAATATGCCAGATGAAGAAACTTCTTTTCGCTTTCTGAATTTCATTCCCCCAAAAATTTCCTTGTCTCAAGTGACAATTTTCGGCCATAATTTGCAACATTTGCGACTGAGAGTCTGACCTGCGGACACATGCATTCCTCACCAAAATTGGCTTGTAATTCAAAAGATATTTTTCTCCCGTTAGTTCCGAGAGCATTGGCTAGCTTTGTAGTAGGGACAAAAATAGGGATGGGGGAAAATTGCAATCACATAGAATTTCTCATTTTGAATGCAAGTTTTGACTTAAACGTATATTTTGACCCCTGCCAACTTGTATCATGCTTTGACAAAACCTAGTTGAAGTTATTGGCTTATTTGCACAAAATATATTCTGATTATGAGTAAGGGAAAGACACACAATACATTGAACTGGATTTTTGATTGAATTTTGTTGATCAACTAACCTAACCATAAAGTTAACAGCTGGAAAAAGATACATCTGGCGTGTTTGTCTCCACTTTCACAATACCGTTTTTTACCCTTGATCTCAGATTTTTTACAAAAAAAGAAAATGTCCATGCCTCTGTCTTTAGGGCTTCTGACAAACGTTCTTTAACATCAAGTGATCGTAAGATTTTGAATCAAAATCTGTTGAGGAAAACACCTTGCATATTTCCCCATCTCTAGCCATAAAGGATGTAATCATACCTCTGTCGCTGTTGTGACCGACTGTGCAAAAGAGAAGAGAAGGAAGGAAGGGGTTAGACATGCGAAAAAAGCGATTCCTTGGGCACGTAAATGGAAGTGAAAATGGGACCAATTCCAGCGGTGGCCAAGAGGAACAGACAGAGGCGAACAACAAATGTGACATCCAGTGTGTCAGAAAGAGCATTGATATGGTCGTAAAATGACACTTTGCACACTGAAGGGCATGGTTAATAGCGCCAAGAATATTTTTGCATTTCAGATTCGATTTTCTCTCCTAATCTGTCACGTTACCGATGCGTTATTTACGAAACACATTTCCACACACGATCCATCAAGGAGCGGGCAAAAACGGCGATTCGTGAGAGGAAAAATTGTGAAAGGTTAGCCAGCTCGATTTGATATGCTCTTGGGAAGTTACTTTGTCCTCACATTGCCTGATTTATTATTGAATTTTGGAGCCAAAATTACAACATCTCAAGCAAAACTAAATCGAGAGAGAAGAACATGAACTACAGGGTTGATCCGTTTTAAATGTTTATCTTAAAAAGGTATCTGGACTTCCAGTAAGGGGGGGATTGGTATTGAATACTGTATGTAGAGACTCATCTGTCTTATAATGGTTTGTAGTAGATGTCATCATGTTAGGTAGGAAGCACCCAAAAGTAATAAGACGACTTGTGATCAAGCGTAAAATGAGGCAACACCATCATCAAGCATCAAGATCAAAGTAAACACGAAAACGGGGAAGGCGTAGGCCAATCGAGGAAACATCTTCTTGTCGCCTTAAAGGTCAAGAATGTTAACTACCTTCTTCTGTGAAATGGCCTTCTTGAGCTCGAGTTCCTGTTCCTTGTCGTCGTTCGTTCCTCTTCTTCTTCTTCTTCTTCTTCTTCTTCTTCTTTGTAGCCGGACAACTTGTGCTACGGACTGCAGTCCTCGGAAAAGAATACTTGCTAGTTGGTTGCATAGCTGCAAGGATCGGGCAATTCGGTCCGAACGAAGGCATGCACTTTGGGGAGTTTGTACGTTTGTCAGTTCAAAGATGAAGAATCTGACGTATGAGATTCCTACTACAAAGAACGCCACATCTCAAATGGGCTAAAGTCCAAATTTTGACGATTAACTTGTGCGGACGTATGAACCCTGCCTGGTTGCGCAAAAATGTGACGAGTCTGTGAACTTTAGTTTTTCAACATGATTTCAAGCAGGCTATCATCATCCTACTTATTCTTCAAGCACGAGTGATTGCGTCAGTAGTGCAAATCGAGCACAACGGGGAAAAGAGGATGAAAATGCCCAAATTCATCTTCACATGAATGAACCAAACATGAAACGAGGTCCAGGTTAGAACGGCAAAACGGGCCCAATCCCTCTTGCCCCTTCTCCCTCATGTGTATTGTCGTACTTACCCTACTTGTGTCAGAATATCATTGAAATGGACAGGAACACCGTTCCTTGCCTAGGATATACCATGGTTCTTAGAAGAGACCCACGAAATTGGCCCTTGCCGTGAACTGACGTAGTAATTTGCTTCTCCAAAAGAGTTGTCGCTTTTAAGAAACTAATCAGATCGATTTAGTTTCATAATGCAGGGGGTAACCTTCTCACCACGGATATTAATTTGCCTAATTTCAAAACCACATTACTTGTGTCTTACTTATAATGATGGAACTTCAGAGCCAGATCTTTTATAAGGACATGAGTCTTCCTGAAAAACAAAAGAAATAATTTGAAAATGAATTAGTACTTTCAAAAGTATTCAGTTTTTTTTTAATTAGTTTGATTCAAATTTACAATTCCTCAGTTCCTGCTCTTGTAATGCTAGTTTTCTGGATTCTGTCATAACAATAACAGAGCTGCTAGGTGGTGCTGGCCTAGATGTAGTCACTTTATAATCCAGCAGGTTTGCTTCACTGGCTTCAAAAGCTTGACTCGATCCATCCGTACTTGCTTGAATCCCTACCGATGAAATACTCTTCCCTTCAAACCTTACTTGATTGAAAATTAACACTCGGAAGTTTTGACGCTTTTACTCATTCCATTTCTTTTTTTTTGGTGGAAAAGGATCAACATGATATTTCTCCCGCTAAAACCAACAAAATCATTTTTTCCCCTCAAAAGGCAAAAAAGTGGGAAAAATTAATTTCAATTAGAAATTTTCTCTCAACCTTTGTACTTACATTTTCCTACGTGCAAGCTAATGGAGAGATTTCATTTGTTTCTGAATATTCAATGTGAACGCATTAGGTTGCGGGACTGTGCGAACTAACACTCGAGTAAAATTCTGGGGCAAAAAGTAGTACGAGTATGTACGTAGATATCGATAAAGAACTAGCTTAACCTCAAAACATTGCGAATTTACACGAAAACACAGTACTGACAGGTGATGTAAACCAGCACACGGAAACTGAGCTCCCTAGATAAATTAGGGTGCTGCAATATCGCAAGGTAACCTATATCATCTTGGATCAAAGCCTGAACAGTTTATAAAACAAAATTTGGTAACTGAGATTGTACACATTTATCCCAAAGAAGGTAAAAAAACAACCTATTATTTTTTTGCCAAAATGTGGGACACATGAGCACAAAACATGGCGATAGATTCCCTACATTCCAGGATTTGTTTCATACCCCCAGACGTACGAGTCACAACTATTGTGAGTATAACTTTGATTGGTGTTTTTCTGCAAGAGGGCCCAACGGAAATCGGAGTGAGCATTTAATTTTGAACGCTCTTGTCCGCCGCTGTAGAAAAGTATCAAAAAGAGTCTAAAAATTAAAAACTTTAAGACTGCACAACAGAACTTTGAAACTTATATTGCAATTCAAAGCATATCTTATTGATGATGCTATAAGTAGAATAAGTGATCAAAACCTTTAACAAAAACCTTTTACATATCAGGAAAGGCATTTCTTCAGTCCTTTCTCTTACTTCAAATTTCGCATAAGAAACAGGCACCAATATCTTCCAACATAAGGGTAGCAAAAAGTTTGAATAACACTTCAACACAAAGTTCATGAATGTTCTTGAAAATGTCCAGTATCAGACACCTTTCGTACCTTCTCTTTTGTAGTCGCTCCCAATAAGAGAGGTCTCTCATTCCATTAACGTTCCTAGTGAAACATCTTTGAGCCTGTTCGATTTTTGAGATATCTGGAACACCTGGAAAAAGCAACTTAACACCATCACTCAAATGTGCTTAAAAATTCAAAAAGTTTGCTTTACTTGTATTGCTATGAAGACTTAGTTTTATGATTTAAGTTTTAAGACTAATTGCTTCAGCGGCTACTTTTAAACAATTTGTATTGTTTTTTGACACGTTGGACTTATTTTTAAACAGTTTTGGACCATTGCAATTCAAAACCTCTGCCTATATCCCCAAATAACTCACTCTGATACTAATAGCTGCTACTAAATAGTCAACGTGCCCATCTTTTATAATTAGACTTAGGCAGCTTTCATTTTGCTTTTGTCCAAATGTACGTTCATCGAATCTTGCTTGGCCCATTCGATTACTACCGCTGACAGTTTCATACTAGCTCTACGAGTACTCAAAGTCAAGTGTTCAAGTTCCAGAGACGCCAAACAGTCAACAAAATAACTCAACCACGTTGACATGGATAGAATGTGACGTTCGGTTCTTATTTCCAAAAGCTGGAACCGCTCAAAATTGACAACAGTATTGCTTGATTTTTTGATTGTTACTAACTCGTATTCGCTGTACGACTAACTTCAAAGAGTATCTGAGAGGGGAAAGGGGACCAAATTTCTATCCTTTTTATTGAAATAATCAAGACTATCTATCGGATTTACCTCTCACATCTTGTGATCAGCGGGCGTATATTCTTATTGGTATTTTTAATAACTCTTCTCTCAAAATCAAAGGATAGAAAAATGTAGGCGTCTTTGAGGAGCTTTTTCTTGAAGAAATGAAAATCCACCATGATCTTAGAGGATACTTTGAGCTCGAAGTTCATTTGAATGACACTGAATAAGGAGGAATTGCTCTATCAAAACGGATATGTCTTTTTGCTTTTGGGTTCCCATAATGCACATGGCGCCATCAATGCATTTCAGCTTAAGTAGTCTCAATACCTGGCTGTAAAATGTAACTGCTGCCTTACAAAATGTTCTTCGTCTATTTGTCGAATTTGTAATTCCTCGATTTCGTGAGCGTCTCTAAACTTCGTCTGTCCCAGTTCGAGCTTCAAAGAATGGTAGGAAACAAGGCCCGTTGAATTTCACCCTAACAATACCTGCCACTTTTGATTGCATTTTGTTGCAAATCTTTAGCCAAAACATAAATGGGTACAAAAGATAGAGGATCAGTTAAAAATTTGCACATAGCGAGTGGTTTGATCTGTAAAGAATTTCTTGGACTCAAACAACAAACACAGAAACGTTGGGTAAGAGGCAGAAGAATCTGAAAAATAACTTCAACTTCAGATCGAATGGGCTAAACATCAGTCAATATCCATGAAAAAGAGTCCAACGATGTTTTTCTCCAAAAACGGACCTCTACGTACTTTAGGCAAATGCTAAAGCATGGGGATTTTAAATAAAATAGTGAGTTGAAACTACTATTTCCAGGTGCTTGTCACACAACTGACAAACCAATCGCATAGCTTGATCAAACTATAGTTCAAAAAGTGCTTTTGGCAGAAGCCTATACGAGTGTCTACACTCTCTTAGTTGAGAACTCCAGTGTTCGAGCAGAAATGTCCAAGGTGTTTAGATCTCAATGTCATCTTGTGTTATGTGTTCGATAAAGTCAAAAGACAATGGCCGGAAATACTAAAAGCAACAGAGCTCTCTCAAGTCTTTATGCACATTCGTAGGCTGTCGTTGATGAGTTTATTCGATGACTTACTACAATCAAGGCAAAAAACAACAGCTAATAAATGGAAGGATGGACGGATGAACCAAACAAAGCGATGCATGTGACATAAAATCGACTACGTGGACCTTCAAACTCCTGATCCCGTGTAAACACAGCATCACTGCGCTGTAGCAGCTTTCAGGCTCTCCCCTCGAATCGAAGTTCAGAGCTCTTGTGCTTACATAACCAGAGATTGAGGCATTTGGAGATGCCTCTTTCGCCTACAATAATTAGCAACAGATTGTACCACCTGCGGCCAAAAAGCACATACTAATGACCAGATTCAAGACAATTCACCGAAATGTTTCTACGAGCCTTAGGGGCTCTTCGTGTTCATCAGAAAAGAAAGCCAAGGACTCCAAGGCCATGCAAATGTTCTGTACATAAGCGAATTCAAGTTCTTGGTAGACGAGCATTGTGTTTGAGAGAACCCACTGAATTGAAAAGGTCAATAAATAACAAGATGTTTGAACGCCACAATCCCCCCTCTGAGATGTGATCGAACCTAACTTGAAAGAGAAAGCATGGGCTGGAACATTTGATCACTCCGTCAACCCAACTGGATCTCTCCAAAAGGTTTGAAAATAATATCAGAAGCGTAGTGCTGGGGCGAGTCCGGACTCGACTCCGAGTGCACTCGAGCCTTTTATTTGAATTTGGAGAATTTGACATGTCCAAGAGGAAAAAAGTAATTTTGCCATTCATTGGTCTGGCTAATATTTTCTACTCCAAAAGTTACAAAGTTCATCTGTATCGTCTACGTATGTCTAAAAGTGCGCAAAACAATTAACAGAACTCTACGGTGTAATTACTTCGTACATTGATGACATGCTTTGTCATATTCAGGGCTAAATGCAACAACAATCAACATATCTTTAAAAGAAATCACCTTCATGTTACAATTTTATTAAATAGCCCGAAAATGAAGACTCAGTGAAAGAAAAACTTGACATTTGATACGTTTTCGCACTTTCCTGAGCACATTTTCACTTGTTTCCCATTTTCTAGATTTTCCATTAACTAAAGTCTCCAAAAGTGCCAAATTTGCCAATAAATATAAAACCCCCAGATTTGATTTATCCAACAATCTATCTTTTTGGTTTGGAAACCCTAGAGCAGATACATGAAGTATCATAAGCATTGGTATACTATTGGTAAGCTTACACCAAATTAAACAAAAAAAACAAACAAGCAAAGCTTATAATTGTGATGAGCTTAAACATTAAAATAATGTAAAAAAGATCAAATGTGAAGAATACCTACACTATTTGGACAAGCAGATTATCCGCCAGTACCGTGATGAGATTTTGTTTCCACAATTGCATATCTAGGTGTTGTTTCACGATCACGGAGAGGTGCAGAAAAACTTGATCCTTGGTGAAGCATGGAGAGAACTTGTTGCAACTTGCTTGCACTAAACTAATAGCAGAGTTCGTTCGCCTTTGATGCTTTTTGGTTGGGGTTGTTGGATTGACGGATAATAACCAGATGCAGAGGAAGGGCGTGCCTCTCATCATTCGAGATGCAAAACCTACCTGACACTCACTCTAGGCAGCCAATAAAAGCATCTGCAATACTTCATGAAGGCCCGAAATATCGTAATATTCGTTTGGTTTGTTGCCTTTTTGCTAAAAAGACCAATTTTCAAGAAAAAGAGCTTGGTAAAGAATCTCTGGAATGACTTGAAAGACCGAGCCTTTTCAATCCGATAAGACTAGACTCTCTCCAATTGCAGGGGTCTCAAAAGAACCGAACTACTTTAATGCATCTCTTCTATTTTTTGAATGAAAAACGCATGAACTGGAGCTTTAAAGAAAATAGTAGGATAATCACTCTACTTAAATTTTCAACAACATCACAGTAATGTCGGTTCAAAGCTCATCAATCATGCAAAGAGCTGTCCCATCAAGGGTCATTTTGGAAAGAAGAACGTTTGTGACTCGATAAGTGATTTTTCTATTTTTAAGGCCGTAAAAAGAGTTTCTGATCAAATCTGAAAGGGTACATTAAAAATCCAAATCCTCGCTCTTTATGCACCTTTTTTAAGCCTTTCGATATCAGAAAAACGGCATGGTTTGTTCTGCTCCGTTTCTTTTTAAAGCACCCTGTACTTCCAGAGTCGTTCCTTTTTCGCCTCACAGTTTAACCATTGGCCTTTGATTGACCAAATATTTGCAAAAACTATTTGCAGAACTTCTGGCCACAGCTCGGATGGGGCTATGTCATAGATTCTCAAGTATCGTCTTCGTCAATCAAACGTGGAAATTGGAAATCTCGGACAACTTATCAAGCAATTAGCAAACTATCAAAACGAGAACCGCCCGTTCATGTATTGAATCCACGAAAAAGTCAAGGATATACCATCAATTTCCAACTACTCTCCCGTTTGTTCCTAACAATCAGTCTCTGGCCAAACAATGGCTTTAACTCTGTAAGTAATGATCTGATATTGAAAAAGCTTCGGCTTAAATTCAAAACTGCCATGTGTCAACAAGATTTGAGCGTGGCTTAGAGCATTCCTCCAAAGCAACGGGACATGTTCTTTGGGCTCTTTTCGGTCGAAAGAAGAGAGGAATGGATGTGATGGATCAAGCACAACCGCCCCATCGTTGATGTCCTTGTCCAAAGGTGCGCCACTTCATACAGTTGCTGTTCTAGTCGACACATAAACGTAACGTTCCTAGTATATACATATATGATGAGTGTGTGTGTAGAAGGATGTGGTTGAAGCCGGCAACTTGGACTCTGTCTGCACAGGGTGAAGTTGGACTGGACAAAGCCGGGAGGATTGGGTGTTTGTGTCAACGCTTTACTTGGTATGATTTCAAAGCTTCTCAACCCTCCCTTATACTCTGTTTGTCCAGGCACAAATCTACGCGGTACTGTGCTTGGCTTAGCAGCGTGTGAATAGGCGTTGACTTGTGGGATGCCTGGGAGTGTCCGAGTTGACAACAGGATGGTATGTGCGTGTGTGTATAGTAGACTCTTGTAGCCATGACCAACATGGTTGGGCGAGTATGCGGAGAATCTCCCCAACTATTCGGCCTAGGCAGAACCCGGTCGGCATAATGGCTTGGACAAATCTATAAAAGACGGCGGGAGGCTGGTACGGACATAATTTGTGTTGTCGTCTCTAAGTTAGAAGATCTCCTTTGATTCATCCTAGGAGATTGATCATACTATCGTGAAGTGTCCCTCTCTACACTTGTCATACTCTCCTCCCGAAGAGCTCAAGTAAAAGTGACAAGTTCACATCAGACGAAGAGCACAAATTAAGTCACACTTCAGAATGAAGGTCTTCATTGTAAGTGATCCCTGGGATCTTAACTGTTTTAGAGTAAACGCAATGGTTTATTTTCAAGCAAACTATTAGGTCATGCTTTGTTCTTCTTGAATGATTCATTCATGTTTTAATAGTTTAATAGTGCTCAAAATGTTGGATGATATCCTAATTGCATTTACATAGTAAAAAATCGAAAATTTCTACGGGGTCACTGCAGAACATACCCTCAAGACGGCGATATTAGATTCGACATCACAATTGCTTTACGCTTTAAAATGCATGTGAATCATACGAGTCATATATTGATATACTAAGGAAAGATATCATGGCGTTCTTTTGTTTTGCAGACTTTGGGTTTGTTTTTGTCATTGGGGTTATTGGCTCAGTGCGCTCCCCAAGAGAAGCCTGCTGTTCCCAAGGCCCCAAGTCAGCCATCGCTTCTTGAGAACTTCAACGAAGTCAATCCCGATGGAACCTATAAGTTTGGTTACAAGGCTTCCGATGGAACATTTAAATCCGAAACCAAAGACAAGAATGGAGTTGTCACTGGTGAATAAAGAGTTGAGACAATGTGTCATTTGGATCTTGTATTCCTATCTGCATTTCAGGCAAGTATGGCTTTATCGATGGCGATGGTCAATTGAAAGTGGTGGAGTACTCCAGCCAAAATGGAACGGGGTTCGAGCTCCTAGGAGCAGAGCAGCCCACCTCCATCCCCGCTGAAGCTTCTCCCGCTTCCATTAATCAACAACAACAACAACAGCAACAATTCAATCCTCAGCCAGCCGTGCCCACAGCTCAAGCTTCCGCCTCCTCTCAAAGCTCCAGCCCCTCCTCGGCGCCTGTTAAACTGTCGCCCCAACAATTGCAAGCCTTCCAACAAGCTCAACAACCCCCGCCCACACAAAACCAACTTCTTACCCTGCAAGCCCAACAGAACCGTATTCAAGCAGCCCAAAATGCCGCCAAGATTGCTCGAACTCAACAGGTTTTGTCTCCCCAACAGCAACAACAACAATTACAACAACAACAACAACAACAAGGCCGCCAGCCCACTCCCTTTCAAGGCAATCCCATTCAACAACAGCAACAGCAACAGCAGCAACAACCTTTAACTGAGCAGCAGATCTTGGCTCTTCAAGGCCGCCAACCCTCTGCCTTTCAGATCAACTCTAACCAACGCCAACAGGTTCCTCAGTTCTCTGGACAAGTCCAACCTCAAGCTCAACCACAGGCCGTACCTCAAACTCGTTCCCAACCTGCTCAAACCCTGGCTCCCTTGGAACTCACTCAAGAACAATTGGACTTTTTGAGCCGTCAAAGGCAACAGATCTCCGTCGTCCAGGACCAGATTGCTAACGCCAGGAAGGCCGGAGCTGAGTTTCAGCTTCCCTCTCCGTTTGCTCCCCAGGCCCCAGCTCAACAACAAAGACCATTGCCCGGAGGCGTCAGCCCCTTTACTCGCGCCAGTTTCCCTAGTCAACAACAGCAGCAGCTGCAGCAGCAACAACAACAACAGCAACAGCAACAGCAACAACAATTGTTCACTCGTGAGCAAGTTGAACAACTATTAGCTCAGCAGAGAGGAGTCCAAAACCAAGCTGGCATTCCTCCCCAATTCCTGCAACAGCCCAGAGCTCTCGGATCGGCTCCCACTGCCCAACGAAAGCAACCCGTCTTCAACGCCGCTACGTTCAATCCCAATGTCTCGATCCGATCTCAATTCAACTCCTCATAAGTTATGTACCACGTTATGCGGAATTCAGACTCGTCCATCATCCAATAACCAGCCATATTGGCCAGCGACAAATGACAACACTCATTCCATGTAATGAAATTCTGGAACACCAACAATAAACAACACTTCTAAATAGAGTTACTTGTCGTACCTCAAAGGGAGTTATTTGGGTTCGATGATCGTTCAAGTCTCTTGAAAGACTAAAGCACTAGAGCATTAACGTGTGATTGTTGGAGTGTTGATATTACCAATTCTAAATCTCAAAAATGTAAGGCATAGTTGTCATATGTAAAGGGGTTTTAAAGAGTTTCATATACTGGTCTAAACTATTTCAACTTCGGGTAAAAAATGAAGTGTTGTTCTTGTGACCTTGGATCAAAGAAAAACATTTGGAATTTAAGCTATGATGACTAATTAACTGTCATCAATAGTAATTCTCAATTAAGCCCATAATGTTAAGGTTTACCAAACACCAACGAACAAAGTTGTTCTTGAAAGCCCAAAACATGGTGACATAGAGCAAGAGCTAAAATCTATTTAAGGTAAAGTTTATGACCAGTGAACTTCACTTCTTTTAACTTTGGGTCAATGGATAGAGACACATTTCTTTAACATTTCCAACTCACGTTACTGTTTTACAGCTTGGCCTCTGTAGCATTATTGACTGACTATCAATGTCGTCTGTCCTCTATCTCTCGCCAAGGTCCTGGGGAGAACAAGCTTTTGCTTAACGAGAACCTGAGGAATGACATGCTCATGAAACACCTGATATTTTAAGATGCAGACCCCAAAAATCTAGTTGCTGAGTGTATCTAATCATGATCAAAGTAATCCTGAAATATAATCTATCTATATGTTATTAGCTAGCAAGTCAGCATCAATTGCTTCGTGAATGTAATTAATTACATTTATGAATACATGGGTTTGAAGTGTAATTTGTTTCAACAATCTTAATGTTTTTTTAAGAATTGTTTTGAAAACAAACATGGCATGCTACTTTAATCTTTGGAAATGCAAAGAAAATTCACCTTGTTCAGATAATGTCTTGCTGAACATCTGTCAAATTAGCATCAGGGTGAAATGAGATAGATTTGTTTAAAGCATATTAAATACGGCGCAGAAAACCTTGGGAAATAAATTGAACGACGATGCAGATCTATATATCGATGTATATTTAACAATGATTTAAAAGTCTGAGCGTGAAAATGTTTCACATGGGTGAGAATGTAATTGTAATTAGTACCAAATATTACATAAAGTATGAAAGGTAATAAATAGACGAATTATAACATTTCATTTTAATAGTATATATAATTGATCACAATTACTGTACACGAAAATGTAATTGTAATTACAATTGCAACACAGGTGTGTCTATTAGGAAAAAAGTGTGGTTGAGTTTATTTCCTCGTTTGCTGTCAAAGCGTACAAGGCTATCACTTTGGGCTAGTTTTTCCCTTTTAAGACTTTTGGTTTCTTTCGCCACTACCATTGTTCCAACTAATGATGTAAGATCAAAGAGACAATTAGTTTTGGTGAATAAGGTTGATTATCAGCACAAGTGCTAAGAAAAGTTGGGCTTTTAGTTTGAATATTTTTTTACCTACTCGGAATTGCTTGACTTTTTCCCTAAATCTTAACCTAAAGTAATGATTTGAGAGAAAAGGTGATTGAATGATTTTGTAAGGAGAATTTTAGATACAAACAGATCCATCACAAATAGTTCCAAAGCCAAAAGTTCCACCAACAAAAACTCATGAAATCAAACAAAAAAACGAGGCTGTCAAACGGTTTCAGAAATTATCCACCGGTTTGAGTTTGTTGCACCAAAGAAGCCCCTAAATAATGCAATGTGTAGTTATGACCAATTGGTTTTTTTCATTTACGAAAACTACGAATAAACTTGAGAAAATGTTGAAAAGTTGTGAAAATTCGAAAAAGGCATCAAATGTAAAACTAAACGCCAATCGTAATTAAGATGGCAAAATTGACGTTTGTGGGCACCTTTGAAAGTTTTTTTCTGCTACAAACTGTTAGGCAAACAACTGCATTCACTAGGTTATTCAATGAGTTTCTTCATTTTGTTTACAAGAAATTGAAATTTCTTTCTTGCAATATTTGACATCAGGACACTTTTTCATTGATGCAGATGTTTTGGTAAACAATTGATACTGGTTTCACTTTGGTTTTTTGGTTCAATCAAACCTATGACAGTAGCTATAGCAATAGATATATGTTATATCTCAACTGCAACTTTACTGACTTTCCCAAACCCAAAAAAGGAGTTGAATTTGATATAGTTGTTAAACTATATCCGACTTGTGGTTGGGAAATATATTATTATTTGTCTGATCATGCTGCAAAAAGGAAATAAAACTGCCCCCCCCCCCAAAAAAAAAAAAGTTAGGTTGGCAACAGATGAGGAGTCAAACGACCAAACAGCTAAAAATATTCCAAAATACGAAAAGAAGTAAATAAAAAAGTTGAAAGGGAGTCAAAAAAGTGGGAAAGTGTTTATTGAGGCTTTCAATTTCCCTTTTTTTAAAGTCTAGCAATGAGTAATGACCAGGGTTCAAAAAAAGATATTTTTGAGGGCCAAATAATCATTAAGAACCACAAAAGGAAACACTTTATTTTCACAACAAAAACATTTCTCTTCATGAAAAGATATTAGTCTGTTTAAACGCAAAAAAGACACGTAAAATGACAACATAAAACTAATGTTGCAAAATTTTGAACTAATTCGAGAAGCATGTCTCATTGGATACATATGTAAGGTACATGACTGTTAAAACAAATAGTTTCACATATGGCGATTTGCGGCCCATTCTGGGTTTGAAGGTTGCCATTTGAGGCAAATATCCACTACAGAAGCAGGGTTTGGGTGGGTGGGAGGAGACCTGGGATCGAACCCATGAACTAGTGATGGGATCAAACAAATTTTCATAATCAAGGTTGCCAAAAAACTTGGAAAGTGAAGCAACCAGGCGATTACATTGCCCCGTAAAATGTTAAGTCTGAGCAAAAGGCAACCTTGGATGGACGAAAGGAAAATCAGCAGGGTTACTTTTTGAGTCTAATTAACGGGTTTCCAACATTCCACCAATGCTGTCGTATGGCATTGAAAATGTAAATTGGCAGCCCTGGTTGCAAGCTCCCGTGATTATTTATTTGGTCCCCATCAGTACCTTTTAAATTTGTGACAAACTGTTAGAAAGGTTTAGATAGAGACTTTAAGGGCTATTAATATCGTGTTAGGTTAGGTTGGGTTAGTCTAGGTAAGGTTAGGTTAAGTTTGATAAGTTTAGGTTAAGTTTAAAAAAGTAGCACCGCCAACTAATCGGTGGAGGATAACGGTTATCGAACCCGAGTTCAACTTGGTCACGCATAGGACTTGTCAAGTGAAGGCGTTCGTGAACAACTGACGTTATTCCATGGAGTAGAACCCAAGACAACATGCCCAGACAGATTTCATTTTACCTACTTATCTAAGCAAATAGCATTGTGGTATTGAGCCAATCTGATAGTGCGTTCACCGAATTACACCAAACATGTTCATTTTGTTGGGCTTTTGTAAAAAAGCTCACTCAAAATCCCTTGATTATTGAAAATTCAATTGGAGGATGGTGCGAGGTGACTGTGATGTTTGTCTTAGTTTTCCCTCACTAAATTGCCTAAAATCAGGGTGCCGGACACCATTTTTCCTAGAATTTCATTCACTTGACATGCCTTATTAATCAAATGCGCTACCACCATCTCCAAAATGTCTGCACCATGAATATGATAAGTTAGATTTTGTCGATTTTTTACCTGTAAATCTTTAAAAGTTATTTGGTCTGTAATCGAATTTGAGTTGGCAGACCGAGCTAGTCCTTGAATGTAGGGCTGATGTGGAATGTCACTTAAAAAATCTGGACCTTGGATCGAATCCATGAATCCGAGCAGAGCTCGGCCGCGCGTTTAACAATTGCGCTACAACCATCTGCCCTTAATAGATGATGTTTTATTTCTTTTTTAGCGAAAATTTCAAGCAATTTCGAAAGGTTTGGCCTCAATAGTTTTATCTCTGGGACTTCATGTATCTCCAGCTTTCTTCGTCACCTTGAAGACGGCTATTGACTCTCTTAACTGATGGCTCTAGGAATTCTTAAAAAATATATAATTCGGCTGCCTAAAGGCGGCTTTACACTAAGATGCAAAACCAGGCTTGAATCCGGTTTGAGGATGGCAGTCGGACTAGTGCTGGGGCGAGTCCAGACTCGAGTCTAAGTCCTTACTAACCGGATTTTTCTTTTTGTAGTTGGGGTGCTAAGGTCGGAGGGGCGAGTCTCGCCCGGCCAGCGAAGCTAACCATCACATCATCCGTCCATCCACATTTCCATAGGCAATGTCGTGTCCGTATCGGATTGGTTCTCCGTCTGTGGGTGTGGTTAGAGCCTAAAAGTTTCCTTGACAAAGGTCGGGGAGGAGAATCGAACTGGGGACCTCTCTCATGCTAGGAAACTGCACAAACCACGACGCCACGTCTCTTCCCATTTATGAAAAAAAATCTCATTTTTTGGTTTAAATTTCGCAATATGAGTCTTTTTCTACGACTTGAGTACAGTGAAAGATTCGCCCCAGCACTAGTTCTACTTCAATTCTCAATCCTGGTTTTCCATCGTAGTGTAAAGCCGCCCTGACTTGACTAGGAAAGCAAATGTTGATGAAGGTTGTTACTCTTGCATGTACGTGTGAGTGTGTGCGTGCCTGCCTCACAAAAAAAAGACCCAGAGGTCCGGATTCAGAGCCTAACCACTGTTGATCAAATTAGAAAAGGCTAAATTGCTTCCGTTTGGTGGTCTTCGCCAAAAGACGTCTACCTACAGATTTTAGTTTAGTCAGCAGAAAGGCGTCAAAATAAACATTTTGGGTCAGGGCACAAGATTTTGTCGATCAAATTCCTCTGCGTACATTTAAATGACGAGATGTCAAGGAAAAACTCTTGAAAAAAGAGGTGGGGAAGTGAATTTGACGGACTCTATATCCCCCTATTTATGGCAAATCTTCGACTTCCGAAAGAAAATTTACGTTCCATTGCCATTTATTCACAAAACATGGCTGCAAACACCACTGGACAACTCGTTTGCACAACCATGGACTAGATTTCAAAGAGAAAACAACGTAATTTGACTTGTCGACCTGTTGACGACTTTGAAAGCATGAGTTGGGGGTGTGAGAGACCTAATGATTAGGTCAAACTCAACGGTCTGTAGTAACCGTTGCAAAAGTGCTTCTCGTCTGTTAACCCGGATGATCCGGATGTGCCTACAACTGATGATTTCGCCGTGTTATGCGCGTGTTTTATGTTCGCTTGCCCTCCCCTTAGAAACAATGGCTTGACATATTTTTACCCTCCATGATCCCAGGAAAACAAGCCGTTATGGTTAGATGGAAATGTTACAATATTTTCAATAGTATTATTGAACTGAGCTCATGATTAAGTCTTAAGACGCTTTTCACTCTTGGCGAATGCTTTAAATGACATAGTGCTCTCCTAAAATGGTATTGTTGGCCAATATCTATATTTCTTTTTGCATCAGATATGGAATAGGGTCAGGTCTTCTTGCATCATTGTGAAGTGAAACCATCAACCTGGGTCGCGTTTATTACTTGTGTGAAATCCAATAACATCCACTCGCACTTAATGTTTAGAATATAATGGGCTCAAAATTATTCTTTCATCATCCTTGTGCTTTTTCGGTCAAATTTAAGTCGTCAACAAGGGACTAGTGGACAGAGCCATCTCAAAGGCGACGCTGACTTACAGTATGTACGCTCCTAGACGAGTTCGGATCGAGCAACCGTCTCCCGGTGCAGGGTGTGCTGTTTAATGGCTCGGGAATAAATCATATAAAAATAAGTCTGTCTCTCTCGACAGGAATGCAATCGTGGTCGAAGCGTTTTTGCATTTGTGTGGGTGTAGGCGATAACGCCTCCAGTGAGCTGAATGATGTCCACCCCCACGATGTTGTGTGTCCGTCCGATAAAGAGGTTGATAGATCGTAAGACGCTGTCCCACGTTGAGCGCTTCTTTTGACTGATAGTTTTCTCGTCCATGTTTCAGAATCACAGCCACATCGTCCGAAACACAAAGGAATGAAGCATCGGCGTCAAGAATATCGAGTAATAATGCCAGCACAATTTCAATAGCGCCCAGGAAGGAAAGAGAGAGAGAGAAAGTGGGATAGATAGATGGATAGATGGATGGATTGGATGGATGCTCAATACGGAATTTCTCGGAACAACGAGATTAATTAACACGATCGACAAACAAGCAAGACCAATATAGACAATCAGCCGTTGAATCAGATGGGCAGGTAGGCAGGCAACACTCACACTCATACCACATTTAACGAGGAACAACAACAGGTGGCCTCATTAAAAATATCGACATTATTTCCGTCCGCTTGGCTTCTTCAAGATGTCATCATATCGTTCACAGTGGTTGTTGTCACGTTTGGGCCCTTGAGCGAATCATTGATATCACGTCGAAACACCGAAAGATTTTGAGTGAATCTGAAATCATGTAAAATCAAGTTGTTGAAGGCTAGCGATTCGGAATCCCTATATGCAAAGAGCCAATGCTCGCACCTGTCTCTGTTCTTCGTGAGCAGATTTCGTTCAATGCCCTCCATCAGGTTCTTAAACCACGTGGCCATGGCTGTTTGCTTGTCTGAAGGCTGGGCTTGAATGATTTGGTCTCGGAGTTGTTCAAAGTACTCTTCATTTAGCAGGATAAGGCCCAGTAAAGGCCTCGACATGGACCACTGGTTGCGGCAATCCTCGAACATAATGATATTCAAAACGGTCGAAAGCATCTGCTGAAGAAGTTCAGGCCTGACTTTGATCACTTGAACCAGCGCATCATTATCCGGTATCACCTGACCACGACGAATTTTCCCTAATAACAGAACACAATAGAATAACATTTGTGATCAGGATTTTCGTTTGGCTTTTATGCGCAAGTAGAGGATAAGTATGTGCGTACATACGAAAAATGTATATGAAATGCAATTCTCACCTTTCGAAGTGACTTGTTTGAAGAGATAGGTGACGATATGATCAAGAGTGGCGCAGCATCCAGTGCAAACCATCGTGTCTAATTGAAAAGTGTAAAGATGCGCTGGAATAAAATCTACTGGCAAGCCATTAATGTTGAATCGTTACCTATGGCATTGAGACCTTCGGAGATCGAGGACAAGATGTACAGGAACACCTGGGGTTCCATCGTGGCTAGAAAACTCATGTGGTCTGTGGCGAGACATTCCAAAAGGAAGTAGTAAGTCTGTGAAAGCTTGGGATAATCCTGAAAAATATTGACTTGTCTTGATGACTTATTCTTTTGTAGATTTCGATGTACGGTGCTAGGAACATCAGATTTTCTTGGAAAACGTGGTATGCGCCGGACAGTGCTGGGCTCCATTTGTGGTCATATCATTGACCTTTATAAAAGATGTAGCAAAAAGCCTTACCAACAAATCAGATTGCGGGACTGAAAGCAGAAGCTTGACAAATGTTTTCAGAGAGTTATCGAGAGCTTCATCACCATACAGACGAAACACACCAAAGTTCACGTAGTTCCCAGATAAGGATGCCTTGAGCATGGAGAAGCATATGCTGATGCCTTTGAGTTTGCCAGGATATATCTGTTCTTTAGGTACGTTCACATTTAAAATTCGACTTCCTGAAAACAAGCACACAAAATCAGCAACCACAAACAGGCCATGAAAACTTGCATGAAGTACATGAAAGAATGAGAAGCAAGTTATGTTTGTATCTCTCTCTCACCGTATGTGCAAATGATTTTGCTGGCCTCGCGGAAGAGCAAAATGCCATTAGGCGATGACACGTCGAATTGCAGCCTCTGGGATCGATTTTGAACCAGCTCAGCGAATAATTTCAAAACGGGCGTGGTCACGTGTGGAT